>NC_057715.1:69479880-69498631 GCF_004010195.1 Chiloscyllium plagiosum
ATGTTGGGGGCGGGGCCACATGCACTGTGAGCTGCTGCAGTCTCTTGAACGAGGAGCAGACTTTAAAAACTCTAAGCCCCAGAGGAAAAGCATTTAATCGATTATCCGAACGAAATAGTGCCCGCCCATCTCGTTCAGATAATCGAGGTTCCCCTGTATTGGGGGCTCAACTTTTTATAATTTTGATCAATTACCTAAATGAGGGGAGAGAAGGGATAGTGGTTAAATTCACAAACGCCATAAAGGTAGGTTAGGATAGAATGTTGTGAAGAAGACATAAGGAGTTTGCAGATGGATAGAGATTGGAATACTACGTTAGAAACTATGAAGTTGCCTTTTAGACCTTTTGTTTCATATGACCCTTCTCCACCATTTAACAAGATTTTGACTGATCTGATTGTAGCCTTAACTGTATTCTCGCCTACCAGATGTCCATTGACTCCCTTCTTAAAAAAAATTAATCTAATTCTGCATTATAAATATTCAATTATCCTGTCTCCAACTCTGGAGAAGAGAGTTCCAAAGACACTCAACCCTCAGAAAAAAATAATCTACACATCTCAGACTGAAATGGGTGATCCTATTTTTAAAATAGTGTCACCTAGTTCTAATCTTTCCACAGGGGGAGCATCCTTTCAGCAACCACCCTGTCAAATTCCCTCAGGGTCTTATATGCTTCATTGAGGTCATACCTCACTCTTCTAAACCCCAAAGGATACGTGAACAGCCTGTCCAACATTTCTGCGTAGGTCACCCATTGCCAGATATTACTTTGTGAACCTTTTGTTTTACTGCCTGTAATGCAGAGCTATTAATAGATTCTTAATTCAACCTGTAATTATAAACGTGAATGGCAGGTGTGGATCATAACAGTCAACAAAGTAAGTGGTGAGGTTGAGTCCTTCAAGCCAAATTAGAGTCGATGAGTTACAGAATGTCAGGCAGAATACTTGAATACAGTCACTCTTTTGCAGTTTTGTGGCATGAATATTACCTGCTAGCTTGATGGTATTACTAATTTCTTTGGCAAATGCAACTTCACAACTTCCTTTCAGAAGTAACAAATTTGCAGTATATTTATATAGTTCTTTTTATGTAGTAAGATGTTCCAAGGTTCTTCAAGGAATAGGATGAAACATAAATTAGATTCATAGTCACATTGGTGATATTAGGGGCTGATGGCTTAAAGCTTGATCAGTTATTCTTAAAGAGCATCTGTCTTAAAGAGAGGCACAGAGTTTTACACAGAATCCAGGGGTGATTTGCTAAAGGAAGCCATTCATTCCATTGTGCCCACAAGACTTGCTAAATGAACATCATTACCTAATGCCAATCTCCTGCTTTATCCCTTGCACATTATTTTTATCCAGTAATCATTCAGTGCTCTCTTAACTGCTTCAATTTTATGAAGGAAATACCAGAGCTTCAGGCCTAGGCAGCTGATCGCATGGTCACCAATGGTGGAATAATTAAAATTGCTCTTGCTTAAGAAGCCAGAATTATTTCAGCATAGACATCTAGGACGGTTTTGAGATGGGAAGGAATTATGAAAGATAGACAAGGCAATATTATGGAGGGATTTGAAATTCAATTTCCAAATCAAGGTATTGTTTGACCAGGAATCGAAGTAGGTCAGTGATTACAGGAGTGCCTATCACTGCTTGTTCTTGTATGTATCTTATTGTCATGGCACAGTTTTATTTAGGTTATCCATGTGGACTTCATTCCATTCTGCCCAGGAGAAGCAACATCCGGGATCTGAGTAGATGTGTTTGAAACTGGTGACTGATAAATTAGAGAGTGTGTTGGGAAAGATGTCAGTAAGTCTCAAAAGTTGAGCATACCCTAATAAAATCTTGTTGAAATACATAAAATCAGAATATATCAATGGGAAGATTTTCTTCTGGCAATTACCTTCTACAGAAGATGCTGGGTTTGCTCACTGAAAGCTTAACTTAGAACAATTTAAATAATTTACTGCCATCACTGACTTAGTTTCAAACAATTTCCAACTCCCTCCTAAGCAGGACTGATGATGTCCATAGGATAAACATGCCTGATCTTTGGTCTTTGCTTTCTTGCAGTGACTTAGAACAATGTTAAAAATCACACAACACCAGGTGATAGTCCAACAGTTTTATTTGGAAGCACTACCTTTTGGAGAAGGAGCAGTGCCCCGAAAGCTAGTATTTCCAAATAAATCTGTTGCACTATAAGCTGGTGTTGTGTAATTTTTAACTTTGTCCTTCCCAGTCCAACACCGGCTCCTCCACATCTTAGAACAATGTGGCATTGTTTGGGCAGTGGAGATTTCAGAATTTTTTTTTTAGGTTGAGTAGTTTTCCAAATTTATATATTGTTTTTGTAGAGCTACTTAGTGTTAGATGTTAAAATAATATCCCCTTGGTTGTCAATTGCTGCAAACAAGTATGATCAGAGCTCAAAACATTGACAGGAAAACACAACTGGTGTAGTGAACTCCAACTGCAAATCCCAGAGATGGTATACAGATATGCAGAAAGCAGTATTTATAAGACAAATTAATCTAGTTTATGCATTGATTTAGCGATGTCTTTCAAAACTATTTAGTTTCTTTATTAAATCATAAAAGCAACCTATCCACTTGGAATAAATAGAAACAATTTTTTTGAACAAGTTGTTTAGCTATATATGTTTATTTGAAGTAGTTTTGAACAAAACTAATGTTATTGGTCTGGTTATATGCTGCGTTATCATTGTGGATTCGAATCCTTTTCTTTAACACGAACTTGTACATTTGGTCAAATCACATAATCAAAATAATAGATGGTTATTATTTGTTGCCTGACCAAATGTTTAAGTGTGATGCTGTAGATATAACTCTGGAATTCTAAGAACGTAATTTTGATAATGTTATCTTTACGACAAGCGCCATTATGATATTTTGTCAGAACAAATGGTGTGAACCTTCCAAACCACCTGAACAGTTATATAGTTACATTTGGAAGTATGGTCACTGTTATGTAGGCAAAGCAACATTGAATTTTTCCAGTAACTTTTAAACATGGACTCAAATCAGTTGTTGTATACCAAAGTGATACTCTAATTAGATGCACACCTGGTTTTCATGTTTGTCATGTATCAAGAAAATGTTGGCTAAATATTATAATTTGTATTTTAAACAGCTTATAACTTCATTAAATTTACAGGGTTAATGATCGTTATGACCATGCTTATAGCTCAGATCAAGTATTAGAAGGATACTTCAGTGAGGAAGAACCCACATTGCACACAAGACAAGATACTGAAACACTGTTTTTCACAGAAACTGGTTAGTACTGATGAGACATGAACTTGTTTTACATTGATGTCTGTCATGATGCTTTGTTTTTGTTCAGTTCTTGGTTTGGCAGAATGATGGGAACAATATGTTCTCAAAGGGCTTAAAGGAAAATGGCATACAAACAAACAATTTGCCATAATTTTTTTTCCCTGTATGGTCAAACAATTTTTGTGGTGTACTCGATCTTTAATTCAGTTTCTACTGATTGCCAATGTCATGTTATTGGGTCGGTGTGACTCTAGACTTGATATTGAGCCAATTGCTGAACATGGGTGTGGCCTATATGAAGCAGAACATAGAATAGTTTTGCCAAGCTTCTGCAAACATCAAGAAAATATGTATTTCAAGTCGGTAGAGTAAAAACTTGTTATATCTTATAAGGTGGTCACATTGTGAAGGACATTGAGGAACTGCTGTAGATTCTTCTCTTAATAAATTTAGCCACTAAATTGGTGTGACTTTCATTGAACTTGTTGACATCAAAATAAATTTAAGTTCTGTGGCCTTTATTAGTGCAGGCTACTCATAAAAAGGCAAAGAATGGTCATGGTGCTGGGCCATTTATTTCAGTTTGAAGGAGAGGATCTGAAGCAATTTATAGGGTCAGACCATCTGGTCAGCAGCAGGGGGCGATGACTGTGTTGTAATTTGCACACTAACCATTTTACATTGCAGGCTTTTCCCCTTTGATGCTGAATCCAGCAAGGACTTAGTAACTAACAGTATTGGGATACCAAGTGGTGAGGTAATTCCAGTAAATCCATATTCCTCTTTTCTCATGAAATGAAGACATGCTCTGTATTTAAATGGAGCCATTCCATCTGAAAAACAGGACAACCTTCCCTCACCAATTATGTTCACTCCATCTCTGACCTCAATACTCAACTTCTTCAACCCCCTGACAATACACATCCCATTCTCAGATCTGGCACTCTACCCCCATCAATGCGAGCGTTCCTTTAATACCTGACAATACTCTGACCCCTTTCTCACTCCAAAAATGTTAATTCACATCTTTAATCATGCTCACCTTTCGTCATTCCCACAGTTTCAACAATGCTGACTCTTCTGTTATGGGACAGGAGCAATCTGCTCTCAGTCATCTGAAGTGGAAAACCTATGTTGTTTCATGCTCCTATGAGTGTGAGTAGGCATCAGTGGACAGTAGCACATAGTCTGGCACAGTGTGCAGCAAATTATTTATTCTTTCGTGATCTGGAATCAGGGTGTCTCGAGCTGCCCACTAAACTCCAAACTGATGTCAGTCCAGGCTGTCTTTTTTGGTGGCATCCTGTTGGCATCCCTCGGAAACAGTCAGTCCCTTCTGTCCTGGTCAGCATAGAGGAGAACCTCAAGGAAATTAACACTCTAGTTTGGAGTCACTCTTTCTATAATCTCAGACATCTCCGGAGGTTACATGGAGTTGACCAGTAGAGTTGGGTGATGTGCCTGGCTCACAGAGTGAAGTGCTGTCTGGGTATCTTTTAAAAATAGCTCCTGGAAGTTGAAACCTGCAAGGTTCCAGCAGGCATCTGACTTCCAGACCATTTCCTTGTAAGATTGGCACTAATAGCACATCCATACGAAATAAGCTGAGAACAGGATAATTGTGCAAGAATACCTACCAGTTGGAGTGGCATGGTGGCTCAGTACTGCCTCACAGCGCCAGAGACTTGGATTCAGTTCCAGCCTAGGGAGTTTGCATAAACCTGCAGAGTTTGAACGTTTTTCCCATGTCTGCATGCGTTTCCTCTGGTGCTCCCGTTTCCTCCCACAGTCCAAAGGTATGCTGGGTAGATGATTTAATCATGCTAAATTGTCCTGTAGTATCCAAGGTAGGTGGATCAGTCATAGTAAATGCAGGGTTACAGCGATAGACTGGCAGGAGCTGAGTCTGGGATGCTCTTTAGAGGGTGGTGTGGACTTGATAGGCCAAATGATCTCTTTCTGCTCTGTAGAAATTCCGATTCAGTGAATGGAGTACCTCTCGCTTTTAAGCCAGATGCCACATCAGGTCTGCAAAATGCAACATTTTACGTAAGGGATCAGAGTCTCAGAATAAGGGGTCAGTTAGGTAAGCCAGAGAAGAGGTTAAGTTCTGTCACTCAGACAATCGGGAATCTTTAGAAGTCAGTACCTCAGACAGCTTACGGGAACTTAGCCAAACTGCGTTGTCATGAAAGAGATGCATGGATTTTTGGATACTAGTGGAATTAAAGGATGTGCAGGAAGATGGAGTTGAGGTAAAAGATCAGTTCTTATTGAATGACAGAGGTGGCTCAAAGGTCAAATGATCAACTCATGCTCCTTTATTTTAATGTTCTTGTTTTGATGTTGTCAGTGATTCTGTGTTCGTTGCATATTGTTAAGAAGTTGAAGGCTTCTTGTGTACCTTTAAAGGAGAATGAATACTGTTCTGTAGGTGAGCAAAGAGAGAGAGAGAAGAAAGAGAGAACTTGAACTTCAGAAGTTGTGAATTAATCAGGAAAGTCGAGTTAACAGGATGGAGATGAAGAGAGAAGGTAATGGTGTATACAAATATGTTAAATCATTGCCACATTTTGATGAGAAAGATGTTGAAGCCTTCTTTATTTAATTTGAAAAATTGGCTAGGCCGATGGAGTTGCCAGAGAACTTGTGGATAATGCTAGTTCAGACTAAACTAGTAGGCAGAGCCAGTGAGGTATTTGCAACACTGTCAAATGAAAGGTCAAGAGATTATGCAGCTGTCAAAAAGACTATTTTGAGTTCTTATGAATTGGTACCGGAAGTGTATAGATAGTGGTTCAGAAACATAAAGAAGGAACCAGGTCAGACTTAAGTTGAGTTCGAAAGAATTAAACATAGTAATTTTGATAGATGGGTGTGGGCCTTAAAAATAGATAAGACCTATGAGGTTCTAAGAGAGATTATTCTGCTGGAGAAGTTTAAAAACTCACTTTCAGAGATGATAATTCATGTGGATGAACAGAAAGTTCAAGAAGTTAGAAGAGTGACAGAGATGGCAGATGAATAAGCATGGGCAAAATTTAGTTTCTGGCAGGAATTTCATCCTGTGAACGATAGAAATTGGGAGAAGAGGAGATCCAACACTACAAATCAAAAAGTAGAGCACACTGGTAATAGTTTACCACAGGTGAAAAAAGAAACCCAAGAAGGTGAAAGGCCTCTGGTGTTTCCACTATGGTAAAGTGGGACATATAAAGTCACAGTGCTGGTCATTGAAGAAAGGCAATGTGGGAAAAGATGTGGTTTAAAAAAAAGGCTAAGCCAGTAGCATGAGTAAAAGTAATAAAGGAAACCCCAAAAAAAGTTGAGGAACTGCAGGAGAGTGCCCAGCCTAGGCAGGGGCTGGGTATTGCGTTCGTTCCTGATCTCTATAAAGACTTCACCTCTGTGAGTAAAGTTTACGCAGGAAGAACAGGGGGAAAAGGAAAAGAAGTTATAATTTTGAGAGATATGGGATCTAATCATTGTCTAATAGTAAGAGATTAACGTATTTGTACTCTTTCTGATATGTTACCCGAGAGAGTGGCAATTTGTGGAATAGATGGACAGAAATTTAGCATTCCCTTGTGTAAGATCAAGTTGGAGAGTCAAATCAAGACTGGGGAAGTAACAGTGGGAGTGATTGACAGACTGTCAGTTCCAGGAGTACAGTTTATTCTTGGGAATGGTTTAGCAGGATCCAAGGTAGGAGTGACACCCTTTGTTGTGGAGAAACCAAAGGAACACTAGGGAACTGAGGAGCTAAAAGAAAAATACCCTGGAATTTTTCCAGACTGTGTACTAACAAGATCCCACTGTTATAAGTCACAGCAAAAAGCAAAAACTAAAGAGAAAGATGAAGGAGTTCATGTTCAGTTAGCGGACACCCTGTTTGATGTATTGGTGCAGGAAAAACCTGAACAGGCAGAGGGTCAGGCAGAAGTGTTTCGTTCTGAAAGGTTAATAGACTTGCAATAGAAAGACGTGGCGATAAAAGACATATATATTGATGCATATTCAGAAAAGGAATCAGAACGAATTCCTGAGGGTTATTATCTTAAACATCGAATCCTAAGATGAAAATGGAGACTATGGCAGGTTAGTGCAGAGGAGGAATGGACAGATGTGCATCAGATGTGTTGCTGGTAGCATACAGACAAGTGGTGTTATAGGTAGCACATGAATTACCAGTAGGAGGTCACCTAGGTGTGAGGAAGACTCAGGCTAAGGTACAAAAGTTCTTCTATTGGCCTGGACTGCACAAGGATGTGGTTAGATTTTTCCATCTATGTCAAAAGTGACAAATGGTGGGTAAGCCACAAACAGTAATAAAACCAGCACTTTTTTAGAACATTTCATGTGGATTATGATTGATTGTGTAGGTCCCCCACCCTAAAACAAAAAGTGAGAACCAGTACTTGCTAACCATAATGGATGTGTCTACCAGATTTCCGGAGACAATTCCATTATGGAGTATTAAGGCAAAAATTGTGGTGGAGGGGTTAGTAGCTTTCTTTACATGGTATGGGCCACCCAGAGAGATTCCTGAAGAAGGGCTTATGCCCAAAACGTCAATTCTCCTGTTCCCTGGATGCTGCCTGACCTGCTGCGCTTTTCCAGCAACACATTTTCAGCCCAGAGAGATTCAGTCAAACCAAGGGTCTAATTTTACTGCTAGGCTGTTTAAGGACATCATGGACAGCTTAGGCATATAGCACTTTAAATCAAGTGCATACTATCCTGAATCCCAAGAAGGTTTGGAAGGTGGCATCAGACCCTTAGACCATGTTAAGAGTGTACTGTCAAGATTACCTGAATGATTGGGATAAAGGTTGTTTGCCATTAGAGATGCCACAAGCAAATCTATTCAGTTTACTCCCTTCGAGGTAATTTTCAGACAAGTGTGAGGGCCTTTGAAATTATTTAAAGAAAAATTGAAAAGACTGAAGTTGGATATCTCACACTTGGGTTATGTATCTGAAGTGAGGGAGAGATTAAATCAGGTAGGTGAGTTAGCTAAACAGCACCTGAAGAGGGCACAGCATAGAATGAAGCAGGTGGCAGATAAAAACTCTAAAACCTGTTTTCCCGTGGGGATGACATATTGGTATTGTTACCAATGGTGGAGATCCCTTCAAAGCCAGGTTTAGTGGTCCCTATCAAATTGAGAAAAAGTTAAGTCAGGTAAATTAACTAGTAAAGATGCCAAATAGGAAAACAAAGTGTATCAAGTATATCCTGTGAATATGTTGAAACCTTTCCGTAATAGAGACAGGGAACTGGAGAAACCGGTGTTAGTTTCTGCCCCACAGAGTGAGGAATCAAATCCAGATGTCGTGGAGTTTAATGTGCCTCAAAATACTATAAATAATGAAGTCCTTCAGGAGTGGGATAGGTTAGTGAACTATCTGTCTCAGGAGCAAAGAACCCAGGTTTGTTGCAGCAGTATGAGGATATATGCAGAAATACGATAGGGAGGCCAAATGCTGTTGTGCATAAGGTGAAAGTAGGGAATGCTATTCCAATAAAACAGCACCCCTCCAGACTTAATCCTCTAAAAGCCACACTGGTACAGAAGGAAGTGGAAGCAATGCTGAACGAAGATATCATTGAACTGAGTCAGAATGAGTGGAGTTTGCCAATCGTGTTAGTTCTCAAACCTGATGGGACTCAAAAATTTTGTGTAGACTATCAAAAGGTCAATACCATAACAAAATTGGACTCCCATCCAATACCAAGATTGGCGGACTGCATAGAGAAAGATGGACAAGCCACTTACATCATAAAGTTGGACTTACTGTGTGGTTATTTGCAGGTACCTTTATCAGAGAAAGTGAAAGGAATTTCTGCATTTGTAACCCCAAATGGATAGGATAAGTAGGCAAAGTCTTTTCCCTGGGGTTTGGGAGTCCAGAACTAGAGAGCATAGGTTTAGGGTGAGAGGGGAAAGAATATGGGCCAGGTGCTGGCAGGGGTGGGACTAGATTGGGTTGGGATATCTGTTCGGCATGGACGGGTTGGACAGAAGGGTCTGTTTCCATGCTGTACATCTCTATGACTCTAAATGGGTTCTATCAATTCAAAGCATTTAGAATGAAGAACGTACCAGCCACATTCCAAAGACTCATGAACAGAGTTTTGGTCCTATTAACAAATTGTGCAGTTTATCTAGGTGATGTAGTGATCTTTAGCAAATCATGGAAAGGTCAGATGGTATAGTTGGCAGAGCTCTTTGAATGATTACGAGAAGCAAAACTGTTAATAAATGTAAAGAAAACAGAATTCGTAAAGGCAGAGGTGACATTCTTGGGGCATAGTATCCATCATGGAAGGTTGACCCCAAGGAACATGAAGATGAAGGCATCGAGGAATTTCCATGACCAAAAAAGAGGTGCTTTGATTTTTGATTTTTGAAACTAAGCGGATTCTACCGGAAGATTGTTCTAAAATTCAGCAGCTGGTGGCACCGCCAACAACTTTACTAAAGAATGTAAAGTTTCGGTGGACAGATCAATGCCAGGAGACAATTGAGAATTTAAAAGCACAATTAACCACCTTACCAGTTTTAGCTTCACCAAATTTTTTGAAACACTTTGAAGTTGCAATCGATGCTCGTGATATAGGAGTTGGAGCTGTACTGCTACTGGAAGATGATGATAGAATTGAATGGTCAGTTGGCAACTTTTCAAAGAAACAATACCTACCAGAGAAAATATTCTACCATCGAAAAAGAATTATTGAGATTGGTACTGGCCTTACAACATTTTAATGTTTATGTGACAAACAATGTATCGGAGACAGTTATGTGCACAGATCACAATCCTCTTACATTCTCGGAAAAATTTAAAGACAAAATTATGAGACTATTTCATTGGAGTTTTATGTTACGGACTTTTAACTTGCAAATTGTACATGTTGCGGGTTATAAAAATGTGATAGCAGATGCGTTATCGCGGATTTAAAGTTGGACAGATTCCAATGTTATATATATGTGTGCAGAAATTAATATGAAAGTATAACTTAGATTAATGACCTATGTATTTCATTATAATGGGATTAAGAATTAGAAAAAAAAAGCCATCTTTTCAATATGATGGTTCATTTTTTTCTTAAGGGGGAAGGTGTTATGACGTTGAAGGCATGTACTGTACCTTTAAGAGAGAGTGAATGCTGTTCTGAACTGAGAGATTACAAACACCTGTATATATGACTAGATGGCAATCCCAGTGTGTACTGGAAAGTTGAAAATATGCAATATTTGGTTGTGAAATGGATACCTCAGTTGGTTACTGTTTTGACAACAATTCAAATTTAACCAATCAGATTAAATTATGCCCTAGGATACTAAAACCCAATGAAGTTTAAATTTATTGTTTTGTCAACATTGAACCACTGAGACAATCCAATGTTGGGGATATAAAAATGCGGATACCTTGAAAATTGCAGAGGGAGCAACTGCCCTCGAGAGAGAGAGAGAGACCCAAGAAATTAGGAAACACTGTCTATCCAAGGTACCTTTTCATATGAAACATATCAGCAGTAAAAGTAAAGATGACGACCCAGGGAAATCTTCAGCTGGACAAAGACTGACACCGTAGATGACAGCTGCTGTGTGGTTTTGAAATTAAGTTGATGTAATTTTAATAAGTGTTTTATTGGAACAGCATATTGTTATAGAGTTGGAGGCAGGTAATAAGCAGTTAAGAGAAAGGGAAGCTTAGATTTGTAAATAGTTGTTGTTTAATGTTCTCTTTTAGAGTTAAAAATAAATTGATGTTATTTTCTTTACATAGTGGAATTTAGAGGTTCTCTCACTCATATTTTAACAGATTATGAAGGGAAGTGAGCTTTTGAAATTTCTCAAAAATAGAGATCTTATTGCAATTCTTAATATTACAATTATTTCATAGCTTTAAATGATGAGTAGCCTGAGAGTTATTACAAAGATGTTTCTGGTTTTTATAAAATTGGGTTAAACACTGGAAGTGTTGAACTTGATTTTCTTGCTAAACTATATGATTGGGATCGTGGGCCTGCTATGTGAATGACATCTTCATCATCACGAAAATGTGACAGACTAGAAGAAATCCACACACACACAAACCATTTCCTTACCATGTAAAGTTAGAATGGTAGAACGAAAAGCTAATGGAGAACTGCAGACCAGTGTTTACAGGAAAACCACACATGCTGGTCCGATACTCAACTATAGAAACAACCATCCCAACACCCACAAACGGAACTGTATCAGGATACTATTCAAACAAGCCATAACACACTGCAGTACCCTGGAACTACAAGAAGCTGAGGAGGAATGCCTATGCATCATATTCAGGAACAAAAGCTACCTGATGAGCGCAGTCCGCCGATTCCTGCACAATGGACCTAAACAGGAAAACACAACTCACCCAGAGACTCTAGTCAGTCACCATACATCAAAGACATTTCAGAGATTATTACCAGATTACTCCAGCTCCCAGACATCATGGTAGCCCACAAACCTACAATTATGCTAAAACAACTACTGATGAATCTAAAGGACCCTGTACCCACAACCAGCAGAACGTGTAATGTGTAATGAAGGTGTCATTCACATAGCAGGCTCAAGATCTCAATCATATAGTTCAGCAAGAAAATCAAGTTAAACACTTCCAGTGTTGAACCCAATTTTATAAAAACCAGAAACAAAATACCCTGCACGGACTGCAATAAACATTACATTGGACAAACCGGTAGGAAATTAGCCATCAGGATACATGAACACCAACTCACCACCAAAAGACATGACCAACTATCACTGGTATTCATACACACAGATGAAGAAAAGCACCAGTTTGACTGGGACAATACATTCAGCCTGGGACCGGTCAAACAAAGACATGTGCGGGAGTTCCAAGAGGCCTGACATTCAAACTGGAACTCCATTAACAAACCTATAGAATTGGACCCCATTTACCACCCTCTCAGAAACAGAATTCAAAATAATATCTCCTACCACAACAAACTAAGGCACATAAATAGCAAACAGGACAGGACGTCAGCGCTTCACTGGAGGCTCACTGATGATGTTACCTACCATAGTGACAAAACTTCTGAAAACAAACCCACCAGCTCAATGAACAAACCGACAGCCCAAAATATATGATTTCTGACTTTTTTGAATATTGGTATTTGACCGTCTTGCAGATTGATCTTGATCTTTGACTTTTTCATCCAAATCAAACAGTTCATAGCAACAGCAGCAAAGGTTCCTGTGTGACAGTTTAAATGATTAGTTTTCATATTTGATATGGTGACATTGGAATAGTTCATTATATGCTTGTATTTATATATGCATGAGAAATAGTTTACTTGTTACTGTAATATGTTTTTCAAATGTTCCCTGCTGATAGTTTCTTATCTTGATCTTATTTTCAGATGTTACTTTGCCTTCCAATCTAGCTGCTGCCAATTTTACATCAACTTCAGTTCCTCCTTATACAGATGACAACGTTATAGAATCAAAAAGGAAAGAATGCCTTTCAGAATCATGGGAAGATGGCTGCAATTTGCCAACTGATATAATGCAAATTTATAATGAGCTGACATTCGTACGGCAGCACTTACAGGTGCTATTGTATGAAATAATTATGGTATCAAACTAAGTTAATAGTAAATCACTGCTAAGCAAATTTATAATTCTAAACATATATGGATTATCCAAAATCTTTGCCAAGTAGAGTTTTATTTCAGCTTTTATTTAATCACTTTTTCCTGCCTATGAATCTGTTGAAATATCACTTCCTGTGGGTTGATTTTGAATACTTGCACCAAAGGTTCTGAAGCAGTAACAAATTCTTACTCTACAGGTTCAGTGTACACCAGTAAAACTTTTAGAAATTGGAGGATAAAATACTTAGTTGAATTTAGCTCCTTTGGAGTTAACTTGCATGCGAATGTACATTGTGGTGGCTGCAATTCTGTTTAATGAAAACATGATGTACAGAGCCAAAAAGAATCTATTACGATTATACCAAAGTAGCTCACATTGCAACACACAAAATTAAGTATTTGGGAATATTGTTTAATTTTTAAATCTTTTTGCATATCTATCTGAAATTGCGGCTGCTCTTGGACTTGGATATTAACTAATGGTAAGATAAGATATAATATCAATTTTTTGAGTCTTTGAAACTCTCTTCCTGAAAAGATGGTGGAAGCAGAGTCTGAATACTTTTAAGGCAGATTTGAATGGAATTGTTTTAAACAAATGGATGAAAGGTTATCAGGTATAGACAGAAATGCAGATTTGAGATTCCAATCAGATCAGTAATGATCCTATTGAATGGTGAAGCAGGCTGAAGATGCTGAACGGCCTCCTCCTACTTTCTATTCATATATTCATCAAAAATAAATTATGAATTCAAGTTGACATTTAGTTACATTTTTACAGATTAATTTTTCTTTTGCAAGGTAGAATTGACTTAGAGAGAGATGAAATGCAAACAGTTTTTTTACACATTCTGGTTTATTTCTTCCTTTCACAAAAGAAAGGACAGAGGGTTAATTTTCAAATAGAAAAGCTTTGAGCAGTGCCAATGTTGGAAAATGTAAACATTATAATTAGTGATAGTCGATTGAGAGAGGGGCACGCACAGAAAAACATCCAGGAAACACTGAATTCAGTATTTGCAGAGATCGCAGAGAAACTTAAAAACTTGTGTGGTCAGTTGGTTTTACCACAAACCCTACCCGCCTTGACTCCCCCACTGCTCAGTCTCCGCTGCTGATAGATCAGAGGAGTTCATCAGTGAATCAAATGCTATAATTCATCCCTCCATTGTGCCAAATCCAAGATCCCAAAATTCCTTTTCCTAAATGCGCTAGACCACAGGATCTCTCTCCATTCTGCCAAGCCCTAGCTACCTCCCACAGCGCAGACAAACTCTGTAACCTTGCACATAAATTCTATGAAATCCCAAGGCCATTCTCCAGTGCTACCAAGTTAATGAAATGACTTAACTTAGCTAAACACGAACAATTTACTAGGATCACGACATACCTATCTCTAACTGATACTATTGAACACCATCTTTCCACGTATGCTCACTTAAAATTGTAAGAAACAAATTAAACAGATTGAAATATGTATGAAACATGGAAAATTCATGTGCAAAAGGGCACCTTTGCAGAATTTGATCCTCAAAGCAGTAAGTTTCTCAAATGATTTTAAAAAGTGCTGTAAATGTGTTGTTAGTTTTTATAACCGAAAGACTAGAATATAAAGGGAGTGCTTTTTTCTGCATTAAAATCTCAATTTGGACCATGCAGAAGCTATGTTGACATTGGAAAGAATGCAGCTCATTCACCAAAATGTTACTAGTGATCCATGGATTAAGTTATGAATAGCAATAACATAAACTAGACAGTATTCCACAGGATAGAGAAGGTTAAAGGTCTTTTGATTGATGTTTTTGGCTTTTGAGAGTGTTTGTTTAAATGGATAGTGAAAAGCTTTTTCTTCCATTATGGACAGTGGTCAGTGAAAGAGGAAAACAACCAGAGCCATTCTGAAAGTAAGATTGGGAAATAGTTCATCCAAAGGATGATAGGCCTAGAACTGTCACAAAAAAATGTGTCAATTAAAAATGTTAAATGTGAGATTGATAAGGAATTTCTTGCCAAGGGTGTTTAGAGACATGGAACCAAGGTAGATTGATAGAGTCAGGATGGTCATTAGATACTATTTTGTTGAATTGTGGAACATGCTCAACGTGATGGTTATTTTCCTCTGTTTCTTTTAAATATCTTTCTCTTACTCTTATTTTTCCCAAAATGAAGCTGGTTATCCTTAAAAAGATTAATTATCAGTAATATTAATATTATATTATTTATTGAACTTGTTTAATCTTATCTTATGTTTGAGGTACTATAAAAGTGCACACATAAGCTTTTTGGTGGAGGGGTAGGACATTTATCTGCTATCTTTTAAGGTTTAATATATACTGATTTAGTGTAATTTTTTGTCTAATTAGTCTTATTGACTAATTGACTAATAAGTAACTTTTTTATATCATCATGCAGAAAGAAAGTATAGCACTACAGGAGTACAGACATCAGCTGCAATCACATGAACAACGCTTAGCAAACCGTGAGACATTGCTGTTCAAACATCAAGATGCATTAACAAAGTTAAGAGGAGTAGAGGAAGAAGTTCTTATTAAATTTCAGATTATGAAGGAGGTACTGTTAACTGTTGCATACTGTACTCAATTGGATAGTTAAAACTTCAATCTTTCTGGTTATCATTTGCCTTTACTGTTTATAAGATGTCCATCTATGTTACTAATATAGGTGTTAATCTCAGAAATATTTTCTTTTCTGTTATTACTTACACAGAATTTAATTTATTTAGTATGAGCATATTTCCTGAAAAAAAAAATCATAAATAATGCATCAGATCAATTAACTTTATGTCCTGTATATTGTGTATTCCCGTTGTCCTCCTCAACTTTCACTCAAGAATGAAAATACATCAATAATATGCAAATTATAGATACAAACTCTTTAATAGTTGGGTTAACATATTACCTTGTTGTAAAATACTGCTGAATCCTTCTACTTATTTTAAAATAATGAAGACATAAAATGTCACAATTAGTCTGTCTTTATGCAGATCTGAGCAGATGTTGAATGGGTCATCAGTGAACTGGTAAGGATCTTGGATGCAATCGATGAGTTTATTATTCATTTTTCTCTTGAAAACCAGCCAAAAAAGTTCATAATTTCTGTTTCTTTATTTTGTAAAACGTGGACAGAATTAGCAAGCATTCTGGGAATGATTTTTGGGAATAAATTATTTTTAACATAAACACAATAGCTCAGCTTTAAAGGAGTAAAATGAATCCCTCAGCTATGTCTTATGAAATGAACATGATGCTTTTCTGAAATGTTGAAAATGTAATTTCCACAGACAGCTCAAAACATAGTTGGACGCTATAAATGCTTGCTTAAACAAAAATTTCTGCAGTTATCCCTGATAGAACAGACCCCTATAATGTGAGTAGTTGAGGCAGAACATTTAAATTGGATCACCGATCAATTTGGAAGTTATTTGATCTCCCTCAAGTTAGTGATAACGATTCTATAAATCACTTTAAAATCCTTACTTTGTAATGATGAAAAAAGTTGTTCAGGAACTCCGTAGTACGTTGGCGTGTGAATACTGAATGAAGATATGTTTGGGCTGTTTTTCATTGGTCAGCTGCATGCCTGCCCGACTGGAAACACATTACTATACTTAATAGCAAATCAGAATAATTGAGTTTTCTTTTTGCTTGCTATGGGGTGCACATTATGACTTTTGAAGAATGCATAGTTCAAAGAGTTTGGTGAATTTAAAGAAAAAGCCAAGGCTAAGGGACACGTCAATGTGCATGGTGATACTTTTAGATTCTAAGTAACTTAAAGTTTACGTTTTACTAATA
Organism: Chiloscyllium plagiosum; assembly: GCF_004010195.1. Classification (NCBI taxonomy): domain Eukaryota; kingdom Metazoa; phylum Chordata; class Chondrichthyes; order Orectolobiformes; family Hemiscylliidae; genus Chiloscyllium; species Chiloscyllium plagiosum. The sequence goes on from NC_057715.1 coordinate 69,496,657, forward strand.
TGGAATTTTTTGCTGTTAATGCAGCATTTTAGTCATTAGTTGAAGGGTTACCTTCAGCTAGGTGGGAAGAATCCAACCCATATTAACAAGGTTGGTCCTCATTGGATTGGCTTATTCCATGTTTCATCAGTAGTTACGCTTCAGCAGAATGCTAATGTGCAAAGAGTCTGAAGTTTTATTTAGTTTAACTCTTAACTTTTACAATACTTCATTTCCAATCAACAAGATTTTATTCAACAAAGGAAGTCACCATGTTAGCCTTTCATCTCTGAGATATAATGGTCAGCACGGTGGTTTTGTGGTTAGCACTGCTGTTTTACAGCACCAGGAACCCAGGTTAGATTCCAACCTTGGGTGACTGTGTGGAGTTCCCATGTTCTTCCTGTATCTGCATGGGTTTCTGTCAGGTGCTCCAGTTTCCTTCCACAGTCTAAAGATGTCCAGATTAGGTGGATTGGCCATGTTACATTGCCCTATAGTGTCCAGAAATGTGCAGGCTGTGTCTGTTAGCCATGGTATGTGTGGGATTATGGGGATAGGGTAAGATGATGGTTAGATGGTTGGTGCAGACACGATGAGCAGAATGGCCTCTTTCTGAACTGTGTTGGAAGTCTGTGATTCTATGAATGACATGTACATCTCTCTCACGAAACCCTTTTAATAATAAAATAAGTATAGCTGTATTATTCCATGGTAAATTTTCATCCAATCACCTCAATAACTTGTGCTTGTTCTACTTTAAGAGTGTAGTTTGGTGATGCCTTGTTACACCCATGTAGTATGACATTAGTTTTAATTTTCAAGCTACTGAAATCAGAAATCAGAATCATTTTGTTTTAGCTTCTCTTCAGTCTATGTTAGTAAATTTCTTGAAAAATGACATGTTGTAATATTAATACAGAAATGCTTGTATGTCTAACTGTCATGTAATCAATGGTTATTATTTAAGCCACTTAGGTTTCATGATACCCATTAATAACATTTATAAACATCTTTTTTACGGTATGTTCTCAATGAATTGCAATTTATAACTATAGGTGAGGCGCCAGAGAATTGGAGGGTTGCTAATATTGTGCCTTCATTTAAGAAAGGCTGAAAGGAAAAGCTCGGGAACTATAGATCTGTAAGTTTGACATCAGTGATGAGTAGGTTGTTGGAAGTGATTCTGAAGGGTGAGAGAGGCAAGGAATGATTATGGATTGTCCACATGGGGTTTTGTGCAAGGGAAATAATGTCTCTCAAACTTGATTGTGTTATTTGAGGAAGTAACCAGGAGGATTGATGAAGGTAGAGTGGTAGATGTTATTTACTTGGACTTTAGTAAAGCCTTCGTTAAGGTTCCACGTGGTGGACTAATTAGTAAAGTTAGATCACATGGGATTCAGGGTGAGCTTGCCAGTTGGATACACAATTGGCTTAACTGGCGCCATTACACACGCGGCTGCTACATCTCCCGCGGCAATAGCTGCCGCCGATGACGACGATGACGTCACTTCCGCCCCCACCGACCTCGCAGCCTCCGCGATCACCGCCCAAACAACCGCCTCCGCGATCGCCGCCCAGACAACCGCCTCCGCGATCGCCATGAAGACAATCGCCGACAGATTCGCGACCTCCGCAGCTATGGGGAATACCTCTATCTCTATGGTCGCCGCAGCCACTTCCGCCCCCAGTGACGTCACTAACCTACACGCCCACAACGCCGCATGTGTCTCCGCCCCCACGCCGATCTCCACGCCTATCTCCACGCCTAACCCCGCCCCCCGGCGAGTTCCGTCACCACGGCAGGGCTGGGAGGTTGAACAGTTCATCCACTTCACCAACACCTTCCACCCGACCTCAAATTCACCTGGACAGTCTCAGATTCCTCCCTCCCCTTCCTCGACCTTTCTATTTCTATTTCTGGATCAGTGGTGCTGGAAGAGCACAGCAATTCAGGCAGCATCCGAAGACAGGCAAAATCGACGTTTCGGGC
>NC_057715.1:69501295-69613142 GCF_004010195.1 Chiloscyllium plagiosum
AGTCTGACCTATCACCCTCACCTTGACCTCTTTCCACCTATCACATTTCCGACGCCCCTCCCCCAAGTCCCTCCTCCCTACCTTTTATCTTAGCCTGCTGGACAAACTTTCCTCATTCCTGAAGAAGGGCTTATGCCCGAAACGTCGATTCTCCTGTTCCCTGGATGCTGCCTGACCTGCTGCGCTTTTCCCGCAACACATTTTCAGCAGTTAACGATAAGAGCCAGTGTAATGGTAGAAGGTTGTTTTTCGGCCTAGAGGCCTGTTACCAGCAGTTTTCCACAGGAATCAGTGCTGGGTGCACTTTTGTTTGTTATTTATATAAATGATTTGGACGAGAATATAGGAGGCATGGTTGGTCAGTTTGCAGATGACACCAAAATTGGAGGCATAGTGGACAGTGAAAAAGGTTATCTAACATTTGAAAGAGATCAATTGAGTCAATGGGCTGAGGAATGACAGCTGGAGTTTAATTTGGATAAATGCGAGGGGTGACCTTATAGGGGTTTAGAAAATCATGAGGGTCATAGGTAAGGTGAATGGCAAAGATCTCTTCCCTAACATGGGGAGTTCAAAACTAGGGGGCATATTTTTAAGGTGAGAGGAGAAAGGTTTAAAAATGGCTTGAGGGGCAACAGTTTTATACAGAGAGTGGTTGTTATGAGGAATGAACTACTGGAGGAAGTGGTGGATGCCGGTACAGTTATAACATTGAAAAGAGCACATGAATAGGAAAGGTCTGGGGGATATGGGCCAAGGGCAGGCAGGTATGACTAGTTTAGTTTGGGAACATGGTCGGCATGGACTGGTCAGACAAAAGGGCCTGTTGCCATGCTGTATGATTCCATGACACTCTAAATGACGACAAAACATATTTGTGCATCTTCTCTCTGCATATATTGTGTTTTCATGCATTATGCAGTCTTCCCCTGAACAAAAGACACACCCTGCCCAGGCAGTCCTGCAGAGTCCTCTAGGGTGTACAGACTCCTGCCAAAATTGGACGAACTGTCAAGACTAGTCAAGTAACATCCAAACATATTCATACTCACTGTTCGGTACAGTCAATGTCCAAGACTAATTCATCATCTTCCTTGGATATGTCATGTCCGACCAGCAGATTACACACAGTGATGTACAGACAAGTTGAAATGGCTCTGGGAGACCTGGGAGAAATGTAATCAGAAAGGTCACTTAATAATTTTCCTGAAAGGAGGTTTTGGAAACAGTGATATAATCTGACATATTTTCACATTTAAATACTAATGTGATATAATCTGCCCTGAATTTAGAGTCTTAAAGTAGAACAAAGGTTACTATGAAGGTATGAGGTGCAAATGGCAATGGTGGATTCTGAGAAGTAGTAAAAAATTTGATGATTGTCAAACAATGGCTGTAAATACATGTTACATTGTCTGCACCAGGTATACATTCCCTTATGACACAAATACCCAATGATCAAGGTGAGTTAACCATGCCTGTCAAAAGATGTATCACATCTTCATTTACACTAATTTCACATCTCTATCATATCTTTATCACCATTAGCACTCCCTTTGTCTTTCTCTCTTGGCATGCTCACAACCTGTTCCATTTGGACATCCTTTCCCCAGTCAACAACATAGAAACCACAATTTCCAGCCCTTTTCAGTTGTGAAAAAGAATCATAGCAGACTTGTTTTTTTTTTATATAAAAGAAGTTAAAGATTATTTTAGCTCAGTTATATTAGTTATTACATAACTATTCATCAGGATGCCAACTGAAACGAGTATCATTTGTTGTTGAACACAAAATAGAGCCACTACTTACGGCATATAAAAGCTAGTTCCAGCCCTAGACTAGTGTTGCAGACCTACCTTTGGGTCTACTTTTTTTAACTTTTCCCTTTTGTTTTATTTTATCCAAAAGTGTTCGTGCACACAACTGAACGTTTTTTATTCTCATCACCAAATCACTGTGGTACTTTTATCCTCTATTAGTGATCACCAATAAATCCCCTGTCTAGGTCTGCTTTAACTTTGCTTTTTTAAATTAGCCTGTTCAGAGACATTTTTATACACCTCGGGAACAGGTGGAAGTTGGACAGAGGCCTCCACAGCCCAGAGATAGGGACACTACTTCCCCACAAGGGCCCTGGGTCTGCATTATATTTTCTAGCCCTCCCAATTGAGACCACGCCGGTGTTAACTTTGAGGCCGAGAGCCCAAGTCCGTGCTGAGGCTGGGAGTCTGTGCTGGCTTTCACATTGGACAAGGCCAATGCCACCTAAGGACGGGAGGTAAAAAAGAGAAGAAAAAATTGTGGAAAGAGAGAAAAGAAGTGGACAGAGTGGATGAACTTCAGTTCAGAAATCTTATTCCACTGCCATCTACCACTGCACCACAAGACCCCCAGGTCTGCTTTATTTTTGTCCACCCAGAAGTGCTACTACAAACAACTAAGCAATTTTCCCATCACCAAAATCGCTGGCACTTCTTTCATTTTTGAAAATATCACCAGTAATCATCTATGCAACCAATCAAACATTTACAAGCAAAACCCATTCCTGGGTCTTTTTTTGTTCACTACTATATTGCACAGCTGAGTGACTTTCCTACCACCAAGATTACTGTGGCATAGTTTTGTGTCCTGAAAATTAGTAAATTAGTAAAGATCTAAAGCTAAAACTTGTGGGAAACCACTATGAACCTCTGAGGAGAATTAAGCCACCATCACCTTTTGCTTCTAGTCACTGAATCAATTTTCTAACATATTCCCCTTAATCCCAAAGACTTCCATCTTTTCAGTAAGCCTCATTTTTGGCATTTTTGTTCAGTGCTTGCTGAAGTTCATACACACATCTATTAAACTACTTACTGAATCTTCTCTGTAACTTCGTCAACGATGTCAGTAAAGTTAGACCTGATTTCCCTTTAATAATTCGAAAAAATTGTTTGCAGTTTATATGCCCATGCAATATTTTGGCATTGATTTTAATTTTGCCTTTTCACATAATGTTTCTTTGCATCCTGTATTGATTTTTTTATTTCAATTTCCTCCTGTACTTCTCTAATCTTCCTAGTTATTAACTAAATCCATCTTCTAGTTTTCTGTTTTAGGAGTATAGAAAAGTTATAGCATGGAAAGAGATAATTCAGCCCACTCTGTCTGCACTAGCTGAATAAACTCGCCACCCACTTTAATCCCAACACCTGGTCTGTAGCCTTTTAGGTGCGATTCATGTTCTTTTTAAATGAGTAAAGGGTTTCCACGAATCTGGATAATGAATATCAGACACTCACTCACCCTTTGGGTGAAAATGTTTTTCCTCATGCCCCTGCTAATCCTTCTACAGTTCTCTTTAACTTTGTGTGTCCCGGTAGGTGATCTTTCTGATGGTGGAAGCCAGTATTCCCTGTCCACTTTATCCAAGCTGCTCATCATATATTGTCCCTTTCTGTAAAGATGCTAAACCTAACTCTATTATGATTATTGTCTCCAAAATGGTCACACACTGCTCCTTCATCCACTTGTCTCGCTTTATTTCATAAGACTACATCTAAAATTGAGCCCTCTCATTGGGTTTGTTACATGCTGGCTAAAAATAAGTTCCCATGAATGCAGTCCAAGAATTTTGCACACACTGTCCCCAACTATTATTGCAGTATTATTTTTGCTCTCAGAAATTTGCCAACATTTGTGCTCTTCTAACTCATTCACTGTTTAAGTTGTGTAGTATATAGTAGTGTGGTTGCCCTGTTTTCATTTGAACTCAACTCATATAGCCTCATTTGATGTTTATGATATTATCTTTTCTCTTAGCTGTTAATGATTCTTTAAACAATAATATTATGCCTGCACCTTTTTATCCCTTTCCCAACCCTGATTGAAAATTCTAGAGATGTTGAGTTGCCATTCTTGTCACTCTTCAATTCAAGTTTCCAGTATAGCAGTAGTATCATGCATTCTCTCTGGGTCGTAGTCCTCCAGGGTGTATGGATGCTCCTAAACTATCTTTCTTCCAAATGTTTTCCATTTCTCCCTTATTGGTTTGCCAGATAGTCAACTTTTACAATCTGCCAGTTCTTGGTGCACAGATATTATAAATAAAGTCCTTCCCAATTTATCATGTTCACTTATATTATTTAGTCTCTTTTCTTCAGTTTTTTTAAGCAAATTACATTGTAGCCACAGTTAACTAAATGATCACTGACTTTAATATACTACATGTGTCCTTTTCATTTTGAGAACCATTGTGTTCCTTGAGCCGGAGACATATGTATTGAAAATGTTTTCCACACAAGTCAGAGAAATTCTACTCTCTCTGTACACTTAGCACTGTGTCTTTCCTGGCAAGGTTATTGAGTAACTAATGTCTCCTAATAATACCAATCTCGTACTTTAGACCTTAGAAATTTGTTGACCAAAATGCCCATTTTTCTCCTTCTCAAGGTTGCACCTCACAATTTACTAATATTCTTTAAGATATTTCATGTTATTCCTGTTTATATTTATCTGTACTCTGATCTTAATTCTTAATGGTCTGCTCCATTTGCAAAATTACTTTAAGTTGAAACTTTATTGCTGGAACAGCAATTACTTTAAGCCCTAACTAACAGTTCTAGTTAACCTGTTATGCAGAGATATAAGAATAAATGACAGGAAGCTTAATCAAAAAATGAAGACTGTGGTGAGATTCAATATTATTTAGAAAATTGGATTCTAAAGCAAAGGTAAATGTTTTTTGATTGTTAGGGCTGTGAAGATGTTTTTAAGGAAATTTGTTTGAAACAGTGAACTAAAGACAACCTTTACAAGAAAATATGCGACAAATTAAATGATTCAACATGCTACCTGCTAAAGTAATTTCTGCTTATTGTTGAGTTGGTATGATCAGAGAGGCCATGGACTACAAGCAGGTTGAGTTCAGAATAAAAGATCCATTCCAATAGAGGGTTAGATTTTAGTTTGTCAAAGTCTTCAGACCATTGGATCTGGAAAGAAATCTTGAACTCTGGAACAGACTAAGAGGATCATATTTGGTGAATATACAAAATGTTACTGAAAGCAACTGCTTCTGGTCTCATCAGTTGAATAAGAACTTAAAGATTCAAAACAGGAATATAAGGTTTCTTTCTGTTTATTTATAGCTTTGCTTTTATTTCTATTTTGTGCAATACACTTCTGTTGTTTTGGTAAAGGTATATCGACATTCTTATGTGAATATGTTCAGTGACTGGCTACCATGGTAACTAAATAGGCAAAAATAAACCTTAAGGTACATTAAGCTAGATTTCCCTCTGGACTCTGACCTGTCCAGTAGTACTATCTGCTGGGATCGTAACTCCATACTTCAGAGTGTTTAGATATCTGCAAAGTGCTTTGGACCATCATGAGGCGTAAAAGGACTATATAAGTAAAAATTCATTCCAACAGTCACATTTTTTTCTTTCTGCTGGAATCATTTACTTGATACTAAGTGAAGGATGAAAATCCTGAATGTCCTTCAATTTTTTGGGACCTGGAGAATTATCAGAATGAATAGGAACAACCGATTGGAAATCAGGAAGGGACCTGTAAATTTCAGATTGAATTTTCTTTGTCAGTTTTCTAAATGGAAGGTAAACATACACTTTCTGCATTCACATCTTTTCCCCCTCCCTCTTCACATCCATTCCCTTTGCTCATGGTGGAGACAAGTTTGCTGTGGCATAATGCAGTCTGATGGAATTGTCTCCATTTCTGTATTTGGTACTCTTTATCTACTATATTTGTATAATATAGACACATAGTTCTGTCAACTGGTAGAATTAATGTACGGTCCATTTGGGAAAGTTAATTTCTTCAAAGCAAAGTGACATAAGTCTTTTGCTAAAAAAACTACATTGTATTTCATATTTTTCTGTTCGCATATGTGTCCTCCATTGTTTTTCCTGCTACTAATATTCTGCATGCCATCAGGTGTTGGATCAGCAGTGCTGACTCTATAATGCTCCTCAGAAACAAACAAAAATTGCTGGAAAAGTTCAGCAGGTCTGAACTTGAACAGAGCACATAAGGAAATAGCATATGTGGAGAGAAATCAGAGTTAACGTTTCAGGTCAAGTGGCCCTTCCTCTGAACCATTCCGAGGAAGGGCCGCTGGACCCGAAACATTAAGTCTGAGTTCTCTCCAGAAATGTTGGCAGACCTGTTGAGCTTTTCTAGCAATTTCTGCTTTGGTTTCTGATTTACAGCATCCACTGTTCTTTCAATTTCTATAATTCTCTTCCACTGCCATTTTACTGAATGCCCTCATCCTGGAGCGCAGAGGACTTGGGATGCTGGATTTAAGCCCCATTGCATGATGTTTATCGCAGTGAAGTATAAATGGGTCTTTTTTCTTTTTCAGCCATATTGTGGTCTGACTTAAATATCAAGAACAAGAGACTGAACTTGAACAGAGCACATAAGGAAATAGTTTTGGGAAAGTGAAAATTATGGAAACATACAATTGTTGCTATATACCTAAATTGAAAAGATTAGCATCATGCCATTTAGCATTACTGAAAATGTTCATACTTGGAGAGTTAGCTAATGAATTCAATGGAAGGTGGTTTCCATTTTCCGAAGTGGTAAAATTGAAACATTGAATTGGTCAACTAAATTGAAATAGGTGGAAATTAGGTGAGTTTTGCAATATCGGCTAATTCACAATGTCAACTTTGCATCAGGATGGTGATATGAAAACCTATCCCTTTTTTTGTTTTCCACAGCAACACGGTGCAGAAGTCAATCAACTCACAAATGCCTTAAAGGAGAAGATAAAAGAAAACAAGAGACTTAAATCCTCCTTTGACACATTAAAGGAATCAAATGACTCCTTGAAAAAACAGGCAAGAACAATTTTCTATAGCTTATTGTGCAATAATATGGTTGTGTCTCAACTAGTACAGCTGTGGAGAGTTACTTGCTCCAGGTCATTGAATAAAATAACTATTTCCTGAGCATGGAAAATCTTCAGTGTGCATTGAAATTGCAATCAAGTTAGAGAGATCTATCACAAGTCAGAACAGCATGTGAATAAAGCTTTTTAATGTCCTTTAAACTTAATTAGCCTTGTACTTTACGACAGTGCAATATTCTAAATTCAGAGGAAAAGCATGAACGTCTGTTAGAAGCTATGTCCTGTCGGAAGTTAAAATACAACAACATAGCTATAATTTACCTTTTTTCCTTTATAATATCTTGCGGAAAGAACAAATATAGTCAAATCGAAAAAAAAACAGTAATATGTATTTCATTCATTATATGTGAAATCCTTCCCTGGTTAGTTGCTCCAACTAGACTAAATCATTGAAAAATGAATCTTCCAAACCATCAAATCCATCCACTTATTTTAACTTGCACTACCTCACCCTCCACTTTTTACTCACCTTCCAATGCTGATTCTTTGTGTTTGAAATACATCTTGTGCAGTTGAATGTATTTGTTCCAGACAAATTTAGTTGTACTTCATGCATACTTCTAACTAAAATGAAAGACCAGATTCAAGAGCAATATACGAAGTGGAAATTCTCGCCTTACTCCACAACACCTGCCATTGATATGCACTTTGTGTGGATTTAGTTGTTTCAAAACTAAGCATTACAAAGGAATGTTATCCACTCCAAAACTGCATAACCTTCGCTTCCAAAGCATTGTTATTTGTTTTGCACATATCTGTTAATGCAGTTGCTTCTGGTGATATTTTTCAGATTAATGATATAAAGCAGCACAATAAGAAGTTGGAAACTCAGGCCAAAAAGGTGCAAAATCGTTTAGAAAATCTACAAGTGAGTTTAAGATGATTATTAGAAAATATTACAAAATCAATGGAGGATATAAAGTATTAAAGAAAACATTCCGTCCTCTTTTCCCTCCGCTTTTTATTCTCTTTCCTTTTCCTGTTCCCTTACCCCAAACTACAAAGTCCTATTCTTTGAATAGTCAAAAGGAACTGTTATCTATGTTATCTGTCAAGTTATATGATATTAAAATTGTAACTAACATTTCATTGAGCGAGATCTCATCGGGTTTTGAGAGACGTGGGCTGTGATGAGATTTGTGGCAATATCGCATGAGAAATCGATCAAAGTCTAACTTGACATTGGGAGAAAGTCTGAGCTGGATGCAGAAGACCATTATGAGTTTTAGTCACTGGTAATGATGACAGCATTTGGTCTTAATTGTGTGTCATGTTTCCCAACTGGACAATATCACGATGCAGGTGTTCAGGGGGCATTGGGAACAGAGTAATTCGGATGTAGAGAGTGTTTAGATGGGATGTAGCAAAAGAAAGGTAAACTGTGATCATTTTATTTTTTCATTCATGGGTTTGGAGATTGCTGGCGAGTCAGTATTTATTGTCCATCCCTGCTAGCCCTTGAGAAGGTAGTAATGAAGTGCCTCTTGAACTGCTGCAGTCTACGAGCTGACATGGTTGTTAAACAGTGATGGGGGGGATAGAATTTGGTTGTATGAGCAAGAGAGCATTAGTCATGAGCAGCATGGCTTTGTGGTTGCTTAGCCATGACTTAACCGGGGCTAGGGGGCAAAGCTAATTTGCCAACAGTTGTCTGGGTGTACAGCAGCACTTGAAAGGTGTCTGCGCAAAGGCTACTAATCTTTCGGTGGGTATTTACTGAGTGTCAATTTATTCTGGAATGGCACGTGGTAAAATGGCACTAGAATCAGACCTGAGGGATGCCATAGTGGTGGGGTATATAGTTAATGAGTCACGTTTGGTAAGATATGGCAAGGAATCCCGCTGGATCATGCAGCAAGATCCCTCTAAAAAAGCTCAATGGAATTCACACCTCGTCAATAAAGTGTAAAGTTCACCACGAACATTGTCTCTATTATTGGTTATTACAACACTTTTTTTCAACATTGTTCTTGACTGTAACTTGCTCTCAGAATTCAGCAAAATGGAAGAAATTGCCTGATCTCTGAACACTAATGTGTATGGTTTCATATTTATATATAATGCCCATAATATTTTTATTCAGAATAATAAAATGACACTGTTCCCCTATATAGCATTATGGATACAAAGGGGAAAATATTGAATCTCATCGAAATGTACAGACTTTAATCTGTGAGATGAACAGAGGGCAGTATTTTACAAATAAAATTCTTCTCTGCCTAGTTAGCTATTGACTAATCCATTACCTTTGCCCCTTTTCTGGGCTGAGCCAGTCAGATCGCTTGCCCCAGCTACTACAGGTTGTTAGGGTCACACCAGATGGAGCCAAGAATGTGGCAGGTGCAGGGGTTCCAGCATGTAGAACTAGCCCTTTGCTGGAGCTGAGTCTGGGCCAGAGAGATTCTACTCATCCGATCCTTGCATGTTGGGAAGCAGCTGCTGCTTCTAGCGACTGAGCTTCCTGTCCATGACTGGGCTGCATAGCAACCTCCACAGGATGGGCACATGTTGTGAGAGATGGCTAGATGGATGGTGGGCGGAGAGTGACGACACCATGGGAAGCCTCATTGATAATTGGTGTTTCCATTCCTACTATGCCACAGTAAATGCAAGTAAATATGGCAATCAATTCAGCTAAATAAGTGGGTGTGTCTTGGAATTGTTTCTGTTTGAAGTGTGCCTTGATACTGAAAAGGTTGGGAACTCAGTAGACAACTCAGTCTATCTTCCATAGTGAGGACTGACACTAAGTAATGTTTTAAAAGTTAACAATAAAAGATTCCCACAAAATTCATCTTGAAGAAATTTTCAATGCAATCTTTAATGGCCCTCTGACTGTTAAAAATCTAGCCCTTCGTGACTACTCTTCAAAAGCACTTAATTGACTGTAAAGATTTTGGGATATTCGGAGAACATAAAAGGTGCTGTATAATCATCAGCTCCAGTGTTCTGTTGGTTTTTTAATAATGACTTGACTCGTTACAGTTTAGTAGGCCTGATGCTTCTGTACAGAAAGAACCATTCACCTAGTGGCATTCCCCTGACTTTACCCCATAATGTTGCAATTATTTTTCTTTTCAGATAATAATCCAGTCCCCTTTAGAAAGACTCACTTGACCGTTACTCCACCACATTATCAGGCAATGTATTCTTCATCTTAACCGTAACTGCATGAAAACATTTTTCCTCCTGTTGCCATTGCCTCTCTCACTGTGTTTTTCTTAATTTACTCATGAAATGTAATTATCAATGGATGGGCCACATTTTATTGCCCGTCCCTAGTTGTCCATAAGAAGGTAGTGGTAAACTGCCTTTTTGAAGCACTGTAATCCATGTGCTGTTGGTGTATCTACGGTGTCATTCAGGAGGGAATTTTGATCCAAAGGCACTGAAGAAATGACAATACTTTTTCAAATTGGGAAGATTACAGGGGAACTTGTAGGTGGCATGTTCCCAAAGTACTTGCTGCCTTTGTGTTTTGTGATTGAAGTGGTCATGAGTTTGAAAGTGCTGTCAAAGAAGCTTTGGTGAATTTCTCCGGTTCAGCTTGCAGACAGCACACGTTGCTGCTACTGAGCGTGGAGTGACTAAATGTTGTGGATATGATGCAGTCAAGCAGGCTGCTTTGTCCTGGATGATGTCAAGCTCCTTGAGTATTAGGGGAGCTGTAGTCATCCAGATAAGTGGGGAGTATTCCATCATGCTCCTGACTTGTGCCTTCTCGATGGTGGACAGTCTTTGGTGAGTCAGGAGGTGTGTTACGCACTGCAGGATTCCTTGCCCCTGACTTGGTCTTGTAGCCATTGTAGTTATGTGGCTAGTCAAATTCAGTTTCTGGTCAATGGTTAATCTCAGGATGTTTTGGTAGAGGATTCGGTGATGATAACACCCTTACATTTCAAGAGGTGATGGTTAAATTATCTCGTATTGGAGATTGTCATTGCCTAGCCTTTGTGTGGTGCAAATATAACTTGCCACTTTTCATCCCAAGCCTGGAAATTGTTCAGGTCTTGTTGCATTTGGACAAGGACTGCTCCAACATCTGAGGAATCAGGAATGTGCTGAATGTTGTGCAATCATCAGCTAACATCCCCACTTCTGATCTTACAATGGAGAGAAGAAACAGCTCAAAATTGTTTGGCCTCGGTCACTACCCTAAGTAACTCCTGCAGAGATGTCTTGGATCTGAGATGACTGCACTCCAATAACCACAATCTTTGCGTCAGGTATGACTGCAACTAGTGGAGAGTGTTCCTCCTGATATACATTGATTATATTTTTGTGAGGACTCCTTGATACCATACTCAATCAGATGAGGTCTTGATGTCAGTTACCTTAAATCTGTGCCCTCAATTGCTCCATGCATCCACCAATGGGAAGAGATTCGTTCTATCTACTCTGCTTAGACCTCAAGATTTCTGGCCCAATTTCCTCTTCTCGAGATCAGTCCCAATTTCTCCAATCTTTCAACCACACTGAAGTTCTCACCCAGTAACCACTCTTACGAATATTTTCTGCACCCTCGCCAATGCTTACACAAATTTTTCCTAAAGTATGATGCCCAGAATTAGACATTTGGACTTAATTTATTTTAGTTAACTGGGTCTTGTGTTAAGTTTTATGGAAGGATTCTTGCTTTGATACTCACCAAGATTTCTTGCCATATCTGAACAAATGCACCTTGTTAACTATCTACTCTGCCCCTGTGAAGTTTGTCACATCTGATTCTAGTCTCATTTTAGCACATAACAATCCATGAACAAACATCATTCACTGGATATTTGCTGAACAACTGGCATCCTGTGCACCTACCTGGACACGCATTCTCAGTGCCTTAGACATGGCAGACGGAGAGAAAGTGGTCGCCTGCTTTCCAGACAAGGACTTGGAGGTCTTGCTGGACAGTTAGTGCAGACATGGGATGTCCTCTTCCCACAGGAACAGCAGTGGAGACCATAATACCAGACTATGGTTGCCTAGGCTGAAATTGTCACCTGGGTTCTTGCAGTCTCAGCCATCTGGAGGAATGACGAGCAATATAGGAAGAATCTCAATGAGCTTCCCCATTCTGCCACCAAACGTGCCACTGTCTTCTCTCTGATATGCTCATTCTACCGTACCTACCATCCACCAAGGCCCAAGCTCTACCACTCTCACGATGTAACATCTACAAAATTTTCATTCAGTCACTGTAACCCATCCCAACCCCTGACATGACTAACCCGGCATACCTTCTACAGTGCCTACTCACTTGCTTGAGGCAATCCCCTAACTGTACCAAAAACATCAGCTGTGTCACCTACTTTCATCTCCATCTGCCTAACTCAATCTCAATCTAGGAAGAAAACAGCGCACTGGAGAGCAGAAATAAGACAGTTGATGGGCTGCCACACATTTGACTCCTCAGGCCTTATGAGGAGAGTATTCTGATTGTGACCGCCCTGAGCAGCTGACTGACTGCATCCAAATCCTTGGGCTGGTTTTGGAGACTGCCTTTGGCTTACTGTGCTGGGATATCATGAGTGCCATCTGTCTGCCTTGACTGAGGGATGCAGTCCCGTCCATGAGCTGCGTGTATGTCCCTGAATACACAGTGTCCTTACAGCAGCTTTGCAATGATAGTTGCCAATGCAGTCTGAGGTGGAGTATTGAAGTTCAAAACATATGGTAAGCGGAGCAGAGATGTGGCATGAGGACTTTTGAAGCTTGGCACATGCTAGACACCACCGTCTCTCGATGTAGAGTGTGTATGGCCTGTCCATAGAGTATGCCTTTAAAGAACAGTATTCTCCACAGTGTGAAAACAGGCCATTCAGCCCAACAAGTCCACATCAGTACCATCCCACCGAGACCAATTCACCAACTCTGTCCCTGCATTTGTCATGGCTAATACATCTAACCCACACACCCCTGAACATTAAGGGTAATTTAGCATAGCCAATCCACCTAACTACATCTTTGGACAATGGGAGGAAACTGGAGCAACTGGCAGAAACCCACACAGATACAGGGAACATGCAAACTCCACCCAGACAGTCACCCAAGGCTGGAATTGAACCCAGGTCCCTGGCACTGTGAGGCAGCAGTGCTAACTACTGAGCCACCATGCCACCCTGAGATTTTGGTGTCTGGTGTCCAACATGAAAGATCATTACAGCCAGCAGCAAGCTGAAGTCATCAGCTGCCTGCTCTGACTTCCATGTTGAGAATTCTTCACACTGACTTGTTCGGTAAGAGGGTAGCTAGAGATAAATAAGATGAGCTGCAGTGTTATTAACAAGCAATAATCCCCCTTAATTGGCATTTTGCCACTGCCTAGCAAAAACCTTACTGCACTACTCGGCAAAACCAGAAAAATGCTTTTAGATGCTCCCAGTATTGAAACATTTGTGCCAAACTTCTCATCCAATTCTGCCACAAATCCCACATAGTCCATGTTGCTCTCTGGCTCCTGTAAGATTCCACTCAGTACACCAGTTAAACCGAAGCAGTATTGTAAGTTTAAGATAACTTCTTTGCTTTAGTAGTGTATGCCTCTGATGATAAATGGTGCATGGATAATTAAAATATTATTATGATTAATATAAACATTTTTTCTTTGTGAAAAACTACCTGCCATCACTATTCTTTGTTTACTATCATTCAGCCAATTACGTATCCATGTTCCTACTCTCTCAGCCTGTCCTGCCACCTTTAATGATTTATTTACATGCCCATTCCAAATCCATTTTAGAATTGTGCTCTTCATTTTATGTTGCGTCCCTGTGTTCATCCAACCAAAGTGATTCACTTCTCAGTTCTCTGCACTAAATTTCATATGCTACTTGTCTGTTCATCATATCATCCTGTCATAGAGTCATAGAGATGTACAGCATGGAAACAGACCCTTCGGTCCAACCTGTCCATGCCGACAAGATATCCCAACTCAATCTAGTCCCACCTGCCAACAACCGGCCCATATCCCTCCAAACCCTTCCTATTCATATACCCATCCAAATGCCTCTTAAATGTTGCAATTATACCAGCCCCTTAGGTCTCTTTTATATCTTTCCCCTCTCACCCTAAACCTATGCCATCTAGATCTGGATTCCCTGAACCCAGGGAAAAGACTTTGTCTATTTATCCTATCCATGCCTCTCATAATTTTCTAAACGTCTATAAGGTCACCCCTCAGCTTCCGACGCTCCAGGGAAAACAGCCCCCAAGCCTGTTCAGCCTCTCCCTGTAGCTCAAATCCTCCTTAATCCTTAATCCTGGCAACGTCCTTGTAAATCTTTTCTGAACCCTTTCCTGTTTCACAACATCTTTCCGATAGTAAGGAGACCAGAATTGCATGCAATATTCCAACAGTGGCCGAACCAATGTCCTGTCCAGCCGCAACATGACCTCCCAACTCCTGTACTCAATACTCTGACCAATAAAGGAAAGCATACCAAACGCCTTCTTCATTATCCTATCTACCTGCGACTCCACTTTCAAGGAGCTATGAACCTGCACTCCAAGGTCTCTTTGTTCAGCAACAGTTCCTAGGACCTTACCATTAAGTGTAGAAGTCCTGCTAAGATTTGCTTTCTCAACATGCAGCACCTCGCATTTATCTGAATTAAACTCCATCTGCCACTTCTCAGCCCATTGGCCCATCTGTTCACGATCCTGTTGTAATCTGAGGTAACCCTCTTCGCTGTCCACTGCACCTCCAATTTTGGTGTCATCTGCAAACTTACTAACTGTACCTCTTATGCTCGCCTCCAAATCATTTATGTAAATGACAAAAAGTAGAGGGCCCAGCACCGATCCTTGTGGCACTCCAATGGTCACAGGCCTCCAGTCTGAAAAACAACCCTCCACCACCACCCTATGTCTTCCAACTTGGAGCCACTTCTGTATCCAAATGGCTAGTTCTCCCTGTATTCCATGAGATCTAACCTTGCTAATCAGTCTCCCATGGGGAACCTTGTTGAACGCCTTACTGAAGTCCATATAGATCACATCACCTTTTGGCATTCTACAGTATTTTCTTTAAAGTTCAGTGTTTCCAAGTTTTGTATCATCCAAACACTTTGAAATTGTGCCTCTTACACCAGGGTCTAGGTTATTAGTATATTTCAAGAAAAGCGGGAGTCAGCACCAATCCTGGATAACCTACTATAAACCTTTCTCTATTGAATAAACTACCCTACACTGCTATTCTTTGTTTACTGTTATTCAGCCAATTTTGTATTCATGTTGCAACTGTCCTTTCCATACCATAAATTCTGATTTTTCTCACAAGTCAGTTGTGTAGCAATTTTATCAAATGGCTTTTGAAAATGTACAGGACATAAACACCCTTTTTTGAACTGGGTATAACATTTGGAATTCTTCAATCTTCTGAAATCATCTCTGCCTGAATATGAGCAAAGAATTCATCCATGCTGATCACAGGCACTTCTGATGCAAACATCCATTGTAGATGGAACTTGTGCACCCTCAGTCAGACAGAAGTCGTATGGTATTTTGAGTCATAGCTAGAACTGGAATTGCGAGTAGTCACCAGATGCTAAATCCTGGACCAGATTACCACATATTGCAGGGCTTTTATTTTATTTATTTTGTTCTGTTTGTTCGTGAGATATGGATGTGACTAGATATCATTAAGAATTTCTACTTATTTCAGTTAAGAGTCATTGTTGTGGGGTTGGGTTCACATGTAGGCCAGTCCAGGTAAAAATGGCAGACGTCCTTTCCTCAAGGACATGAGTGAAGCAGATGGGCGTTTACAACAATTGAAAGTGATTACGTGGTCACTATTACACTAGCTCTCCATTCCACATTTAAATTGAATTCAAATTTTAATATCTGCCATGTTGAACCCATGTCTGTAGAACATCAGCCTGGAGTTCTGCATTACTAATTCATTGTTGACATTACCACCACCTCCCCAGCTCATCGTGTGGAAGGGAGCTGAGACCTGGCAGTTGTGAGGGTCTTGATAGAGACACTGGAGTGAGGGGTGGAGTGCGGATTCCTATCTTGAGAAGGTGATCATGCAATATAGAAAGGATGCTGTCGGGAGAGGCATGCACAAGACCTAATAAGAGTGAATTGCTAGTTTGAACTCTTTCTTCCAGCTTCAAAATTGAGACAGTGTAGGAAGCAGCACACATGGCCAATATAAAATTGCAGACAGGTTGGATGAGAATGCCTGAGAGAGGAAGACCATGAGGGAATTTTACAACCACCCCTTGTCCCTCCCCAGCCATCTGCAAACTTGTTGGGAAATAGTAAACTTCTTCTCTTGTTAACATGCTGTTCTTTTAATTTGAATTATATGGCTTGCTTTATCAAGGGACGCAGAAGACAGTGTTTTACAGTATGTTAGCTACTAGGCACGTAATCCAAGTAATTTTTTTGATAAAGTTCATTCCACATCTGTAGAAAAGTTAACTGCATTATGTTAATGTATTTAAAGCATTTTTAAAATGAAATTAAAGGGTCTGGAATTATTCCCAAACTCCCAACAAACCATTTTGTGACAACTGCTGTGCATTACTGAAGCAGATTTAATGCACAAAGGAGTTGGCCCAAAATTGATGATTGGAACCTGTCATAAGCCTTCAATTCAAGTTTCACTGTGATGAGGCATAAGTTGATTGGCTAAACTACAAATTGAGTACTAATACCAGCTTTAAACACTTTCTACTTATTAATAATAGGGACATTGGAATGGTGTCATTGTTGCCATATTTGTGCCTAATTAGCATTTTTATTGGACAACATTAGTGAATGGATTTTTAAAACATCTTTCAAGAGATGTGGTATGTTGCGAGTTTTAAAGGTGTTGCCAAAGTGAACTTGCTAATTTGCTGTGTTGCATCTTGAATGTGGTATGTACACACTGGTTGGTAGTGAATGGGATGCGCATCAAGTGGACTGTGTTGTCCCCTGTATGGTTTTGAGCTCCATGAGTAATGGAGCTGTACTCATCCAGGCAATGAACAACATTCCAATATTTCCTGACTTATACCTTGTATGTGGTTTGATGAAGCTTTGATGAGTCAGAAAGTGAGTTACAGGCTGCAAAATTTCCAATCTCTGACCTGTTGTTGTAGCCACAGGATATATATGTGTGGTTTGATGAGTCAGGAGATGAGTTAGAAACTGCTAAATTTCCAGTCTCACACCTGTTGTAGCCACAATATGTATATGGGTGGTTGTGAAGACTTTTGAATTTATTCCAATGTCCCTATTATTTATAACTGGAAGGATTATGTATCCATTTAGTTCAATCACTTCTCAGGTTTAAAGCCTGGTACTAATACTCAATTTGTAGTTTAGCCAATCAACTTATGTCTCATCACAGTGAAACTTGAATTGAGGGCAAATGACAAGTTCCAGTCGTCAGTTTTAGGCCAACTCCTTTGTGCATTAAATCTGTTTCAGTAATGCATAGCAGTTGTCACAAAATGGTTTGTTGGGAGTTTGGGAATAATTCCATGATTGACAACTGGTGCTGAGTCTAATTTTGTAACATCTCTAAAGAAATTGAATTCATCAATGAATCTACACCCAGCATTTTTTCCTTAATCATAATTGATGAAACAGCTTTGTGTTATTTAATGTTCTGTTTTATCTCACTGCAATTTGTCATTATACTTTTAAAAACACCTCAAATGTTACCCTTTTGCAGAGAAAGCATGAGCTATGTGTGGCGCAGAAACATCATGAAAATGTTTCCACAGACATGAAAGAGATAAGTTTGGAAAAACAGGAAAAAATTCAGCCTCTTCGTAGAACCAATCGAGTAAGATATTTTGCTGCATTTGCTGGCTTCTTATGTGAAATTGTGCACAGATTGTATTTTACTGATTTTAAAATTCAATCATTTGTATCCTATCCATCATTACTCAGACCCCATCCTTTTTTCCAATAGCAGTACATTTTTAATAAATAATACAGCTACGTCATTTACTGCATTTTTCTCATCCTTACCATTTTTACAATTCTCGCCCTTGTTCTGAATTTATCCACAGCTTTCTTCATAAACCACCTAGCAGGCTTATCTCTGTGGGAAATATCGCAATCTCCTTTATCTCTTGAATATTCAAATATTTTAACATAATTATTAACTCCCATTAATAGGCACCATTCCCATCCTATTGAAATCTCATCATCAAGATCTCTCAAAATTCCAACCCTGCTACCATCTTATATCTAGACACCATCTCAATTCTAAGCTCTGTAATGCTGGTCCTAAAACTCCTTGTAACGTAGCTTCTGTTCTCGAACTTTTACTAATTGATAGGCACCAATGGCATCATTTTTATTAACTGTGGTGTGCTATACCTCCTGGTCATCAGTCTAGTGTTCAGTGTGATCAGTCACTCACTACTCTTTCACCTTCTTGTATCTGAGATCTAACTCTGTTGTGTGTTATAGATTGGTTTCACTGTTAGTTATCTCAATGATGCTAGTTTATCTTTAGTAATGACTTCTGCAATTAACTCACATAATAACATCTGGGATCCCCAAAATTTCCACCTTAGCTCACGTATTTTTTTCATTGATGTGGTATCCCTTGGAAACATTATTCAAACATATGGCTATTTTATAAAATACATTTTGATTTTTTTAATAGTCCTTCATTAAAATTTATTCTTAGCTTTCCTTTTTTTCAGTGGAACAAAGAATCTCAAGTCTCTCTATACAAGCCTAATATCCTATTTTTAACATAACTGTGGTTCCTGTAAATTGGTATATTAACCCATTTTCTGTGCACATGAACACCAATACAGTGTTTGTTTATTAGGACCAGGGATTTTTGAGAGAGGCAATAGGAATGAGTGAAATAATTAATAAGATGTCAGACTAATACACTATTCTGTTTTCTCAATGTTTTAATGAAAATCATTCTAGAAATATGTATCATATGTCAAGACTTGATCCTTAAGAATTATGTATTGGTGTTAATGTCACTTACTCCAAGAACAAAATTCAAATCAAACTTGGAAACTAGCATATACTTTCTGATGAAATCCTTTGCCAAAATCTGGGAGAATGTAATACATTTGGATCAAGTTGAAAATCACACGACACCAGTTTGTAGTCCACCAAGTTTATTTAAAAGTACAAGTTTTCGGACCGCTGTATTTTCAAATAAATCTGTTGGACTATAACCTGCTGTTGTGTGATTTTCCACTTTGTCCATCACAGTCCAACACCAGCACCTCCAAATTTGGATCAAGCAGTTCCAGAGTTGCTAGGTAGCAACATTCAATTCTGCCCATCAGAACCTTATTGCATTTTTTTCATAGATCACTGAGGACAGTTTGAGGGTCACTGGAAAGCAGTTCCAGGGGTGAATTTAAAAAAAAAAAACTGGCTCATTGCAGTAAATTGCAGTTCCAGGATCACAAGCAGTGAGAAAAAGACAGAGACTGGGCAGACTCATGTTCGAAGTGTGAACTTTTAGCTGTCCTGCAGGGAAGGTATCATGAGTAGTTGGATGGCTTGTATTGTTAGGACAAATTTAGGAGAAAGTTCCAGGAATTAGTAAGCAGCAAGAATTTGGAGTCAGGACTCGGAAGAAGTCCTGAGGAGCTGTGAAAGCGGGAAGATTGTTTCGTGTGTGTTGGAAGATGCTATGAAAGACTCCAAAAAAGCCTTTGAGCCTTCAAGTTTCAGTGTAGCTAAGAAGGTAAAGACTTTGGACAGACATACAAACATACGAAATTGGAGCACAAGAGAACCCATTCATTCCAGATGTAAATCTAGTCAACCTTCTCTGAATCATGTCCAATACATTTACATCCTTCCTTACATATGGAGACCATAACTGCATACAGTATTTGTGATTTAGTCTCACAAATGCCCTATGTAATGTAAGTGTATCATCATTACATGCTGCACTCACATACAAATGTTTTGTGACTTATGCTGTTGATACCTACACCATTCTACGCCTCAAAACTCTTTCTGCTAAAGTGAACAAATTCACATTTTTCCACATTATACTCCATCTGCCAGATTTTTATCTGCTCACTCAATATATCTGTACTCATCTGCAACTTCCTTATGTTGCTTCACAACATTCTTTACTACCAATGTTGGTGCTGTCTGCAAATTTACCATGCCTTTGTGTCCCTCGGCCAAGTCAATGATATAAATTAGCATCAGAGAGATGTAGAGCACAGAAACAGACCCTTCAATCCAACTCATCCATGCTAACCAGATATCCTAAATTAATCTAGTCCCATTTGCCAGCACTTGGCCCATATCCCTCCTAACCCTTCCTATTCATAAACCCATCCAGATGCCTTTTAAATGCTGTAATTGTACCAGCCTCCACCACTTCCTCTGGCAGTTCATTCCATACACGCACCACCCTCTCTGTGAAAAAATTGCCCCTTAAGTCCCTTTTAAATGTTTCCCCTCTCAACTTAAACCTACACTCTCTAGTTCTGGGCTCCCCCACCCCAGCGAAAAAATCTATTTACCCTATCTATGTCCCTCATGATTTTATAAACCTTTATAAGGTCACCCCTCAGCCTCTAGGGAAAATAGCCCCAGACTATTCAGCCTCTCCCTATAGTTCAAACCCTCCAATCCTGGCAACATGCTTGTAAATCTTTTATGAACTCTTCCAAGTTTCACAACATCTTTCCAATAGAAAGGAGACGAGAATTGCATACAATATTCCATACGTGGCCTAACCAATCTCCTGTACAGCACCAACTTTACCTCCCAACTCCAATACTCAATGCTCTGACCAATAAAGGCAAGAATACCATATGCTTTCTTCACTATCCTACCTACCTGTGACTCCACTTTCAAGAAACTATGAACCTGCACTCCAAGGTCACTTTGTTCAGCAACACTTCCTAAGGCCTTACCATTAAGTGTATAAGTCCTGCCTTGATTGCCTTTCCAAAATGCAGCACCTCACATAATTGAGCCCCCAGAATAGACATTTAGAGGAGTCCGCTAATCACATTCTGCTCATTGGAACCATTTATGCATCTGTTTTCTATTATTTATACTAGCCCACAAAACAGCATTTGACTGATGAAGCTGAGCAACATTGGGGCTCAGGGAATGGCCAGGAACAGATCTAGTTTAGTGAAGTTGACTATGGGTGAATAGCTGGAGTTGTGCCTGTGAGCAATTGCTGGAGTGCAGTTTTCAGAGTCCTCGGGGAGCAGGCATTGTGGTAGACCAGTACGGAACAGCTCTTGAGAAGGAGTTTCAAGGATGGATCATCAAGTGTAGAGAATTGAAATCCCTTGTGAAACTTAATACGATTTGATGACCCACCATGGTAATAATATCTGGTGGGGAGTTACCAAGAAATCCATGAGATCTGTTTTGATCATACTTATTATTTAATATGTGCTGTAGGGTTCAATTATGTACATTGCCCATCCTCAGCACATATTAATTCTGGGTGCTAGAAAAAGTTGTGTATTGTAGATTATTTTACACTTCTATTTTGTGTATTCAAGCATTGTTGTTTGTTCAAAGTTGTGAAATCGTATGGCTTTTTTTTAGTCGGCCTCCTGAATCTCACTTTCATCCATTTTAAAAGTTGATGTTAATCAGATCAAAATGTAATTTCATGATATCAAACAGGATCATAACAATAATGTTCATGGGTCTGACCTGAGATCATATCACAATGTAATTTCATGATATGTTGTTTAGTTCTTTAACTGTTTGTTTGATATTGCTTCTTTATTTTCTAGCCACCTTTAAATAACAATTTCTGTGAATTGTTTGGTATGCTGCTGGACTGGATCTCTGATGGTTACCTTTGTTATTTGACTCCAGAAGATGAAAATGATGTTCAGAAATCATTGGGTCCCAATTGTTTACCTAAAAAATCTATTCAAGAGAAGTGTGTAAAGGTATGCATTTTTCCCTTCTCAAATGTTTTTAGTGTTCCTTGGTATTAAATTATTTTGTGATAAAACTGCAAGCAGGAAATGGCAGTAATATTCAGCAGATCTTGGCAAAGGAGAATAACATTAACAATGAATCATGTATTTCAAAATCCTATGTTTATTATTTACTCACTATATAACTACGATGGTTTCAAGAGCAGGTCAGAGTCTAGAAATATTGCAGCAAGTGACTCACCTCCTGACTCCCCAAAGCCAGTCCACCATGTACAAGGCACAAATCAGGATTGTGTTGAAATATTCCCCACTTGCCTATAAGAGTCTTCTCAGTTGTCCTGCCTTCAAGGAGAACAGCCCCAACTTCTTCAATCTATCCTTGTAACTGAAATTTCTCCTTCCTGGAACCATTCTTGTCAATTGCTGTGCACTCTATGGTGCCCAGAACTATACACAATACACCAGCTAAGGCCTAGCCAGAGTTTTATAGAAGTTCAGCATTACCTCTTTACTCTTATACTCCATGTCTCTATTAATAAGGCTGAGAACACTGTATGCCTAATGAGCTGCTCTTACCACCTTCAATGGTCTATGTGCATGTACACCCAGGTGCCTGAGCTCCTGCACCTTATTTAGAATTGTTGTCTTATTTTCTATTGTCATGCAACCAGAATGCATCACTTCACACTTCTCCGTCTTGTGTCATCTGCAAATTTTGAAATTCTCCAACATGCACCAAGATCTAGATCATTAATATATATTGGGGAAAGCAAGGTTCCCAATGCTGACCCCTGAGGAACTCCAGTACAAACATTCCTGAAACCCAAAAAATGTCCATTGACCATTACTCTCTGTTTCTATCTTAGCCAATTTTGTATCCACATTGCTCTTGTCCCTTTTAAACCTTGACCTATAATTTCACATGCAGGTTTATTGTGTAGCATGAGAGCATACATCTGGAAATGTATGTATAATGAATCAGTGCTGTTATCCTGTCAACCCTTTCTGTTAGTTTTCAAAAAACTCCAGTGCACCAGCAAGACATGACAGAGTAGTGGTTAGATGTGGTGTACAATAAATGACAGCAAGGTTAAGTTGAGAGTTGTAGTGGAATGAAGAGTGTAACTGCATTAAGGGGAGTTGGGTCTCTCTGCATTCCCATTGGAGTAGTCCCAGTCTACTCCAGTAAGGGCCAGGATTCGTTCCCCTTAGGGAGGTAAGGAGCCTAATGTCAGGCAACCCTTTACCCTAATAAAAGGGTTTCTATTTAATTTATTCATGGGTTGTGGACATCACTGGCTGGGCCAACAGGAATTCTCTAGTTGCCCCAGAAGGCAGTCCAGAGTCAACCACATTGCTGTGGTCTGCAATTACATAGGCCAGACTGAATAAATAGATAAGATTCCTGTCTAAAACCAGTAATTTTTCCGACAATCAAGAATGGTTTCATGGTCATCATTATTCTCTTAAATCAAGAGTTTTTTTTGTATTGAGTTTCCACCATCTGCATGGCAGTATTCAAAACCAGGTCCCCAGACATTAACTAGGCCTCTGAATTAGTAATCTAGCGATATTAGCACCAGACCATGGTGAAAGTGAGTGGCACAGTTGTTAGTCCTGGTGGTCAAAAGATGGTGTGGTGTTTGGAGGAAGTGAGGAGGCAGTGCAGGGTTAATGGTGAGGGGATTTTGTGTGGGTCAGAGCAAGTAAGCAAAGATGTTGCAGGCAATAGTGATAGTAGCAGAGATAACAGCAGATATCCAGGTCCCTGTTGAAGAATTGTGACGCCATCTTTGCTTTTTCCGACATCTTCCAGAAACATCTTTAGCTGAGCAGCCTCAGTATGCCAGTGCTTGTTCGCTTCTATAACAATCATTTAAAGAGTGCAAAAGCAAAAAGAATGCCAGTCTTTTGGCAGATATCTACCGAGCGGTGAGTTGTTTGAATGTGTGGCAAGGTGGAGCTGGAATTGAGCATGAGATATGCCATAGGGGTGGGTGAGCTATTTCGTGTGGCAAGTTTGCTAAGATATGTCAAAAACACTTGATTCATCTTACAGCCAAAAGCTCTCCAAAAACTCAACACAACTCGGACTTACCTTAAAAAAAATAAGATTCAGCTGCAGATAACAAAAAAAATGGAGGGATTTGAGGGGGGTAAATATATGGTTGTAGAGGTGGTGGAAGCAGAATCAAGAATGAGTTATAAAAGAGAACTGGTAAATACCTGTAAGTGAAAATGTTGCAGTGCGATGGGGAATGGGGCTCATTGAATAGAGCTTGCAAAGGTCTGGCACAGCAGTTTGGGCTGATCAGCCTCTTGTGTTATTATTTTATATTTCTAACTTAAGTGATTTTGAATGTACTTTAAATTGAATTGTATACTAAATTGCTCATTGCTTTGACAAAACAATGGTTGATTTTTTTTCCTTACCATACCTTCTGAATGTAATGTTTTTCAGATCTTACCCCTCATCACCACACAAATTCACTTGATCCCATCTGGGGATATCAAATTGCAGCTCTCACTGGTAAAGTTCATTTACTGGGCTTTAATTCATATAGACAGAGAAGGGATGCAAGTAAGTACAAAGACCTTTTCCTTCCCTTTCAGGGATTCAAGGTGGGCTTCAATATGTTCAATAAATGTGAGGCTTGAAAACAATATATTTAGAAATAAAACCTCAAAATAGCATGCCCTTCTGGAGATAGCAACATTTTATAAATCAATATTTATTGAAATACTTACTTCAAACATTAAGAATCATAATTAACTTTTCTTGCCATCTCTTATATGAAGCAAGTGTTCCAGGATTTTTTTAGTTTATTATCAGAGATTCGGTTTGAGTAAATAAGCAGAAACAGTTTATAGTGACAAAATAGCTTATTGATTAAAAGAACCAAACAGTATTGCAGTTACTTTGTGACTGTTGTGGTTCTGTTCGCTGAGCTGGGAATTTGTGTTGCAGACGTTTCGTCCCCTGTCCAGATGACATCCTCAGTGCTCGGGAGCCTCCTGTGAAACGCTTCTGTGATGTTTCCTCTGGCATTTATAGTGGTTTGTCTCTGCCGCTTCTCGTTGTCAGTTCCAGCTGTCCGCTGCAGTGGCCAGTATATTGGGTCCAGGTCGATGTGTTTGTTGATGGAATCTGTGGATGAGTGCTATGCCTCTAGGAATTCCCTGGCTGTTCTCTGTTTGGCTTGTCCTATAATAGTAGTGTTGTCCCAGTCAAACTCATGTTACTTATCATCTGCGTGTGTGGCTACTAAGAATAGCTGGTTGTGTCGTTTCGTGGCTAGTTGGTATTCATGGATATGGATCGTTAGCTGTCTTCCTGTTTGTTCTATGTAGTGTTTTGTGCAGTTCTTGCATGGGATTTTGTACACTACATTAGTTTTGCTCATGCTGGGTATCAGGTCCTTTGTCCTGGTGAATTGCTGTCTGGACAACGGACCTGATACCCAGCATGAGCAAAACCAACGTAGTGTACAAAATCTCATGCAAGGACTGTACAAGACAAACAGGAAGACAGCTAACGATCCGCATCCATGAACACCAACTAGCCACGAAATGACACGACCAGCTATCCTTAGTAGCCACACACGCAGATGACAAGCAACATGAGTTCGACTGGGTCAACACTACTATTATAGGACAAGCCAAACAGAGAACAGCCAGGGAATTCCTGGAGGCATGGTACTCATCAACAGATTCCATCAACAAACGCATCGACCTGGACCCAATATACCGGCCACTACAGCGGACAGCTGGAACTGACAACCAGAAGCGGCAGAGACAAACCACTATGAGGAAACATCACAGAAGCACTTCACAGGAGGCTCCCAAGCACTGAGGATGTCACCTAGACAGGGGACGAAACGTCTGCAACACAAATTCCCAGCTCGGCGAACAGAACCACAACAAAGAGCACCCGAGCTACAAATTTTCTCACAAACTTTGAAAACTTACTTTGTGACTAGAATGCTTACTTAAACATTTACTTTTTAATTTCTGACTTATTTGCAAAATTTGTTGGTTTAAAAAAAAACCTGGTTCCATAGGTATTACATGACTTACACATAAAACTAAAGGTTGGAGCTCGAGCCTTTGCAATTGTCCAACAAATTTGGGATTCTTTCAGCTTTTCTGAATGAAACGGGAGGATGATATAGGCTGCTGCAGGATGGTAAAGGAAACCATTCAAATGGAGGAAGAGAAAAGGAATATAGTGCTAATAGGGGACAGTATAGTTAAAGGGATTGACTGTTCTCTGCAGTAAAGTGTATTATTCCACCTGGCTAAGTTGTCTGTGGTTCAGGACATCTGCTTAGAGCTGGAAAAGAACTTGTTTAGGAAGGGAAAGTTCCAGTTCTGGTGGTCCACTTGGTTAACAATGACATCGGCAGATCAAAGCAAAAAGGTTGTGCACAATCAGTTTGAGGAGCTAAACACCAAGTTACGAAGCAGAATCTCATCATCTCTGGATTATTACCTAAACCATGTGTAAACTTAACTTAGGGCAAATTAGAATGCATGGCTCGAAGACGGGAGAAGTTGGTTTTGATTTGTGGGTCACTGGCACCAGTATTGTGAAAAATGTGATCAGTACTATTGGAATGGTCTACACCTGGACTGTGCTGAGGCCAATGTCCTTGTGAGCCATATAACTAGAAAAGTAGAGAGAATTTTAAACTGAATAGTGGGAACAAGGGATCAAATTTGAGAACATGTGATAAACCAGAGTGGAACCACAACCAACGAGAAAGATCTTAATATGGGAATGTTAAAACGGACCATGAAAAAAGGGTTGGAGAGTAGACCAACAGATAAAATTCAAACAAATATTAGACTATGTATCTGAATGCATATAGCATTCGACAAAAAACGGACAAACTGAGAATGTAAAAAGAAATAAACAAATACTATCTGGAAACCATTACAGAGAAGTGGCTACACGATGAAATGGATTGGAACAGGGTATTTAGAGAGTACAGGGTGCTACATAGGAATAGGTGGAAGGATGGCTCTGTTATTTAGTGATGGTATTAGCACAATAGAGAGGGATCACCTTAGTTCAGGAAACCAGGATTGGGGACAGTTTGAACATAGACAAGAAATGATAAAAGAAAGAAGTCATATGTGGAAGTAGTGTACTCTCTAACAGCAACAACTTGGTAGAGTGGAGCATACTGATTAGCAAGGTTAAATCTCACAGAATACAGGGAGAACTAGCCTTTTGGATACAGAACTGGCTCAAAGGTAGAAGACAGAGGGTAGTGGTGGAGGGTTGTTTTTCAGACTGGAGGCCTGTGACCAGTGGAGTGCCACAAGGATTGGTGCTGGGTCCTCTATTTTTTGTCATTTACATAAATGATTTGGATGCGAGCATAAGAGGTACATTTAGTAAGTTTGCAGATGACACCAAAATTGGAGATGTAGTGGACAGCGAAGAGGGTTACCTCAGATTACAACAGGATCTTGACCAGATGGGCCAATAGGCTGAGAAGTGGCAGATGGAGTTTAATTCAGATAAATGCCAGGTGCTGAACTTTGGGAAAGCAAATCCTAGCTAGACTTATACACTTAATGGTAAGGTCCCAGGGAGTGTTGCTGAACAAAATGGCCTTGGAGTGCAGGTTCATAGCTCTTTGAAAGTGGAGTCACAGGTAGATAGGATAGTGAAGAAGGGGTTTGGTATGCTTTCAGAGTATTGAGTACAGGAGTTGGGAGGTCATGTTGCGGCTGTACAGGACATTGGTTAGGCCACTGTTGGAATATTGCGTGCAGTTCTGGTCTCCTTCCTATCGGAAAGATGTTGTGAAACAGGAAAGGGTTCAGAAAAGATTTACAAGGATGTTGCCAGGGTTGGAGGATTTGAGCTATAGGGGCTATAGGGAGAGGCTGAACAGGCTTGGGGCTGTTTTCCGTGGAGCATCGGAGGCTGAGAGGTGACCTTATAGAGGTTTACAAAATTATGAGGGACATGGAAAGGGTAAATAGGCAAAGTCTTTTCCCTGGGGTCAGGGAGTCCAGAACTAGAGGGCATAGGTTTAGGGTGAGAGGGGAAAGATATAAAAGAGACCTACGGGGCAACCTTTTCACACAGAGAGTGGTACATGTATGGAATGAGCTGCCAGAGAAAGTGGTGGAGGCTGGTACAGTTGCAACATTAAAGAGGCATTGGGATGGGTATATGAATAGGAAGGATTTGGAGGGATATGGGCCGGGTGCTGGCAGGTGGGACTAGATTGGGTTGGGATATCTGGTCGGCATGGACGGGTTGGACCAAAGGGTCTGTTTCCATGCTGTATGTCTCTATAACTCTATAAAGGAATAAGTAATTAGACCTTGTCAGAAGGGCAATAATCATGGAAAATTTTAATTTATATATAGGTCAAAAAAGTGAAATGGGCAAAGATAACCTACACAAGGATTTTATATTTCCCTATAACTATTGCATTCCACACATTTTATACCTCCCCTGTGCAGCAGAGCCAACTGTGGTGCAACAAATTGGGCTGTTGCTTTCCTCTCAAGAGGGCATTCGCTTTAACAATAACAAAAGCAGTATATCTGTTTGCAGAGTAATAGCTACAGAGGACTCCCTCTCTGCCTGCCTAGCCATCTTGCTCTGTGTTGTGGTCACCACTCCCTGTAAAGTCTTAGCCTGCAGTGTGACATCTTTCTATATATTGGATTAGTGGTGCTGGAAGAGCACAGCAGTTCAGGCAGCATCCGAGGAGCAGCAAAATCGACGTTTCGGGCAAAAGCCCTTCATCACCTTTTACCATATTTCTATGTATCCTATCCCCAGAACTTTCTGTCTCATGGATGCTCCACAGTGTCCCCAGCTACTGCTCCCACTCTGAAACCCAGGTTTCAAAGAACTGCAACAAGGGACATTTCTTGAAATCATGCTCACCCTGGATAGTGGAAAGGTTCCCAGTTTCCCACAAAGAGTAGGAAGAGCACACAATGCCTTTGAGTTCTCCTACCATAACTTACTCCTTTAAAATTAAACATTTTAGAAGGTGCTTAATATCAAATAATATTAAACCCTGCACAGAATAATTTGAGAAAAAGTTTTATATCTCAGAGAACGAAAGTGAAATGAGCTTGAGAAGGTTCAATCCAATTCTTAGTGAACATGTTGAATCTGCTGCAGAAAACTGCACAAAATGCCACTGAAGCTAAGTCTTATTTAGACCATAATATTTCTGGAGCACTGCACTTTTTAGTATGAATTTCAGTGTTCTCTTTTCACATTTTCCCTTAAGTGTCCAACACATGTTAAGAGTCTAAGAAGTATGAGAACCAAATGAATGTCAGGTTTCAGAATCCAAAATGCATTAATCTTGTAAGGTTATGTTTCTGTACATTAAACAGAAAACCACATTTTGCAATTTTATTAATATATGCCTTTGATCTTTATGTTAATCCATTTAATTAATATCAACTTCCTTGTTGCTAAGATCAGAATGTCTACCTGCATCACTTGCTCTGGTAACATTTCTGAAAAGGCTGAAGTTGTCCTGTTACTGGTTGGCATGCTACTGGTATTGCAACTGTTAGTTGCTGGAAGGACTCCAGATCAGAATTGATGATCTGGAATCTGAGCTTCAAACACTATGGCACATCTGGGAGGGGGTGAGTTACCTGGATGCTTTGTTTCAAGAGGCAATCGCACCCGGTACATTAAGTAATTCAAATTCAGTTTGTGATCAGGAACAACAGGATGAGTGTAAGTGAGGCAGGTAGGGGAATTCTGAGTTCAGGAGTGGAGGAGCCTCAGCCCTTGACCTTGTCCAACAGGTAAGAGATGTTTGCTCCCTGTAAGGATGAAAAAAAGGGCTGTGGACAGGATGAGCCAACTAACCACGGCACCATGGTGCAGAAGGCCATTAAAGAGGTCGGAGCAAAAAGATAAGTAGTTGTTATCGGGGATTCTATAATTAGGGGGGAGAGATAGTATCCATTTTGAGCTGGATTGGGAGACCCGCATGATGTGTTGCCTGCCCAGTGCCAGGGTGCAGGACATCTCCGACCGACTTGAAAGCATATTGGAGCTGGAGGGAGAAGATCCAGTTGTTGTGGTCCACGTTGGTACAAACAACATAGGCAAGGCTGGGAAGGAGGACCTGTTTGGGGAGTATCAAGCAAATAGAGTGGTCAGTAGGACTTTAAACTTGTGAGTCAGGGGAAGGGAAAGGGAAAGCAACAGGGAGTATGGAGTCAAGTAGAAAGATAAGCAGCAGGTTAGCCAGTGTGCAGGGCTTAAGTTCAAGACATACTAGGAATGAAGCAAAAAGGAAGCATAGCTTAGGACATATTACTAGAGATGTTGAAATCATGAGGATAAGACAATTAGCATTAAGGTGCTTTACCTGAATGCTTGTAGTATTCCTAACAAAGTAGATGAATTAACAGCACAAATCATCTTGAATGATTATGATGTGGTAGGCATCACAGAGACATGGTTGCAGGGGGTTCAGGACTGGTAGTTAAACATCCAAGGATTGAGAACCTATGAAAAAGGGAGGTGGGCAGAGGCGGTGGGGTTGCCTTATTAGTTAAGAATGAAGTTAAATCTAAATGACATCGGGTCAGATGATGTGGAGTCTGTGTGGATGGAGTTGAGGAACCACAAAGGCAAAAAAAACACAAAATAGGAGTTATGTACAGACCTCCCAGCAGTGGTCAGGACCAAGGGTGCAAGTGTACCATGAAATAGATAGGGCATGCCAGAAAGACAAGGTCACTGTGATCATGGAGGACTTCAATATGCAAATAGACTGGGTAAATAATGTTGCTGGTGGAACCAAAGAAAGGGAATTCATGGAGTATTTACAGCATGGCCTTTTTGGAACAGCTTGTGATAGAGCCCACAAGGGAGCAGGCTATTTTGGACGTAATGCTATATAATGAGCCAGACTTTATAAAAGATCTTAAAGTAAATGAACATCTAGGAGGCAGCGATCATAATATGATAGAGTTCAGTTTGCAGTTTGAAAGAGAGAACGCAAGATCTGATGTAATGGCGTTACAGTTAAAGAAAGGTAATTACAGGGGCATAAGAGAGGAACTGATGGAAATCTACTGGAAGCAGATCCTAGTGGGGAAGACAGTAGAGCAACAATGGCAGGAGTTTCTGGGTGTAATTGAGGACACAGTGCAGAGGTTCATCCCAAAGAAAAGAAAGATTATCTGGATGTGGCAGATTAGACAACCATGGTTGACAAAGGAAGTCAGGAAATATATCAAAAAAAAAAGAGAGAGCCTATAAAGTGGCTAAGGGCACTGGGAAATCAGAAGATTGGGAAGACTACAAAAACAAACAGAGGTTAACAGAGAAAGAAATACGGAAGGAGAGGATCAAATATGAAGGTAAGCTAGCCAGTAATATTCAAAATGATAGTAAAAGTTTCTTTCAATACATAAGAAACAGATGAGAGGCAAAATTAGAAATTGGGCTGCTTCAAATTGATGCAGGAAGGCTAGTGATGGGAGATAAGGAAATAGCTGGAGAATTTAATAAGAACTTTGCATCAGTCTTCACAGTGGAAGACATGAGTAAAATCCCATCAATTAAGGAGAGTCAAGGAGCAGAGTTGAGTATGGTAGCCATTTCAAAAGAGAAAGTACTCGAAAAGCTAAAAGGTCTAAAAATTGATAAATCTCCTGGCCCAGATGGGCTACATCCTAGAGTTCTGAGGGGGGTGGCTGAAGAAATAGCAGAGGCATTGGTTGTAATCTTTCAAAGATCACTGGAGTCGGGGAAAGTTGCAGTTGTTGCTGTTGTAATCCCCTTGTTCAAGAAAGGGTCAAGACAAAAGATGGAAAATAATAGGCCATTTAGCCTAACCTCAGTTATAGGTAAAATTCTAGAATCCATCATTAAAGATGAGATTTCTAAATTCTTGGAAGCGCAGGGTCAGATTAGAACAAGTCAGCAGGGATTTAGTAATGGGAGGTCATGCCTGACAAACCTGTTAGAATTCTTTGAAGAGATAACAAGTAGGTTAGACCAGGGAAACCCAGTGGATGTTATCTATCTAGACTTCCAAAAGGCCTTTGATAAGGTGCCTCACAGGAGGGTGCTGAGCAAGGTGAGGGCCCATGGTGTTCAAGGTGAGCTACTGGCATGGATTGGGGATTGGCTGTCTGACAGAAGGCAGAGAGTTGGGATAAAAGGTTCTTTTTCGGAGTGGCAGCTGGTGACAAGTGGTGTCCCGCAGGGTTCAGTGTTGGGGCCACAGCTGTTCACTTTATATATTAGTGATCTTGATGAAGGGACTGGGGACATTCTGGCAAAATTCGCCGATGATACGAAGTTAGGTGGACAAGCAGGTAGTACTGAGGAGGTGGGGAGACTGCAGAAAGATTTAGACAGTTTAAGAGAGTGGTCCAGGAAATGGCTGATGAAATTCAATGTGAGCAAATGCGAGGTCTTGCACTTTGGAAAAAAGAAAACAGGCATGGACTATTTTCTAAACAATAAGAAAATTCATAAAGCCAAAGTACAAAGGAATCTGGGAGTGCTGGTCCAGGATTCTCTCAAGGTTGACTTGCAGGTTGAGTCTATGAAGAAAGCAAATGTAATGTTGTCATTTATATCAAGAGGGTTGAATATAAAAGCAGCAATGTACTTCTGAGACTTTATAAAGCTTTAGTTAGGCCCCATTTAGCATACTATGTCCAATTTTGGGCCCCACACCTCAGGAAGGACATAGTGACACTGGAACGTATCCAGCGGAGATTCACACGGATGATCCCTGGAATGGTAGGCCTAACATACAATGAAGGGTTGAGGGTCCTGGGATTGTATTCATTAGAGTTTAGAAGGTTGAGGGGCGATCTAATAAAAACACAAGACAATGCATGGATTAGAAAGGGTGGACGCTAGGAATATGTTTCCATTAGGCGGGGAGACTAGGACCCATGGGTACAGTCTTAGAATTAGTGGGGGTAAATTTAGAACGGAAATGAGGAGACATTTCTTCAGCCAGAGAGTGGTTGGCCTGTGGAATTCATTGCCGTGGAGTGCAGTGGACGCCGGGCGTTAAATGTCTTCAAGACAGAGATTGATAAATTCTTGATCTCGCAAGGAATTAAGGGCTTACGGTGAGAGTGCAGGTAAGTGGAGTTGAAATGCCCATCAGCCATGATTAAATGGTGGAGTGGACTTGATGGGCCGAATGGCCTTACTTCCACTCCTATGTCTTATGGTCTTGAGTACCAAATGTGAAAAGTATTTTAATCTTTAAAATGAGTTGTTTAAAATATCATTATGTTTTGAGACGGTATTTATTTTAGGGTAAAATGAATGGGATCAAGAGACTTTTGAACCCTCTCTGACAAAAATGTCTACCAGTACTACCTTGCTTCCTTGCAAGAAAGGACTCCTGCAATGATGTCAACATTACCCATCATCTTGGCATTGGTTCACATATCCAGTGGACACTGAGTATGGTATTCCTGGCACATCCTGGCAATTGCCAAACTACCCATTGAGGCAGCCAGTGCTTACTTGGCAGAGGTAGAATATTACAGATAGCACTGACGGCTTCTTCCAACCTTAGAGTCAGTTTGCCCAGTAGCTCCAACAAATCTGCATGCTGCTCCTGTGTCTGCTTGTGCACATGCATGAAGTTTCTCATGACTAGCACCATGGGGTTACCTCCTGCCTGGGGTTGAGCAGCTGCCTGGTTTCCAGCTGTCCTCTGAGAACCAATGCCTTGGAATGTTACTTCCTTGACCACCTGTGGAGATATAATAGTGATGTGCTCACCAGACTCTCGTTCAGCTAAAGTAGCCATTGTCATTATCTGATCTGTTAGAGGGAGTCTTGCCAGTGAATCCTCGAAGGAATCTCTGGTTTCGTCCTCAGAGGTGTGAAAAATAATGAGGCCTTGTGGGCTGCTAACCTGAGAGCAGAGACTGTCCAGATGCTACTGGTATCAGCAGGAAATAAAAGAGAGAATGATTGGCACATTATGAGTAGACATTCATGCATGTTAAGAATACATTCACAGTGGCAGTAATGGGCAAACAGCTCAGCACTTGACAAAGAATGTTACTCGGTTACTGAGACCCGGAGGTTTTGGCATTACCACATGAGCAATCCTCTCCCACTGCGGCAAGGGAGCTCGACGGGAATAGGGTGAGGAAGAGGCTGTCAGACGTCCCACTACCTGTCTTGGTTCTCTCTGCCCTATTATGAGCCATTTTTTCCTGCAATGAGAAAAAAAATGAAGGGATTGAGTAAGATGAAAGTGACTGGCAGTGCAGTTAGTACGAGCACAGATCAGGCCAAGTTGATTAGGTGGCCTGAGTGATTGAGTAAGCACTGCAAAGCGCATGCAGGATTATTAGTTGGGCAGAGAGAGAGAGAGAGAGAGTGCAGAAAGATGTTGCTGCAATAGTGAGAATGGTGGTCTGAGAACCTTGGTGAGAGCAGCATTAGAGTGAGTATAAAGTAGCAGAGAGAAGATGGTAGCACCTACCATCATGGAGCACAGAAAGTCATTCATGTTTTTGGCACATTGCTGAACATTTCCCAAAACTGTGGAAACAGCATTTATATGGATGGTATGTAGAGATACTACTGGCATGATCTGGTGCCATGGTCTTCTCTGGCAGTCCTGAGAAAAGATGACATCCCTCCTCTTCACCACCTGATTCACCAGGGCCTCCAAGTCCTTGTCATCAAAGTGGAGAGCTAACTTGCTTTCCCCAGCCACCACTGGGTTAGTTCTCCATCCAAAGGAAATATGAACAGTAGCTTCACACTGACAGCATTTGACTGGCACACAATTGCATTTTAAATCTCTTGGCAGCGGCAGGAGATCCTGACAGGAGTAAGTACTTCCATTACTGGTGAGCAGACCACAGTCCAAGTGGGGTGCCATAGAAACATGGTGCATACCTAAAGCTGCAGAGAAGAGAATGAATTATGCTCACAATGAGAAATGCTCCATGAAACTCCTCAAAATTGACACAGCTAATTTCCAGTTGACATTTCGTCCATTGTTACTAACATTAATATTGGAATGTTTAATGTTTAACAGTGATTTGTAACAACTGCACCTTTACTCTAGAAGAGGATGATTCCTTCAACTTTGCGAAGAGTAGGAGAAGAATTATTCCGAGGAACAGTAACTCAGATAGAGCTGGAGGGTTTTTTGGAGTCTGCTGCAGAACCCAAACCTAAGGCTTCTGCTTTCTTCAGGAGCTCTGACCTTAATGTTCGATTTTTATCAGCCCTCAGCATCCTCAAAACAATTACTCAAGGTTTGCAGAAGCTTTTAATGACAGTGAAATTTGTTTTATTCTTATAACTTGGGAATCACAAATCAAAACATTGTTTTTGTCTTCTTTCATGGACAGCTGGATGATCCATAATACAGAGACAACGCTAGGAAGTTCAGGGTCTAATTTATTGTTATCATGCAAGACTTCATAAACTAATTTAAATTCAATGTTTAGAATATAATAGAAAAAAAATCACTTGGAACCATAAACATTTATAGTTTAGACAGGACGTGTCAAGTTTTTGCATGAGTAATCCAAAACAAATTCTCCCTTTCCACATAAATATGGATTTTTTTTCTGCTTCAAATATACATTACATTTTCTCTTAAAAATTGCAAACATCTCTGCCACAACCAGCCCCTGTGGAAAGAGTACTTTATGCTCAAACCACCTTCTACAGAAAGAAATTTGTCCCAACTCCTCTCCTCTCATTTTCTTTTAGTGATAGTTTTAAATTGATGATCCTTTGTTACTGGCTCCCAATTAAAGGAAATAGCCTTTTTTTATTCACTGCATAATTATTCATCATATCTTAAAAACCTACTCTAAAGCTTCTCAGCTCCAGTGAAAAAAACTTTCAATTTCTTCTGACGAAAGGTCACAGGACTTGAAGCATTAACTCTGTTTCTCTCTCTACAGGTATTGCCAGACCTGCTGAGTTTCTCCACTAATTTCTATTTTTGCTCCAGTATCATAAGTCTCTCTTAAAAAATACAGTTTCCCAATGACTTTGCTTCATGGCTTTAATGTCCTTTCAATCATAGGGTGCCCAAAACTGGACATTGCCCTTTAGTTGTGGCCTAACCAACTTTTGTGCATGAATATTGTGGGCAGGGAGCAGAAGCATACAGATCCATAGAAAATAGGCGACAGGTTTAGATAGAGGATCTGGATTGGCACAGGCTTGGAAGAACAAAGGGCCTGTTCCTGTGCTGTAATTTTCTTTGTTCTTTGTTGTATTATTATTTTACTCGTGTAGTCTGTGCTACTATTTGTTATATCTAAAATGTTACAGGCCTGCTGGCCTTTTTTATAGCTTTATTTATTTGCACATTCAAACCAATACAACAGCTGTTTGTCTTCATACAGTGTCTTTAGCTTAGAAACATCCTGCGAGTTGCTTTGTTAACATGGAAGAGAAATGAGCAGACTCAATAAAATTGAAATAAGAGATCTTGATGAAAGATTTGGGTTTTAAGGGACATTTTAAAAGAAGAGCATGAGGCACTATCATTTGTAAATAAATTTAAATAATTTTTTCAAGTTTTCTGTTACATCTTGCTATGACCTTTTCTGTTAATTAAATCAAACAACCAGAAAAACTCGCCTTGCCTCAACTCGTAATCTGTTAAAATATGAATGACAGAGAATTCCCAAATTCCACTATTTAAAGAACATAACATCAATTTATTTTCTAACTCTAAACGTGTACATTAAATAAAAACTATTCTTAAATCTAAGTCCCTCTTTCTCTTAACTGCTTACTATCTGTCTCCAACTCAATAACAACAATAAGCGGTTCCAAGAAGAACATAAGATCAGGGAGCAGGAGTAGACCACCTGGCCCTTCAAGCCTACTCTGCCATTCAATAAATTCATGACTGATCTTTTCGTGGCCTCAGCTCCATCACCCACCCTCTCACCATAACCCTTAATTCCTTAATTATTAAAAAAAAAATCTACCTTAGCTTTAAAGACATTTACTAAAGTAGCGTCAACTACTTCACTGGGCAGGGAATTCCATAGATTCACAACACTCTGAATGAGGAAATTCCTTTTCAATTCTCTAAATCTGGTCCCCCTAATTTTCAGGCCATGTCCTCGTGTCCCAGTTTCACCTGCCAGTGGAAGCATCCTCTCTACATCTATCTTATCTCTTCCTTTCATAATTTTGTACGTTTCTTTAAGATCCCCTCTCATTCTTCTAAATTCCAACAAATTGAATCCCAGTCTACTCAGTCTCTCCTCATAAGCCAACCCCCTCAACTCCAGAATCAACCTAGGGAACCTCCTCTGCATCCCCTCCAGGGCCAGTACTTCCTTTCTCAAGTAAGGAGGTCAAAAGTGCACACAGTACTCCAGGCGTAGCTTCACTAGCACCTTATACAGCTGCAACATAAATTCCTTGCTTTTAAATTCAATCCCTTTAGCAGTGAAGGACAAAATTCCTTTTGCCTTCCTAATTACCTGTTGTATCTGCAGACACAGGTTCCTCTGCATAGCAGCATGCTGCAACTCTTTACCATTCAAGTAAAAGTCCATTTTACTATTACTTCTACGAAAATGGATGACTTCACATTTATTAACATTGTATTCCTTCTGCCAGATCTTTGCCCACTCGCTTAAAGCATCTATGTTCTTCTGCAAGGTTTCAAAGTCCTCTGCCACTCATCTTAGTGTCATCTGCA
Organism: Chiloscyllium plagiosum; assembly: GCF_004010195.1. Lineage (NCBI taxonomy): Eukaryota > Metazoa > Chordata > Chondrichthyes > Orectolobiformes > Hemiscylliidae > Chiloscyllium > Chiloscyllium plagiosum. The sequence goes on from NC_057715.1 coordinate 69,538,814, forward strand.
AACTTTGACACACTACATGTGTCAAATCATCTATGTAAATTGTGAATAGTTGTGATCCCAACACTGATACCTGAGGCACACCACTAGTTACTGATTGTCAACCAGAATACCACTCACTTCGCCCCACCCTTTGCTTCCTGTTAGTCAACCAATCCTCTGTTCATGCTAATACTTTACCTGTAACGCCATGAATCTTTATCTTATGTAGCAGTCTCTTGTGCGCGCCTTGTTGAAGGCCTGTTGGAAATCTAGGTACACCACATCTACTGGGTCCCCGTTGTCCACAGTGCTCGTAATGTCTTCATAGAATTCCAAAAGATTAGTTAAGCATGACCTGCTCAACAGCATAATTGCTATCTAGATGCTTTGCTATTTCTTCCTTGATAATATACTCAAGCATCTTCCCCACTACAGAAGTTAAAGTAATTGGTCTGTAATTCCCCATCTTTTATCTATCTCCCTTTTTAAACAGTGGCATCATATTTGCTGTTTTTAAATCTGCTGGAACTGCCCCAGAGGCCACCGAATTTTGGAAAATTACCACAAGTGCACTTGCTATTTCTCCCACCATCTCTTTTAGTATCTTGGATGCATTCCATCAGGGCCTGGAGACTTGTGTACCCTTAGCTCCATTAGCTTGCCCAACACTACCTCTTCCATAATTATGATTGTTTTCAGGTCCTCACCTACTTTCGTCTGCTTGGCAATTTCTGGCATGTTATTAATGTCCTCCATTGTGAAGACCGATACAAAATACCTTTTCAATGCCTCAGCCATTTCATCACATCCCATGACTAAATACCCCTTCTCATCCTCTGAAATAACAAAGTTTAGTTTGGCTACTATTTTTCATTTTATATATTTATGGAAACTTTTGATATCTGTGTTTATATTCTGTGCTAGTTTTTTTTCTCATGTTGAATTTTACTTTTCTTTATAGTTCTTTTTATGGCTTTCTGTTTACATTTAAAGCTTTCCCAACCTTCTAGTTTCTGGCTAATCTTGGCCACTTTGTATGCCTTCTCTTTCAATCTGATAGCCTCTGTTATTTCGTTAGACATTCATGGCAGATTAGCTCTTTTTTTACAGTCCTTCCTTTTCACTGGAATATACTTTTGCTGGGCACTTTGAAAAATTGCATTGAAAGTCCTCCACTGTTTGTCAACTGTCCCACCATAAAGTTTTTGTTTCCAGTCTATTTCATCCAAGTCCTCCTCATCTTAATGTTGTCTTCCTTGTTTAAGCACAACACCCTGGGATTGGATTTTATCTTCACACTCTCCATCTGTATTCTAAAATAAATCATACTGTGACCACTCCTTCCAGGAGGATCCCTAACTATGAGGTCATTAATTATTCCTGTTTCATTACATAGGACCAGTTCTGGGATAGCTTGCTCCCTCGTCAGTTCCATTACATACTGTTCAAGAAAACTATCACGGATACACTCAATGAACTCCTCCTTAAGGGTACCCTGACCAATCTGGTTCGACCAATCGACATGTAAATTAAAATCCCCCATGATAATTGCCATACCATTTTTACAGGCATTAGTTATTTGTTTGTTTATTGCTCACCCCAATGTGATTTTGTTATTTGGTAGGCTACAGACTATGTCTATCAGTGACTTTTTCTTCTTAGAATTTCTAAATTCCACACAAATGGATTCAGCCTTATTCTCCATAGAACCTATATCATCTCTCAGCACCACCCTGATGTCCTTGCATATCAGAATGACACCACCTCCCTTACCTTCCTGTCTGTCCTTCCAAATATTCTGATACCCCTGGATATTTAACTCCCTGTCATGACCATCCTATAACCATGCCTCCATAATGGCTACTAAATCATATTCATTTGTGAATATTTGTACTGTTAACTCATCAACCATGTTACGAATGCGACAAGCATTCAGGTAAAGTGCCCTTCTGCTAGTTTTAATACCCTCATAAGATACATTAAAATTACATCAACTTAAATTCAAAATCACAGTCACGTCTTCTTCTGTGTCTTCACTCTTCCAGCTGTGGATCTCCCAGGGTTGGCTGCTTCGTTTTTAGTATGAGTATGTTTCATAGCTGATAGACAGTGTTTGCTAATTTCTTGGTGAGCAAGATGTTAGATGGGCAATTAGCTCTCTCTCTCTCTGCAGCAGTTGCTTTCTGACCAATTTTCAAAATGTCCACATCTCTATACCCCTCAACACCGGATCATCTTGTTAGTTCGATGTTGGCAAAATAATAAATTCAAACTCAATTCAGTTTTAGTATCCTGGAGCATACGTTAAACTGATTAGTTAAATTTGAATTGTTGTCGGAACAGCAACCAAAGTTCAGGGATCCATTTCCCAGCCAGATGTTACATATTTTCAATTTTCCAGTACACTCTGGGACTGCCATCTAGTCATATACACAGCGTATAAGCTCTCAGTTCAGAACAGCATTTATTCTCACTTAAAGGTACAGTACACACCTTCAACTTTATAACAATTTTCATTTTCACTGTCAGACTTCCTCCTTCGTCCCTCAGCTGTTGCACCTTCTTTGACTTTAATATACTTAAAAAAGCTGTTTTCTCAGTTGGAATCCTCTCATGTTCCCTATCAGTTCTTCTAATCTCATTTCTCCACTGTACTTTGCATTCCCTAATGATTTTCTTTGTTATCATTAGCCCTTTAATAATGCAACAGCCTTGAAGATTCAATGGTTAAACTGTTTACAGCAAAGGCAAGCTTATTCATCTGTGATATATTATTTTAGTTCACTTCATATTTGCTTTACTTTATTTATTTGTGTAATATTTCAGGTAGAGTACTTTTTTTCTAACAAATAATTTTCACCGGCATCATAGGTAGAGAATAATATTTTTAATTAATATGTTTCTATTACTAGTTGATTATCTGGCTCAAGCATTTGACGTTATTTTTAACGACCTGAAGACAGATGATGGCAAAGCTTTGTTCTTGAAGTACCGGGCTATGCAGATTATTCTTTGTTACTTGAAACCTTCTAATAAGAGCCTGTTATACAATGCTGTTGATATCATTCTACAGATGACAGTGGAGTCAAGTGAGTATTTATATTTGAACATAAGACCTGCAGGTCTGTATTCTTTCTCTCTCCACAGATGATGGCATATTTGCTGAGTTTCACCAGCAGTCTTTTTTTTAATGTGTTTTTATTTAATAACATCTTCCACATAAAATTCAGAATAGCTACCACAATATAAGGTATTTTAATAGATTTTCTGTCTCTCTTAGATATTTGCATTTAACAGTGCTGTCATTCCCCAAGTCTCGCGAGTCTTGTATTCAGGAATAGACACTTGTCTTGTGTGATAACATACTCTGGTTGTAACCTGAATTAGATATTGTTCCTTTTGTGTGTGTCTTTAAGTGTTATTTTTAATTATTTGTTCATGGGCTTTGCTGGCTGGACCAGCATTTATTGCCCACCCTTTCTGTGCCCATTGATCTGTGTGGCTTGCATTCTCAATTAAGAGTCAACCACATTTCTGTGGTCTGGAATCACATGTGGCTCAGACCTGGTAAAGATAAAAAGGTTTCATTCCCTAAAGGGGCTTAAATGAACCAGATAGGTTTTTGCAAAATCAACATTGGTTACAAGGTCACCATTGCTTTTTAATTTCAGATTTTTATTGAATTAGATTTCACCATCTCCCATGATAGGATTTGAACCCATGTTCCCAGAGCATTAGCTTGAGACTTTTGACTGTTAGCCCAGTGAATGTAGCACAATGCCACTGCCTCTCCAAATTGTTCTTCAATCTTTTGGTAGGCAATCTAATTACACCTGATCAGATATCAAAACTATCTGTGTTCCTTTGTTTTTACCCTTCCTTGTGAATAATAGCAAGGATCAACCATATTTCTTTGTCCTAGCTAGTAGGCAGAAAAATTTCAATTTTAGTCCATTGCAACCTACTGTCATGTTGAAAGATGAGACACTTGATGTACTAAAAAAAAGGCAACAAGATGGTAGAAAAGTGGTTGCATTTACAGCTTGTAAGTTTGCAGAATGAACTGGGATGTATCAAACAATATTTAGAGAAGTAAGAGAAGAAATTGAAGAGGCACTGGCCATAATCTTTGAATTCTCCTTAGATACAGGTCTGGTGCCTGAAGATTGGGGAATTGCAAAGTTACACCCTGGTCAAAATAAGGTCTAAAGTTAGCTCATCAACCAAACGCCTGTCAATTTTGCCAGTTGAGGGGAAAGTTTTCAGAAATGCTGATGCAGGGCAAAGCATTCTAGCTGCATTTAGAACATACTCAAACTGAAACTGAAATTATGGAAAACCACCATGAAAATAATCAGCACTCTGACAATACACAGAATGCTGAAGTAATAAATCCAGATCTCAGGAAGGTTATACCATCTGAAAAGGTTAGTAAGCAATCTCATATGGACGTTTACATCTCTGTTCATCATTTAAGAGTTCATATTTCACATAACTCAAAAACTGTTATGTCAATTTCAGAGAAGATGCAAACGTTTGCACATGTCATTGAGAAATCAGAATGTAAGGAAGCATGTGGTTAGCAGTCTACTAGGTGTAGATATTGTTAGACTGAGTTATTGAGCTGTACTGTATATTGAATTATCTTGTATAGGTAGCCCCCGCTATCCAAAAGTAGAGCATTCCCAGAAATCCTTTTGTAAGTCAAAAATAGCATCAAGCGGAAGTGTATGATTTATATGGGAAAACGTATCACTGTTTTTCATAAAAGCAAAGATCCTCTTCGGATTTGTGAAAACAGGTACTAATGTAGATCTTTCATAAAAGCGAATTTGCGGAAAGTGAACGTTCGAAAAGCAGGGGATACCTGTATACGAATGTATATAAATTGCAGTTCTCAAAGTAATCAACCTACATAAAGTTTATTGTGCTTGTTTTGGATTGGCCTGTTTGCATAAAGAAGCTAGAAACGCAACAGATGTGTTCACAATCACAGGATTTGTAAATGTAAAGATCATGTCGCTAAAAAGCTAATGGAAGAACCCCACAGAATCTTAGCTTGGAGGAATAACTGGAATATGAAGGAAAAGTAAAGTAACTTCCAAATTGGGCATACCTTTTTGTGTTATTCCCAGGAAAAGTGAATTAACTTCAACATTTTGAAAGATAAGGGAACTCGTGAAAGGGAGGTAAGAAATAAAACGAGTGAAAACACAAGTCTTTTTAAGTTAATTTGTTAAGTTACTGGTATCTGCTTATTTACTTTTTTCTATACAGTGAAGATTTTTAATTAAAAGTGTGAAATTGGGTGATATTGTTCTGCCGGTTAATTGCAGGATGTTTGGACTTTCTCTTTGTACTTCAATAGTCTGTAACAGGATCACAGCACTTTATGAAATGGAAGCGTAGAATACAAAAACCAGGAACTTGCACTAAACTTTGTTTCACTGCATAAGCTTCAGCTAGTGTCCCATTCTGTGCAGTATACTTTAGGGAAGATGTGAAGGCGTTGGATAGAGTACAGAGGAGATTTATCAGATACCAGGGAAGAGTAAATTGAAGCGGCTCGAGAAGCTGAGATTGTCTTTGAGGAGAAAAGATTGTGGAGGATTTGATAGTGTTCAAAATTAATTAAATGTTTTGTTAAAGTAAATAAGTAGCTGTTTGCAGAAAGGTTCATTGCCAGAGGGTATTATTTCAGATATTGAAAAAAACTACCAGAAAATTAATGATTATCTTTCAGAATATCCACTATCTGAATGCATGGTCAAGTAGATTAGTTTATAACTTTCAAAAGGGAATTGGAGAAATACTTGAAAGGGAGAAAGTTGTAAGCCATGGGGGAAGGGGAAAACCAATTAGATGACCCTTTCAAATATGATGGTAACCAAAATCTGAATAGCTGACATTATGGTTGAACAATGTGGGTAACCACCCACAGTGCCATCGCTTGGGAGAGTTTTGTGGTGAAAATGAGGTTTCGTGAAAAAGATTCCAAGTAGGAAATATAAATTTTGATGATCTTCGAATCTTCCCACTTCCTTCAAACCAAATGGGTAGGCACAGGTACCTGCATGAGCCACAGCTATGCCTGCCTCTTGTCAGATACATGAAACGGTCCATCTTCCGCAGTTACACTGGCACCATCCCCACCTTTTTCTCTACAACATTGCTGACTGTATCAGGGCTACCTTATGCTCCCACGAGGAACTTGAGCAGTTCATGAATATCACAAGGACCTTCCACCCTGATGTCAAGTTCACCTGGACCATCTCGGACAACTCCCTCCCTTTCCTGGACCTCTAAGTCTCCTTCTCCGGCAACTGACTCAACACGGCCATCTCCTTCAAACCCACTGACTCCCACAGCTACCTGGACAAAACCTCCTCCCCCAACTCTCACTCCCCCTCCGTAAAATCGCTATTCCTTGCTCCCATTTCATCCGCCTTCACTGCTCCCAGGAGGAGCAATTCTACTCCAGGACATCTCAGATGGCCTCCTTTTTCAACAAGAGCAATTTCCCCTCCTACATGATCAGCAATGCCCGTCGGTGCACCCCCCTCCACTTCCTGCATCTCCACCCTTGAACCCCATCCCTCCAACCGCACAAGGATAGATTACCCCTGGCCCTCACCTTCCACCCCCCAACCTCCAGATACATCGCATCATCCTCCTCCATTTCCGGCACCTCCAAACAGACCCCATCACCGGGGATATATTTCCTTCCCCACCCCTACCTGTGATCCGGAGAGACCATTGCCTCAGCGACTCCCTTGTTAGGTCCACACCTCCCACCACCCCACTCTCCACTCCCAGCATCTTCACCTGCCACTGCAAGAAGTGCAAAACTTGTACCCACACCTCCCCCCTCCCCTCCGAGCAACACCCCAAAGGATCCTTCCACATCCAACTAAGATTTACCTGCACCTCCACACACGTTATCTTCTGTGTCTGTTGCTCTTGATGTGGTCTCCTGTACATTGGGGAGACAAGATGCCAACTTGCAGAACATTTCAGGGAACATCTCTGGGACACACACAAAACAACCCCACCGCCCTGTGGCTGAACACTTTAACTCCCTCTCCAACTCCGTCAAGGACATGCAAGTCCTGGGCCGTCTCCACCGCCAAACTCTAGCCACCCAACGCCTGGGGGAGGAATGCCTCATCTTCCGCCTTGGAACCCTCCAACCACATGGGATCAATGTGAATTTTACGAGTTTCCCTATTCCCCTCCCCCTATTTTTTCCCAGATCCAACCTTCCAATTTGGCACCACCCTCTGGAACTGTCCTACCTGTCCATCTTCCTTCCTACCTTTCTGCTCCACCCTCCTCTCCAACCTATCACCTTCACCCCCAGCTTCATCTACCTATCGCATACCAAGCTCCCTTCCCCCAGCCCCATCCACCTTCCATTTATCTCTCATCCCCCTTGGGGACCCACAAATTCCCGATGAAGGGCTTATTTTCAAAACGTCCACTCTCCTGCTTCTTAGATGCTGCCTGATTGGCTGTGCTTTTCCAGCTGAAAATGTGTTGCTGGAAAAGCGCAGCAGGTCAGGCAGCATCCAGGGAACAGGAGAATCGACGTTTCGGGCATAAGCCCTTCTTCAGGCATAAGCCCTTTTCCAGCACCACACTCTTCGACTCCGATCTCCAGCATCTGCAGTCCTCACTTTCTCCTCACCATGCTGGATGTCTGCTTCTGCCACACATCTCACTATAGGTCATATCACTCAGACCTCTAAAAGAATCAGCCCTACAAGTCTATTTTGTGAAATTTCCACAAATATAATCCTTGGAATCCAGGTAATACTTTGTTAAATCTACCTTCATTCCATCCAAGGCCAATATATCTTTCCTAAGGCGTGGTGCCCGGAACTGCTTACGAAACTTTAGATGCATGAAATCCAAATCCTCTTTGCAGCTTCAATGATTCCAACTCTTCACCATTTAAAAAGTACTCTGTTCTGCTGATCACATTTGCCTGCACTGAAATCCACTTGTCACAGTTTTACCATTCTCCTAATCTTTTGCAATTTTATGCTCCCATATATATTGCTTACATTTTAAAGAGGCGTATAATTCATCATTTAAAAATAGCATGATTTTCCAAGCTCATCTGGCAGACTTCTCATAGTGAAGAACAAGAAGGTCCTGGGTTTGATGAAGTCACTGGCAAAAACATCAAAGTAGTGAAGGAACATTTGCAATGCATACTTTCCAGGGAGGTGACTGATCACCACTACAGAAGAACAATCCAGAATGAGGTAATTGCATTATTGGCAAAGGAAGTGCAGCAAGACATTCTTATAAGGGTGGGGATAGCCAAGAACAGTTCCTTGCATTAGACAGCATTCCTGATGTGAGCCATTCTAAAAAGATATCTTTCACTGTAAGGTTCCCTGACACTTTGAAGGCATGGTGATTATTAGAATTTACTGATTTCAAAACAGGGCATAAGTCCATGAGAGAAAGTTTCTGCAACAGTTCTGTTTTCTGCCTGAATTTACTGTTGGAAGATTCTTACCAGATCGTGTGAATTTCACATAAGTCATTATTTGATACATGCTGCAAGTGCAGAACTGACAGCATTAAAGCTCTTTTTACATGCAACAACAAGGTTTACAATGCCTTTGTTGCATTGACTGAATCAGAGAAAGTGGATGTTGATATACATCATGAAGTGCGCACCCTTGTATGTCAATTGACTGAATTCAAGTTTCTTATCATCAATGTGGTATGGTATGGTATGGAATCATTTTATTAGACAATGTGGCAAACAGAAGCATACAATACTGGAAAAATGCTGCAATTATTGTAGGAACCCACTTTAAAAATTTGCCTCGCAGCCGTAATGTAAACTGCAGAGAAGTTTAGAAAGCAGGAGCTCTGATGTTAACTAAGAAATACCTAAAAACCTTGGTGTTGGAAAAAAAAAGTCAAGAATATGCAGATGAAACAATTAAGAATCCAGAAATTAAGTTCAAAATTATTTTGTTGACTAGCTTATAAACATTCTGGGTATGTCCAGTGAAGAACAGTTTACACAAGTGAATCAATATGTGAACCTTTGAGGCCTTCGATATAACATGCACAATTTCCTGACAAACTTTAATCATGTATTGTAAGATCCTTGGTTGTGCATTGACATATGGCTCAAGCTTTGATAATGCTTTGACCTCGCAGGAAAACTTGGCTATCTCAACTGTGCCTCTAACAGGCATTTGATATGGTAGGCTCATTCAGAAATTTGGCTGTCTGGATATAGAATTGGCTGGCCGAAAGAAAACAGCAAGTAGTAGTGGATGGAAAGTATTCCGCCTGGAGATCGGTGACCAGTGGTGTCCCGCAGGGGTCTGTTCTTGGGCGCCTGCTCTTTATAGTTCTTATAAATGACTTGGATGAAGTAGTGGAAGAGTAGGTTAGTATGTTTGCCAATGATACAAAGGTCGGTGGTGTTGTAGATAGTGTTGAGGGCTGTTACAGGCTACAACACGACATTGGCAGGATGCAGAGCTGGGCTGAGAAGTGGCAAATGGAGTTCAATCTGGACAAATGCAAAGTGATTCATTTTGGAAGGTTGAATTTGGAAGCTGAATACAGGATTAAAGACAAGGTTCTTGGCAGTGTGGAGGAACAGTGAGATCTAGGGGTCCATGTACATAGATCCCTCAAAGTTGCTCCTCAAGTTGATAGGGTTATTAAGAAGGCTTATGGTGTTTTGGCTTTCATTAATAGGGGGATTGAGTTTAAGAGCCGCAAAGGTTTGCTGGAATTCAAACTGGACAAATGCGAAGTAAGTAATTTTGGAAGGTCAAATTTGAATGCTGGATACAGGGTTATAGACAGGATTCTTACGCAGAGAGTAGTGGGTGCTTAGAACGGATTGCCAGCAGTGGTAGTAGAGTCAGAGACATTAGGGACATTTAAGCGACTGCTGAACCAGCAAATGGATGGCAATAAATTGAGGGATGGGCAAGTTAGATTGATCTTAGATTGAGATAAATGCTGATCACAACATCGTGGGCCCAAGGGCTTGTACTGCGCTATACTGTCTAACAAATTCAGTTTTGCTCAAGAAGACCAACAGTGCCTGAACAACAACTAAATTAATTACAATTTCTGAAACATACACCACACATCTGTTGGTCTTGTTGGCAGCAGCAACCCAGTCCTTTCTAAGTTGATGTTCCATTTGCAGTTGACATGGGAGACAACAGGCTATCATTGCTGATCATGTTGTTGATCAAGAATGATGTTGGTGGAAATATAGATTTGTTACAAGCAATGTCAAAGTTTGTGGCAGCAAAGACTCACAAAGTCACCTCCTGTATTCTGAAACCTAGGTGAAACAAAGTACCATATATACTTGAGTAATAGTTAATTTTTTAAACTATTTTTTAAAGGTTAAATTTATGGGGTTGACTATTACATGGATACTACTTTTGAGGGGCTGAAATTCGTGCCCGTCAAAATTCATACCGTATCATTAGCAGAAGCCCAATTGACCTCTAAACGAATAAAGAAAAAGAAATAAATATGCTAATTCTGAAAACCCAGAGCAGAACACAACAGTCAGCAGACTGGAAGACCGGGAATGGAGCAGAACAACCGGAAGACTGGAAAGCTAGAGCAGGATGTGATGGCCGGCGCACTGGTTAATAAACGTTGATCTGTTATCTGTGAAGGACTAGTGTCAACTTTTACACAAGATATATGGAAAATTCCAGGTTATTTGGCCAAAACTAGGGTGTCGGGTTTTATGTGAGATCGACTATTACTTGAGTATAGATGGTATTTCATGTGTTATTTGTTTAGTGTTTAATGTTCATGTTTTTTGTAACTTTGTGTTAAATTGTTATTTTGCTTAATGTCATATTAATGTTATTTAATGTTATTTTGTTGAATTCTATTGTTAATTATTAGTATAAAACTGAATTTTGTGCCTTTCCCACTTTTGCAATTTTTTTTAGTAATTATAAACAAAATTTCGAGAAAACATAAGTTCTGAAATTTTCGGTAATGCTGTAAGCTCACCGAAATGGCACCACAATACAATTTTTGTCCATAGTGGCACTTCTGTAAGTGTGGTCACGGCTGCTGACCTTTGATCATATATACAGTTTTATTGTGGCTCTTGTGTTCATGTTTTTTTTTCTCTGTATAGCCTGGATCTCTTTCAGTTATGAAGGTGTCTTCACTACCAGTCTAGCTGATGCTACTTAATTTCTGATTTGTGCTAAATTAATTTCAGGAGGGTCATGAATCAATACCATTTACCCATTGAGATGTCAAATTTTTGAATTGTTAATAGGCTAGATTTTATGGAAGTGGCAGAGAACAAAAGCTGGAGGCAAACCTGCTGCAGTAGTCTGCAAACCAGCATTGCATTAATTAAGTGGCTGCTGCTGTGGCTGCCACCCCTATTAAGGACAGCCACGTTCCTCTGCTCCAAAACCTGTCAAAAATAGATCTGGTCACGCAGCAGTGCACTATTAGTGGTGACCATGGTTGGGCTGCATCTTCAGGAAGAGGTAAGTATGGTTTGTCACACTGGGGCAAGTCAATGCCTCAATATGTGGCAGTGATGGGCATCATTGAGGACAGAAGATGCTGCTCTGTGGAAGTAGCCATGGCTGATATTAGGCTTCATGAGACAGAGTGCTGAAAGACATCTGCTTGTTGGTCTCCCAATAGGCCATCCGAAGCACTGATAAAATGCCATTAGATGTTGGAAGGGGTAATGAATTGGCTGGTTAAATGGTTCAGTTAGTTTGGGTAGGTGGGCTATCTGCCACTTTTCCCAGACTGACAATATATGTGGCGAAAGGAAGATGCTGGGCATTCCACCCATTACCTACCCCTGTCCATTCCCAGCCTTCACAGCTCCTTGAAAGGGTCCGACCTGAAAAGTTGACTCCCCTGCTTCTCTGATGCTGCTTGACGTGCTGTGCTTTTTCTATCTCCACACTTTATCAATGCCAACAGTACCAAGAAAGGCCCATGACCTTAACTATTAACTCCCATTTCTTCTTCACAGATGTTGCCAGATTTGATGAGTACTTCCAGCATTTTCTCTTTAATTCAGATTTCCAGCATTTGCAGTACTTTGTTTTTAAATCTGGTTTAAGTTGGTTTGTAATATTTTACAGATGTACCAGAATCTTCGTAAGAACACTTGCAATACATTCAGCTATTTCCCTTCAATTATAAATCAAGTTTTTAAAATTATTTTGAATTCATGCAAATGCCATGCTTAATTTCATGGCAGACAGAAGAATTCAATTATGTACCATAAACCCAAAATAAGGAACTGGCACTAAATAGGAGCAGATGATTTAGCTGAAATAGTCAACTTGCACTACAAAAGAGAGAAGAAAGTTTTTGCAGATTTGCACAATTGAAAAATTGTAGAATCACTGCAACTAGAAATATTTGATGAAATGAAACAAGAAATGTGTTTCATTATTTAAATATCACATTCTCTTTGTTTTCACGCAGGGTATTTGCAGCATTTTCTTCAGGCATGCAGCAATGAAACCTGGTTCCTCACTTGTTCTATGCTTCTGAGAAACTCTAAACTGGAGGTACAATTAATAGAGAAACTCAGCGTCATCCTACAGAAACTCTCTAAAATAAAGTACGGAAAACTACATCCTGCTGACTTAACTGCAATGTTGCCAATGTACAAAATATAATTTCAAAATTAACTTTGGATGATTTAACTTGACTTTTATTTGTTCTTGAATACTTTTGAGATACTTAGCACTAACACTTAAATCTACGTCACTATAAATGAATTGCTTCTTGAATCCCCATGTGTGAAACAGCTTAGATATCTTGCTGCTGTTCGAGCCAACTCTGCCATTCAATATGATAATGGCTCATACTCTAACTCAATGTAATATTCTCACTTTGTCTCCATACCCCTTGATACATTTAAAATCTGAAAGACTATCTGTCTCTTCAATATGTTCAGTGACTTGGCCTCCACAGAGAATTCTACAGGTTTCCTCATCTCAGTCCTAAATGGTCTACCCCACATCCTGAGTCTGCGTCCCCAGGTGCTAGACTCACCAGTTAGGGAAACATTGCTTCAATGGCAAACATATCCTTTCTTATGTAGGCAGACCAAAATTTCATGCAGTATCCAGGTATGATCCTGCACTGGCTGAGTTTACCATGAAGGACTCTTCTTATCCTCTCCCCTTGCCTGTGGCAGAGTGACCCTCAGGTTAAGCTCACCACCAGTTCTCTCTCCCTCTCTCTCTGTGTAATGATAGAGCAGCTCTACGGACCTCTAAGACTATGGCAATTTTACCTTATATAACTGCAATAAGTCGTCCCTTGTTCTGAACTCAAGTCCTCTTGAAATGAAAACCAATATGCCGTTCACCTTTCTAATTGCTGCTTCACCTGCCCAGCTGCTTTCATTGACTGGTGTACAAATTTCTTTGTACCTCCACACTTCCCAATATTTCATCACTTAAATAATACTCTTTCTATTTGTCACACCAAAGTATATAATTTTGCACTTATTCATGTTGTATTCCATCTGCTATGTGTTTGCCCACTCACACAACTTGCTTAAATACTGTTAGACAGAGTGACTAATTGAAATGTATACTTTTTTTACAGGAGCAATAAGAAACTATTTGAATTGTTTACAATCCACATCCTGATTCAAGAGTTACATAGGACGACAGATCCAAAGCATACTTTCCTGGCTGTCAACTTGCAGTCCATTCTGTTTAACCTAGGCATGACTAAAGGCACTGCTTTAAGCAGTGATCTGGGCAACAGCCAATCAAATCAGTAAATAATTATCAATATAGTCTTAAAAACTGCTGATTTTTGTACTTTTATCATCATTCGTAAGTACTGTGGTTCTAAATTATCAATAAGTTACAAATATCGTAGTCAACATTTGACAAAACTATACTTTAGAGTAAGTTAGAGGTGGTTGGTTAGCTCAATTGGTTGGATGGCTGGTTTGCGATGCAGAGTAATACAAACAACCTGGTTTAATTTCCCACTCTGGCTGAGGTTACCAAGTAAGATTGTACTTCTGAACCTCTTCCCCTTGTCTGAGGTGTGGTGATCCCCAGGTTAAACCACTACCAGTCGACCCTCAAATAAGAGAGGAGCCCTGAGGTCCTGTAAGGCTTTGGCAACTTTACCTTTACCTTTATGTTAGAGTATGTATTTTTTAATGCAACTAAATCAGTAGGAAAAATTCTATTTTCCTGGGACAGTGAAAACTTTACAACAAAGCCTTTGGAATGCAGCCCTTCTGTCTCAATTCTGCCCCAGTAAGAAAGTTGTTATCATTTATACCTCTTGAGTTCAACTGTAGATTTGATTCTCATTAGAAACTCATCTGTGCTGACATGCAGTACCCACCAAATGAAGAGTTGTTACCTTTTCCATAGGGCATTAAATCACATTTCTGTTTGCCTGTTGAGGATGGAGGAGAGCATAATATTATCCTTGTCTACTGACCAACATGTCTCCCTCAACTAATGCAACAAAAACAAAAGTTTGATTATTTGTCAATGTTGCTGATGCAAAATGGCAGCTACATTAGTCTACATTATAGCCGTTATGATGCAACATGGTTCATATGTCGAACACATTAAAATGTTTCTGAAAGACATAGGAAGGCACATCACGGTATATGCGCATCACTAGCAAGGCAGCCATTTGTTGCACTTGAGAAAGTAAAAGTGAGCCACCTTCTTGAACTATTACAGTCAAAAGTAAAATCACTTCTTATTTCATTGCTCAAAATGTTTTAGTTAAATGTAGTTGCTGCATTAGGTTATTGTGTGTGAAATAAATTCTCAATATTGTATTAAAATTGGGGAATACATTTAAATTTTATTTTCCTGCTCTCCCTCTGGTTTTCATCATTTATGCCAGTTCACAGCTGCTTGAACAACAAAGAGCAATGTTTCATTGCTTTCCAGGCTAAAATCAGTTAACCAAATGCCAATCAAGAACTGGAAGTTTCTCCTTTTCAAAATCTATGTAATCAATGCTCTATTTGATGCAATTGCACTCTGAACCATTGGGAAGTTCAAAATAGATTTGCTTTTCAATTGTTTTCCAACCCAAAGTTTATAGATTTTTTAAATTGTAAAACACACAGTGTATTTTCAGTATCAATAAAAGTAAATTGGAAATATTTTGAATGTTTGTTTTTTTTGCTACAAATTTAAAATCAGTAAACAGCTGTCTAATTTGTCCCTCTGTCATTTTATGAAAGAAGACATGGTACATGTCTTGCTAATAATGTCAGCACTTCAATAGATGTAAAGTTTTGTAGGATGACTGTGAGAGAACATGTCTGCTTTGACATTATTTGCATTCACTTGATGCTGGTACTGCTGCCAAGATGATTCAGAACAGAATATGTTTGTAATTGTGCTCAGAAGTATTGTTGAGGAAAAAGTCAAGTTGTAATTTTCAGTCATGATTTCCAGGAATAAAATTTACAGCGACATTTAATCAAATTTGAATTAGGAGTTGAAACAGTCCGTAAACAAACTATAATTGTAATCTTGGATACAGATTTTATTCCAATATTCCAAGGTGCAAAGTAGCGTATCAGCAAACAGAAATAGTGGAAGTAAATATCATAAAGTGCTGTCTGAGAGTCATAATTTAAACATATGTTTATGCATGGCTGTCACATTCATCATGATTAACTAGCCACCTAACTCATAGAGTCATAGAGATGTATAGCATGGAAACAGACCCTTTGGTCCAACCCGTCCATGCCGACCAGATATCCCAACACAATCTAGTCCCACCTGCCAGCACCCGGCCCATATCCCTCCAAACTCTTCCTATTCATGTACCCATCCAAATGCCTTTTAAATGTTGCAGTTGTACCAGCCTCCACCACTTACTCTGGCAGCTCATTCCATACACGTACCACCCTCTGTGTGAAAAAGTTGCCCCTTAAGTCCCTTTTATATCTTTCCCCTCTCACCCTAAACCTATGCCCTCTAGTTCTGGATTCCCGCAACCCAGGGAAAAGACTTTGTCTATTTATCCTATCCATGCCCCTCATAATTTTGTAAACCTCTATAAGGTCACCTCTCAGCCTCCGACGCTCCAGGGAAAACAGCCCCAAGCCTGTTCAGCCTCTCCCTATAGCTCAAATGCTCCAACCCTGGCAACATCCTTGTAAATCTTTTCTGAACCCTTTCAAGTTTCACAACATCTTTCCGATAGGTAGGGGACTAGAATTGCACACAATATTCCAAAAGTGGCCTAACCAATGTCCTGTACAGCCACAACATGACCTCCCAACTCCTGTACTCAATACTCTGACCAATAAAGGAAAGCATACCAAACGCCTTCTTCACTATCCTATCTACCTGCAACTCTACTTTCAAGGAACTATGAACCTGTACTCCAAGGTCTCTTTGTTCAGCAAAACTCTCTAGGACCTTACCATTAAGTGTATAAGTCCTGCTAAGATTTGCTTTTCCAAAGTGCAGCACCTCGCATTTATCTGAATTAAACTCCATCTGCCACTTTTCAGCCCATTGGCCCATCTGTTCACGATCCTGTTGTAATCTGAGGTAATCTTCTTCGCTGAAAATGTGTTGCTGGAAAAGCACAGCAGGTCAGGCAGCATCCAAGGAACAGGAGAATCGACGTTTAGGGCAATCCTGAAGAAGGGCTTATGCCCGAAACGTCGATTCTCCTGTTCCTTGGATGCTGCCTGACCTGCGCTTTTCCAGCAACACATTTTCAGCTCTGATCTCCAGCATCTGCAGCCCTCACTTTCTCTCAAATAATCTTCTTCGCTGTCCACTAACTGTACCTCTTATGCTTGCATCCAAATAATTTATGTAAATGACAAAAAGTAGAGGACCCAGCACTGAACCTTGTGGCACTCCACTTGTCACAGGCCTCCAGTCTGAAAAACAACCCTCCACCACCACCCTCAGTATTCTACCTTTGAGCCAGTTCTGTATCCAAATGGCTAGTTCTCGCTTTATTCCGTGCGATCTAACCTTGCTAACCAGTCTCCCATGGGGAACCTTGTCGAACGCCTGACTGAAGTCCATATAGATCACATCTACCGCTCTGTCCTCATCAATCTTCTTTGTTACTTCTTCAAAAACTCAATCAAGTTTGTGAGACATGATTTTCCACGCACAAAGCCATGTTGACTATCCCTAATCAGTCCTTGCCTTTCCAAATACATGTACATCCTGTCCCTCAGGATTCCCTCCAACAACTTGCCCACCACTGACATCAGACTCACTGGTATAAAGCTCCCTGGCTTGACCTTACCACCCTTCTTAAACAGTGACACCACGTTAGCCAACCTCCAGTCTTCTGGCACTTCACCGTTGACTATCGATGATATAACTATCTCTGCAAGAGGCCCAGCAATCACTTCTCTAGCTTCCCACAAAGTTCTACAGTACACCTGATCAGGTCCTGGGGATTTATTCACCTTTATGCATTTTAAGACATCCAGCACTTCTTCCTCTGTAATATGGACATTTTGCAAGATGTAACCATCTATTTCGCTACTTTCTATATCTTCCAGATCCTTTTCCACAGTAAATACTGATGCAAAGTACTTGTTTAGTATCTCCCCATTTTCTGCGGCTCCACACAAAAGCAGCCTTGCTGATCTTTGAGGGGCCCTATTCTCTCTCTAGTTATCCTTTTGTCCTTAATGTCTTTGTAAAAACCCTTTAGATTCTCCTTGAGCCTATTTGCCGAAGCTATCACATGTCCCCTGTTTTGCCCTCCTGATTTCCCTTTTAAGTATACTCCTACTGCCTTTATATTCTTCTAAGGATTCACTCGATCTATCCTGCCTATACCTGACTTATGCTTCCTTTTTCTTAACCAATCCCTCAATTTCTTTAGTCATCCAGCATTCCCTATACCTACCAGCCTTTCCTTTCACCCTAACAAGAATATACTTTCTCTGGATTCTCATTATCTCATTTCTGAAGGCTTCCCATTTTCCAGCCGTCCCTTTGCCTGTGAACTTCTGCTCCCAATCAGCTTTTGAAAGTTCTTGCCTAAAACCGTCAAAATTCGCCTTTCTCCAATTTAGAACTTCAACTTTTAGATTTGGTCTATCCTTTTCCATCACTATTTTAAATCTAATAGAATTATGGTCGCTGGCCCTAAAGTGCTCTCCCATTGATATCTCAGTCACCTGCCCTGCCTTATTTCCCAAGTGTAGGTCAAGTTTAGCGCATTCTCTAGGAGGTACATCCACATACTGAATCAGAAAATTGTTTTGTACGCACTTAACAAATTCCTCTCCGTCTAAACCTTTAACACTATGGCAGTCCCAATCTATGTTTGGAAAGTTAAAATCCCCTACCACAAACACCCTATTATTCTTAGAGATAGCTGAGATCTCCTTACAAGTTTGTTTCTCAATTTCCTTCTGACTATTTGGGGGTCTATAATACAATCCCAATAAGGTGATCATCCCTTTCTTATTTCTCAGTTCCACCCAAATAACTTCCCTGGATGTATTTCCAGGAATATCCTCCCTCAGCACAGCTGTGATGCTATCCTTTATCAAAAATGCCACCCGCCCCCTCCTCTCTTGCCTCCCTTTCTATCCTTCCTGTAGGGGGAAGATGAGGTGGTGTTCCTCCAATTTGTGGTCTGATTCTGGGTAATCCAAGATGGAGGACGGGAAAAATTTCTGGCTGTATCAGCTGCTCCTTTATTGAGGTATTTTAGGTGTTGGAGGTTATTTCCTCGAATTCCAGACACAGCAATTACTGTTTTATACGCTGTTGCATTGTTTTGGAACTTTGGCAAAAAAAAGTCAAAACAACAGCAGTTTTAAAAGGGAGAAAAACAGACAAAGGAAGCACATGGTGAGGTCAGTGCAGGAGAGAGAAAGAAACTGCACAGGTACTGCCTTTGCTGTTTGAATTCATGTATCGCTGGACATCGGAGTGCGTCTGGGAAAATTAACAAACAGTGAAATTCACAACTGATCTTGGAGGAACTGTTTGGGCGAAGTTCACAACACAGAAGCAGATAAATGTATTGTTTTTAAGTGGTACCTACGGAAAGTCTGCAGTAGTGAGTAGAGTGGTTCTTTCTTGATTTTTTTTGAGATATGTCTTTTGTTTAAACTTAAAATATAAGCCATAACTATTCATTTAACCTGGGGCAGTGTTATTTTCTGGGTCTGTAAATTGTGAAGGAGCAAAAATGGCCTTTAGTAGATGATATGCACTCTTTGTCAAATGTGGGAGTTTAAAGAGAGTTTAAGGGTTACTGCAGATTATATCTGCAATAAATGCTGTTGGTTGCGAATCTTATCAGATCGAATGGATCAGTTGGAGAGACAGTTTGAAGCGATGAGGAATTTGCCACAGCAACAGTATGTGATGGATGGCATTATAGGAAGGGGGAAAAGTCTCAGATACAGTCACATAGATGGGTTAACTCCAGGAAAGGTAAGACAGGTAGGCAGCTAGTGCAGGAGCCTCCTGTGGCTATACCCATTTCAAACAAGTATGCTGTTTTGGAAATTGTGGGGTGGGGGGGCGGGTGATGGATTCTCAGGGGAACATAGCACGAACAGCCAAGTTTGTGGTATTGTGACTGGCTCTACTACAATGAGGGTTACGTCGGGTTCCAAGAGATCAATTGTGCTAGGGGACTCTCTAGTCTGAGGCACAGACAAACGTTTCTGTGACCAGCAGCGAAAAGTCAGAATGGTGTGTTGCTTCCTGGTGCCAGGATCAAGGATGTCTCAGAGAGGGTGCAGAGTATTCTCAAGGGGGAAAGGGTCCAGAAAGAGGTCATTGTCCACATTGGAACCAACAGCATAAGAAGGGGAAAGATTGAGATTCTGAAGGGAGATTTCAGAGAGTTAGGCAGGAATTTAAAAAGAAGGTCCTCGAGAGTAGTGATATCTGGATATCTCCCGGTGCTGCGAGCTAGTGAGGGCAGGAATAGGAGGATAGAGCAGATGAATGCATGGCTGTGGAGCTGGTGTATGGGAGAAGGATTCACATTTTTGGACCATTGGAATCTCTTTTGGGGTAGAAGTGACCTGTATAAGAAGGACAGATTGCACCTAAATTGGAAGGGGACTAATATACTGGCAGGGAAATTTGCTAGAGCTGCTCAGGAGGATTTAAACTAGTAAAGAGGGAGGGTGGGACACTCGGAGGTAGTGAGAAAAGAAATCAATCTGAGTCTGGTACAGCTGAGAACAGAAGCGAGTCAAACAGTCAGGGGGCAGGCAGGGACAAAGCAGACAACAAGGTAAGACTGATGCATTGAAATAAATGCAATGTAATTTAAGGGGCCTAACAGGGAAGGCAGATGAACTCAGGGCATGGTTAGGAACTTGGGACTGGGATATCATAACAATTACAGAAACATGGCTCAGGGATGGGCAGGACTGGCAACTCACTAGGTAATCTGACATTTGAAGAAAGGTCAATGATATGATGCAGCATTCAAAGTTCTAACTGAATAAGTGAAATTGACTCTAAACAAGAGGCCTGGCCCAAGATTTTCATTTTTCACCTTTTGTCACATTCTGCCCAAACTACTTTTGTTCCATAATCTTCCCAGCCTCTGAATATCGTGGGTTTGTACAAGAAAATTGGGAAAGTCATATGAGATGTCCAGCATTAAGAGCAAAACATTCCTTCTTCCAACCAAATGTTGAATAGTGAAGAAGGGCCTATTTGCATGAATTATCACTTATAAACAGTTTTTTTTTATTATTACCTAATCTTGGCTCATTAATATGTAGTTTCTTTTTCTTACACCTACCAGATAGAAAGTCGATAATTTCTGATGTAAATGTCAGAGTGGCTACCTGGTGACTCCAGCTCAATGCTTGCACCTCTGGGCCTTCGTCGTTTGAGGCAGCCACTGTTAGGGTCCTATCCTCAGAGCCGGTGAGGAGCTGAATATCAAGTACTTCACAACCAGTCATGGTTCTTCCTGCCCTAATGTGAGCTCCTATGAGACAAAGGGAGAGATTGAGTGAAATGAAAGTGGCTGGCACAACTTAGTGCCAGCGCAGATGGGGGAAAGGAGAGGTGTTCAGAATGAGTGGTGTTCTATCTGGCAGGTGTTCAGAATGAGTGAGTAAAAGGTGCAAGAGACCATACAGTGTTAGTAGTCTATGGGGATTGGGTGGATGAGAGCAAATGAGGGAAGGTGTTACATGTGACCGGAGAACATGAGTATGGCTGCAGAATCAGAAAAATTGAGCATGAGGCAGAGAGAGAAAGGATGTGGTACTTACCCTGGCAGAGTCAATTAAGTTGTATTGCTGAGCATTTCTTCAGTTGATTGGCACCACTCTAACATGGGGGCAACCCCATATCAGGCTGGCAAAGTTTGGTCTCGTTTGCCAATTCTAGGGCTAAGGACAGCCCTTCACTGCACCAATCTGTCCACCAGGGTCCTGTCCATAAAGTGGGGCACCGATTTCCCCTTACTGGCCATAATGTCAAAAGAATCACAAACCATGCAGGGCTGCTCCAGACTACCAGTACTTGTTCAAGTGCACAACAGCTGTTTGAATATGGCATTGGTGCTAAGGATGTCCTGACAGTGAAGAATGTTTCCATTTACAAGTAACTGAGAGTTATGGGTATCACCAAATTGACAAACATTCACTCTGTCCACCACCAGCACACAATTACGGTAGTGTATATCACCTACAAAAATGCACTAAAGCTGCTTAGACAAGACTTTCTAAATCCAAGATGATCACCATATGAAATGACAAAGGCAAAAGATACAACGCCATTCCTCACTGTCTCTGGGTCATAATCCTGGAATTCCAGGAATGTTGGGGAGATTGTGACATAGTGATGTTGGTGTACTAGTGGTCCAGAGACACGCATAATGCTTTTGCAATTTATGTTCATGGTGAAATTTGAATTGTGAACAAATCTGAAATTAACAGTTAATGATGACAATAAAGCAACTGTCAATTGTGTAAAATCCCACCTAGCTGGCTGATGTCCTTTAGGGAGGAAACTCTGCCAACCTTACCCGGATACCTTACATATGACTGCAGACCCACTACAATGTGTTTGACTTTTAGTTGTCCTATGGACAGTTAAGGTTGAGCAATAAATGCTGGCCAAGCCAGCGATGCCTACATCCAGTGAATTTAAAAAGAACTGAACTGGTCCACCTATAAATACAAATAAGAGCAGGTCAGAGATTGCAAATTCTGTCGCAAGTAACTCACTTGCTGAATTCCCATAACCTGTCTGGACTGTGGAATGTTCTCCACTTTCCTGGATGAATTTAGCTCCAACAACAAGATACCTATTCAGCCTCTTCACCGTTCACTTCCTCCACCACTGACACAAAGTAGCAGCAGTGTGTACCATCTATAATGCAATGCAACAGCTCACCAATCCTCCATTCAATAGCATCTTCCAAACCTGGGTCTTCTATCATTTAGAAAGGTCAAAGGGAGCAGATAAATGGGAACACCATCACCTGCAAGTTCCCCTCCAAGTTGCTCATCATTCTGACTTGCAAATATGTCATTGTTTCTTCACTGTTACTGGATCAAATTTCTGGAGTTTGCAATTTTCCTCCTTATTGGTGTTATTTCACATAGTGCTAGAAATGTCTGAGGCATAGGGTTCATTTTCTTTTTATCCTGGAGTGGGAGTGTGATCCAGAGGCTTGCATAGAAATTCATCAAGGTTTGTTAATGTTGTGAGCTGGCATCGTTAGCCAGGTTTTTATTTTGCTGTGTGTTAGTGCTTGATGTGCAGCTGGGAGTAGCAGATTGGAGGCTTTTTCTCCTAGTGACTGTCGATCCATTCTCCTTTACAGCACAGCCATATTATCCTTGGTCTCCTGCCAACTCAGCAGAACTCCTCATGTAGAATCTTGATGTCAGAATTCTCTTTCCTCTCCCATCCTCACCTCTTTTCCTGCAGGAGAGGCATTATTGACATTATCATGTTCATAAGTGTGTGTGTGTGTTACTACTAAGAAAAATATGACATTGGGTGTAGAGTTAAATGGTTCTGAATGAATGGTAGATCATGTCATCAAAGAAGTACTGTGGATGAAAAGAAATAAAGCATCTTATGGTGCGTGTGCCTGAGATGCCTGTGAGATATTCATCCCAAAGTCATCCTTTATGGTTGTGTCCTTGTCCCACACAAGCCTTTGGTGAAAAGCTATCAGGTGGGCATATTCCTCATGGTTGTGAATGGTCAGTGAGCTGATCACGTGTAGCTGCTGAATGGGTGTCACTTCTATATATTAAGAGTACCCCTGGCAGATATGTGTGGTGCTGTACCACTGGGGTTAAAGTGGTGCTACATTGGTAGCAGCAATCATAAGATTATGCAAGTCATCAGTTGCACTGATTTCCTGTTGCCATCCCTCGGAAAAATAACTTCTTTTCTCTCTTGTACAGTCTTAAGGAGAACTTCGAGAGGGACTTTGCTAAAATGTGGCACTACTTGTTACTGGTCTCTGACATCTCCTGGGGTGGATGAAGGTAATGTGCAGAGATTGAATGATGGGTCTTGGGTTGCAGGCAGTGCAGTGCTGTCCAGGTGCCTTTTAAATATGGCACCCAGAAGTTGGAAGGCCCCTATGGAGAGTAGACCACCTGCCTGCCAGCCTACCGTTCAATTTTGTCAATTTACTTGCACATGCAGTTGCAATTAGATGAGAAGAATATCATCATTTAAGAAAATTTGACTCAGTCCTAAATAGAAGTTCCTCTCACATTTAGGCCTGATCCACACTTAATCTCAAATAAAAGATTCCCTTAGTGGTTTCCTTCACCTTCCTTTTGTAGATGGTGTGGCAACAGCAATTTTTCAGTCCGTTGTTACTAAGTGAACTCAAAATATTATGATTAATGCTTCTACAATTTGCTCTTCTATTCCTTTAAATGCCCAGTGGTGGAAAGCATCAGGAACTGGAGATTTGTCTATCCTAATTATCATTATATTCTCCCCCACCATTTTCTTCACTTAAATTGTACACAATCATTTGCTCTGCTTGATTGGCTTTTCAGTCTCCCTTGCATCACTTATATTTTAATCACTTCCTCTACTATCGAAAATGTTTTCAAAGTACTCGATAAATTATTATGGCTTACCTTTTATCTATTATCATACCAGCTGCAGCTGTCTTTAATAGGCCTACACCTCCTATAACCGTTGTCATACTTTTAATATATTTTTAGAACCTTTACAATGAACCTTCATATAAGTTGATTTTGCTTTGTATTCCCATTTTGAATTTTCATTCGCTGAAGCTGTTTTCTATATTTTCCCAATTCTGTATTTCTTAGCATTGATCTGAGTCACTTCTTTTAGCTTTATACTGTGCCTCAGCTGATCACCATGGTTGCTTGGATGAACGTGGAATACATACTCTTGTTGTGCACATGTGTGTCTTGTAATGAGGTGTTTCTTTGAATATCACCAATTGGTTTCCTTCAGGCCCATGCTGCTATTCTATAAGATCATGACCTCAGATCTCAACTCCTCTTTCATGCCAACTCCTCTTAAACCTCAACTCAATATTTCAAAAATAAATCTACTTTTGTGATCTACTCCTCCACAAGTTTCAGGAGTAGTGTTTAGTGCTTACTGTTTGAGAGTTCTATCCATAACAGGAGATTGCATCTTTATTCAGTACTGTGTGGTAGCTGAAAGTCTCAAGTCTTTAACATAAATATAGAGGTCAGGGTTAAGGTTCAGCTTGAATCATGAGTTAGTTATCATCCAAATCCCTTCAGTTTTGCAAAAGGTAGAATCAGATTTGTCTCAGCATATCTTACACTAGTGCACTACTTTTGGTTTAAACTGTAATAAGAAGAGAAAATGTTTTGCTTCTAAGTAAAACTGCACAGAACTTGAAAGTTCCCATGTAGGCTGAGCACAAGCCAGTCTCTTTTGTTTCCAAATTTTTTAAGGAGGCTGCACTCTGAAACAAATAAAGCTTTCAAATTCCAAAAGAAAAATCATCTATGTTAACAAGGAGTGAAAGATTAACAAGATTTGCATAGTATAGGCATGCAACTGTAAAACAATAACAAGATTTTCAGGAATCTAACTAACCTGTCTCGTTTTCACCATTTGTATGCCTAACGCTGTTTGGACTAACTTAGCAAATCAAGGCACTGAATGTTTAACTGGACCGACCTCAATATTTGTACTGTCGTATGTGGATTTGTCTGTCATCATTTCTTAACTAGCTATTCTCTGTTCCCTATGTCTTCCTTCATAAACTAATGTCCTGAATTTTGGAATCACCTTTATCACTCATTTGTAAGTCATCTTCAAATTGCCCATTCGTTTTGGAAGATACAAACGACCCAGAATATATAACAATGTAAATAGAAATTTCTGGTTGGATGTAAGTATTTAAAATATCCAATTTTGACTGAAATGTTCACTTTCAAAATTCTTCCCATTCCTCAAATGAATGGAAGGCAAGAATCCCAGGCAAATAATCACAAGAAGGAAACAACCAGTCTAAAATGTTAATCTTCTGCTTTCTTTTGTAATCTCAGTCATTTCAAGTTCATTACAGCTTTGCTTTGTTTAAAAATGTTAATATTACAAGCAGGTAAAGATTCAACTTATTATTACCATTATAAGATCACGTGAAACAAAGCAGCAAAGTTGGATTTTTTTGTGTGTGATTTGATTACTTCAGTGGTGATACTGAAATTAATTTTATTGGTTGACAGCCTGTTTCTATATTATCCAGGCAGCAATTGGAGATGGAATAAAAGATTAACCATTTGAATATTTATTTGGAAAATTTTATTACTGTTTCATAATACAATTTATGTACATTTGAATAAATTATAAATACAGTTCATTCCCAAAAAAACACGTTAAAATAAACATTAAGTATGTCTGCAGAATGTATTCCCCACTTACGTGGTTTACAAGAGACCAGCACATAAACTTCATCTCTATGGAATTTTCTACTGATAAAAAGGACTGGGAAAAAGTAAGAAAAATTAAATGTGTAATACTGATTGGTCCCTATGTAATGACAGGGGAAAAACAAAAGAAATTGCAACCTTGGTTTCAAATATACACTCTAATAATTGATAATAGATTTGTCCTATCTGTCATGTTTGAAATAGTATTTTAATGTACTTTATCTTAAAAATAAAACCAGTTTTATGAGTTTGACAACTGCCTACGAGTTTTTGATTAGTTTTCCCTCCTAACATTTCTTGGATAGCCTGTTCTGTTGATAGGTTTTGCCAGCTGACATATATTGAAATTTTGTATCCTCCTAAAATATTTGTGAATTTTCCAACATTTTTCAATTTGCATGCCCAAAACATAATTGAAGGGTGAAAAGACAAACACTACCATGCTGAGCTTAACACTAACTTTACAGCAACATTTGTAGTTTTAAATGAAATCTTTTACTTTGACTTTTCTTTTAATTGTATTTTGTTAAGAAGGCTTCAATATTATAAAGTAATGCTCCAGATTTGTGCTTTCCCAAATGATCTGATGCAAACTTTCATCACGTTGACCACACTTTCTTGCATATAACTTTTGTTGCTGTTACTTGAAATACAAAATTAATATAATTATTTATTCTATTTGATTATTATTCTATGAAACAAAGTAATGGTCAGTGAATATTTTTTGAGCTGCAGGAAGGTTTGTACTGGAGTTACCCGGGGTCAGTACTGGGACCCTTGCTTTTCCCAATATATATTAATGATCTGGATCACGGTGTGTAGGAGGAAATCTTAAGTTTGCAGATGACATGGAAATTTGAAGAATTGTAAACTGTTAGGTGGATAGTGTGGAACTCCAAAAAGGGTGGTGAGTGGTGGACAGTTGGTAGATGAGGTTCAATGCAGAGATGTGTGCAGTGACGCATTTTTGTCAGAAGAACATTTAAAAAACAGTATAAAATAAGGGGTACAACTCAAAAGGAATACAGGAGCAGAGGATATACATGTGTACAGATCACTGACGGTGGCAGGTCAGGTGGGGAGTGCAGTTCATAAAGTATACAGTGTTCTCAATTTTATTAATAGGGTCATGGTGTGGAAGAGTCCAGAAATTATGTTGAACATATGTAATACATTTATTAGACTTCAGCTGGAATATTTTATAAAGTTGTGGGCACCAACATTATAGGAAAAACATGAATGCATTGGAGAGAGTGCAGAAATGATTTACTAGAATGCTACCAGGAATGGGAAACTTCAGTTATTGATGAAGTTAGGACTGTTCATCTTGGAGGGATGAAGGCTGACAGGAAACTTGATAGAGGTTTTCAAAATGCTGAGTGTATTGTATGATGCAGATAGGGAGAAGCTGCTGCTGCTCCTTGTAAAAGAATGACCACCTTCTCAAGGGCAACTAGGGACAGGCAATAATTCCTGGCCCAGCCAGCAACACCTACATCCCACAAATGAATGAAACAGAGACAAGAGTGAGAGGGCAGACTTAAAGTGATGTGCAAACAAAGCAAGGGTGATGTAAGAATTTGTCTTCACACAGCCTGTCTGGAAATGTAAAAGCAGATTCAATTGAGGCATTCAAGGAGGGTTTGGAGTGGTTAATTGGGTAGAAATGACGTGCAGGAATATGGGGATAAGTCAGGAGATTGGCACCAGGTAATGGAGGTGGACTAGATAACAGAACTGTTGTGGGCACAATGGGCAGCACCATGTTAATGCTGTGATTTTGGTATTCATCAGTACTAAGGGAAAAAATTAAAACCTAGCATGCAGTGTTTCTATGGCCTTTCTATTGCATTAATTTAATGGAATGGGGGGGCACAACAATTTGCTTTAGGGGTAGCCCATGAATAGAAGTCAAAGAATCATTTCATTATCATATATACCTCTCATTACTTTATAAACCTTCATAAGGTCACCTCTGAACCTCCTACACTGCAGTGAAAAAAGTCCTATCCTATCCAGCCTCTCATTCTAACTCAAACCCTCCATTCCCAGCAACATAATGGCAAATCTCTTCTGAACCCTCTCTAGCCTAATAATATCCTTCCTGTAACAGAGAGACCAGAAATAGATACAGTATTCCAGAAGAGGCCTCATCAATCTCCTGTACAACTTCAACATAATGTCTCCAATTCGTATATTCAAAGGTTTGAGTAATGAAGGCAAGCATGCTAAATGTCTTCTTAACTACTCTGTCTATATATGATGCAAATTTCACAGAATTATGTACCTGAACCCCTCGGTCTCTCTGTTCTACAACACTGTCCAAGACCCTATTTTTAATTGTATAAGTCTTACCTTTATTTGTTTTACCAAAATGCAATACCTCGCATTTATCCAAATGAACTCCTTTTGCCACACTTTAGCACATTAATCCAATTGATCAAGATCTCTTTGTAATTTTCAGCACCTTTTTCACTGTCCACTACACCACTAATCTTAATGTCATCCACATAATTACTAACCATGCTTTCTATATTGTCATCTAAATCATTTATATAAATGACAAACAAAAGTAGATCCAGCACTGATCCCTGTGGAACACTGCTGGGTAACAGGCCTCCTGTCTGAAAAAATATCCACCACCATTTTTCTCTGTCTCCAGCCACTAAGCCAATTTTGTATCCAACTGGAAAACTCACCCTGAGTGCCATGTGATCTAACTTTACTAATTGCTATGTGGGAACTTGTCATAGGCTTTACTAAAGTCCAAGTAAACAATGTCTAACCCTGTCTTCTTAGTTACTTGCTCAAAAAAACTCAGTCAAGTTTGTCAGACATGATTTCACTCGCATGCAACCATGCTGACTATCCCTAAACATTCCTTACCTCTCCAAATGCATAGAAATCCTATCTTTCAGAATCACTCCCAAAAACTAACCTACCACTGAAGTCAGACTCACAGGTTTCTCCTCACATCCTTTCTTAAACAAAGGCACACCATTAGCCACTCTCCAGTCATTTGGCACCTCACCTGTAGTTATAGATGATACAAATATTTCTGCAAGGGGCCCCACAATTTCCTCCCTAACTTCCCACAAAGTCCTGGAATACACTAGATCAGATCCCGGAGATTTATACACCTTTATGTTTTCTAAGACCTCCAGCATTTCCTCTTCTGTAATGTGAACTGTTTTCAAAACACCAGTATTTATTTCTCTTAGTTCTCTAACCCCCATTTCTTTCTCCATGTTAAAAACTGATGCAAAATATTCATTTAGTATCTTTCCCATCTCATAGGTTTGCCAAACTGATTTCCCTCTTAGGAATGCCCTACACTCTTTTCACTCTTCAAGAGATTCATTTGAACACAGTTGTTTATATCTAATAATTTTTTTATTCTTGACTAGAGCCTCAATATCTTTATTCATCCATTGTTCTCTAATCTGAGCATCCTTATCTTTCACTCTAATAGGAACATAGTAACTTTGAACTCTCGTTACCACACTTTTGAAAGTCTCCCAGTTATCAGATGTCCCTTAATCTGCAAACAATCTAGGACCAGGTCAGGATGTTTGATAGTTCGATAATATTTGTATGTCAGCATGCTTCTGCTTAATTTTCATGTGTTTCATGGTTATTGCAGTACAAAATGAATAGGTATAAGTCTGCCATTTTGGTATTCTAAAGCTAACTTGTTCAAATTACTGCTGGTTGTTAACATTGTCCCTTAGCATAATGTCTCCTGAAAACAGGATACAACAAAGCAAAACAGTCAGGATCCTGAATTAAAACTGAGAGGCATGAGTACAGAGCCTCCTTCTATAGTTTCACTATTATGTTTTGCCTCATTGGTCTTAGAACACTTAGTAAGCACTGACAAATTACATATTCTGGACTCAAACAATACTTCATGGTATTTGTTACAAGATGCTGACTACACATTTGCACATTTGGGTAAGATAACAGGATTAGCTATTGGTGCACATTGTGTGCACTCTAGAACATCCATACACAAGGCTTCTACAGCATCCATCCTTTCAATATGCACAAGTCTGGTAAGCAGTTCAGGGATGCTATAACCTGCTGTGCTTATACGATCAAAGAGTTGCATTCCATCTGTCATTCCACCTATTTCATCCCTCTTCAGCCCAAAGCTCTCTGCCAGATGACGCCATGTTTTCACAATAGCTTTATCCGTGCTGTAGGTAGAGCTCAGCATTCTGCTGGTTTTCTCAAGACAGTCAAAAGGTAGTTCTGTCGGGCTGAGCCCTGAAATTATAGATTATAGTAATCGATTAAAATAAAACATCACTTGTTACCATCAGGAACAAAGTATTGTTCTGCCACCCTCTCCTAAATCTAACATTGCTATTTTCTAGTACTTCAAGATGCGCACAAGCAGTTTGCAAAATTATTAAGTGATCCATAGAATTAAATGAAACAACCCTAAACATCAGAACCTCTCTTAAAGAAATAAAATTGTATCAAATAGAACTACTAGAGGGCAAACAAGAGTGTGGTGTTTTGCACTGAAAACAAAACGCTCAAAATCACAGTCGGTCAGGCAGCATCCGTGGAGAGAGAGCAACCTAACGTTTCAAGTCTACATGACTGGGATATCTGGTTGGCATGGATGGGTTGGACCGAAGGGTCTGTTTCCATGCTGTACATCTCTATGACTCTATGACTCTTCATCAGAGCTTTTCACTCCATGGATGCTATCTGACCCACTGTGATTTCCAGCACTTTATGTTTTCAGTCCAGATTCCAGCATCTGCAGTAATTTGCTCCAATTCTGTTTTGTAACATGTTTAATTGTATACAAGATTCCTTTGCATGTCACTTCCCTTCAGAGAATGGGAGCACAAAAAGCAAACAATGAGGAAGGAATGTGATGAACTGTAACTTGGGAATTTAGTAGAATTGGGAATGAGGTGTGGAGGAGAAAGGAGATGTTTTTCAGTTTTCAGTAGTTGGTGAGTATTCAAAGGTATTAATTAGCTCAGCAGATTTGAGAGTTTTTGTTTAAAAAATCCCTCTCAAAGGTGGCAATAATTTAAACTAGTACCGGGGAGATTTAAGAATTACATTAAACTTATAGCATTACTTGTTAAAGTACGAGACGTTAGGCCACTTCTGGAATCTTGCGAGCAGTTATGGTCTCCTTCCTATCAGAAGGATGTTGTGAAACACGAAAGGGCTCAGAAAAGATTTACAAGGATATTGCCGGGGTTGGAAGATTTGAGCTATAAGGAGAGGTTGAATAGTCTGGGGCTGTTTTCCCTGGAGCATTGGAGGCTGAGGGGTGACTTTATAGAGATGTATAAAATTATTTGAATGTGAGCATAAGAGGTATAGTTAGTAAGTTTGCAGATGACACCAAAATTGGAGGTGAAGTGGACAGCGAAGAAGGTTACCTCAGGTTACAACGGGATCTTGATCAGATGGGCCAATGGGCTGAGAGGTGGCAGATGGAGTTTAATTGAGGTAAATGCGAGGTACTGCATTTTGGGAAAGCAAATCTTAGCAGGACTTATACACTTATGGTAAGGTCCTAGGGAGTGTTTCTGAACAAAGAGACCTTGGAGTGCAAGTTCATAGCTCCTTGAAAGTGGAATCGCAGGTAGATAGGATAGTGAAGAAGGCATTTGGTATGCTTTCCTTTATTGGTCAGAGTATTGAGTACAGGGGTTGGGAGGTCATGTTGCGCCTGTAGAGGACATTGGTTAGGCCACTGTTGGAATATTGCATGCAATTCTAGTCTCCTTCCTATTGGAAAGATGTTGTGAAACTTGAAAGGGTTCAGAAAAGATTTACAAGGATGTTGCTAGGGTTGGAGCATTTGAGCTAAAGAGAGAGGTTGAACAGGCTAGGGCTGTTTCCCCTGGAGCGTCGGAGGCTGAGGGGTGACCTTTATAGCGGTTTATAAAATCATGAGGGTCATGGATAGGATAAATAGACAAAGCCTCTTCCCTGGGGTGGGGGAGTCCAGAACTAGAGGGCATAGGTTTAGGGTGAGAGGGGAAAGATATAAAAGAGACCTAAGGGGCAACTTTTCACGTAGAGGTACGTGTATGGAATGAGCTACCAGAGGAAGTGGTGGAGGCTGGTACAATTGCAACATTTAAAAGGCATCTGGATGGGTATATGAATAGGAAGGGTTTGGAGGGATATGGGCCGGGTGCTGGCAGGTGGGACTAGATTGGGTTGGGATATCTGGTCGGCATGGACGGGTTGGACCGAAGGGTCTGTTTCCATGCTGTAGGTCTCTGTGACTCTACTTAATATAAACCAGGACCTATATTCTAATATATTTGTATGGGTTATTGAAAGTTTCAGTTGTCAAAACTTTTCATCTCCGCCTATCTGCATGTGAATTTTTTTGTGACATGGAGAGGCTGTTGGACCACAGTGATCAGATGGTTCTGGCTGACCTAGAAAGGCCCTGCTCTTATCACATTGCACAGGAAAACAAGAAGGATTTACAGATTGAAAATCAATGCATTGGGCAATGTTATGTTACAGCTTCTGTGGCCATCAAGTCCTGAAGTGGGACTTCAATCTGAAGCTTCAGGCTTAGAGGTGCCCCCACCGTACCACAAAACCCCCTCTTAAATGGAAGCAGATTGGGTTTGGAAAGTTCACAGGCTAAAAATTATTTATTACTTGAAAAGGTTAGGAAACAGTAGATTCCTGATACATTACCTTCTGTGTAACTGCACACTTTCTTGCATAGCTCAAGTATCTTCTCCCTCCGCGTCTGTATCTGGAAAATTTACAAAATCCACATTCAACTTTTTAAAAAATCATTTTGATTAAGAATCAGATACTGGTCACATTTGTCTATATATGAAAGTACTATTCATCCTTGGCGGTGGTATAAAAGTGTTCGAGGAGTAAGTGAGGACTGCAGATGCTGGAGATCAGAGCTGAAAATGTGTTGCTGGAAAAGCGCAGCAGGTCAGGCAGCATCCAAGGAGCAGGAGAATCAACATTTCGGGCTCATGCCCGAAACGTCGATTCTCCTGCTCCTTGGATGCTGCCTGACCTGCTGCGCTTTTCCAGCAACACATTTTCAGCAGTGGTATAAAAGTGGTCAAGTTTGCATCACAGAGGCTTTTATGCAATAGTAGTCAATGCATCCCTTTATGCAATCTTAGTTGCCACACTACAGTAAGTGTCAAGCTTTTGCAGGCAATGCAGATAAGTCAACCAAACATATTCACATCATCGAAACTGTGAAGAATTTGGGATTCTTTACTTTGAAGAAAGTGACTCAGTAAAAATATTCAAGGTCCTTAAAAGAATGCAATAATCGAACCTCAATAATATGTTTGAATGCATCAAGTCCATTAACATTTTTTGAGGTAACAAGGGTTGGGTGACACATCGTTCATATCCTGAGATCTAATATATT
The DNA here is from genome assembly GCF_004010195.1 of Chiloscyllium plagiosum. Lineage (NCBI taxonomy): Eukaryota > Metazoa > Chordata > Chondrichthyes > Orectolobiformes > Hemiscylliidae > Chiloscyllium > Chiloscyllium plagiosum. The sequence continues at coordinate 69,572,167 of NC_057715.1, forward strand.
TGAATAAGAGTCAAGGTTTCAGCCTTTCTTTAAATAATGCCTTGGAATCTTTAGATTCCACCTGAACTACAGAAATCCATTTGTTTTAATATGTCATCTGAAGGACAAAACCTCTGAGCATATATTATGCTCAAGTGGGGCTGATAAGGAACGTATAACTGATGCTAATAAAACACAAATAAGACAGCCTATTCAGGGCATTGCAACTGAACAGAAAACTAAGGAATTTAATTGAAATGGCGGTAGTGAGAGAAATAATGCACGCCCGTGATTCCAACAAATCATGAAAAGCTCTACACGTTTCTGCAGAGAGAGATAGCTGGTGAGTTTACCCTAAGGGTTAAAGTAAGGTTGAGTTGGCAGGACCTTCACAATGACCTAAGCTCATACAAGAGTTGAACCCATGCTGTTAGCATTATTCTGCATGTCAAACCAGCATCTAGGCTGAATATGTGTTGCTGGAAAAGCGCAGCAGGTCAGGCAGCATCCAGGGAACAGGAGAATCGACGTTTCGGGCATAAGCCCTTCTTCAGGAATGAGGAAAGTTTGTCCAGCAGGCTAAGATAAAAGGTAGGGAGGAGGGACTTGGGGGAGGGGCGTCAGAAATGTGATAGGTGGAAAGAGGTCAAGGTGAGGGTGATAGGTCAGACTGGGGTGGGGGCGGAGAGGTCAGGAAGAAGATTGCAGGTTAGGAAGGCGGTGCTGAATTCGATCGAATTCAGCACTGCCTTCCTAACCTGCAATCTTCTTCCCGACCTCTCCGCCCCCACCCCAGGCTGACCTATCACCCTCACCTTTACCTCTTTCCACCTATCACAATTCTTACGCCCCTCCCCCCAGAGGTGCGGGTGAATCTGTGGCGGATATGGAAGTGTGCTTTGGGGCCTTGGAGGGAGGTGAGGGGCAGGTGTGGGCGCCAGTCTTGCACCTCCTGCGGTTGCAGGGGAAGGTGCCGCGGGTGGAGGTTGGGTTGGTGGGGGGTGTGGATCTGACGAGGGAGTCACGGAGGGAGTGGTCTTTACGGAATGCTGATAGGGGAGGGAGGGAAATATATCCTTGGTGGTGGGGTCCGTTTGGAGGTGGAACAGCATCTAGCCAACTGAGCTCTATACAGATTTGTGTCCAATTGACTAATCAATACTCAACATGTATTTACCTTATTACATTCAATGATCAGGTACTTAATATCATCAAAAGAATCTGTAGATACTAATGTTAATATCAGGAAAAGTGCCTGTCATAAAAATCAATGCAGTTAGTAATGTCCTCAAGGGAAGGAAAGGTACAGTATTTACCAAAGCAATTTTACATATTTTGGTGTAGAAGGCCAATCAGTCCTTTTTATCTGTGCTATCTGTGCAAATTTTAACATTACGCCAGTCCTACCATAGTCCTGCATATTGTTTCCTTTTGGATAATCATTCAATATGGTCTGGAATGCTTCCACCACACTTCCATAGTGCATTCCAGACCCTAATTAGATGCTATGTTAAAATATTTTTCTTAATTATTTGCTTCTTTTACAAACATTAAAACTGTACTTTCTGGTTCTTGAACATTTATGAGTGGCAATAGTTTCACCCTATCTATTCTGTCCACAACTCTCAAGAATTTGAAAACTTCTATTCAACCTCCCTTTAGCGTCTCCTTCCCAATAAAAAACAGTCCCAATTTCTCCAATGTTTCTTCATTAGAAGTATCACATTCCTGGAACCATTTGCATAAAAAACTCCTCTGCACTATCTCCAATAAATTCACATCCTTATTATAACATGGCCAGGTTTGTACACAAAATTGTCACAACTTAACTGGGAAGAATGTACCAATGAACATGCCACTCTATTCCACAAGCCATCGCAGAATGTATAAAATTGCAAGAGCAATAAAAGACAAATAGATAATACATATATTATGAGTGGAAAAAAAATATAGACAGGGTAAACAAAATTGCAAAGATCAAAAGTCCAGACTTTCTCATGGTTGTTTTGAATTATGGAATGATGATAAACCATTGTCTGTAGGTTACTGGTTGTTCTTTGATTTGATGGTTTATCAGGTGCCCTTAGCTCTTTTCTTGTATGAATTGTTTCTTTTATGCTTTCTTGGTTTGTCTGTCTTTCCTCACATGGGAAGAGAGAGAGCTGGATGTTACTTCCACTCTATGTTCTTGACACCTTCAGCTTTTTAAAGTTCTGCAGCTCAACCAGTCTGAGAGCTGCTGTCAGGTGGAATTTTATTAACTCAAGAATTCTCAATGCCATTTAACCTCATATTCTCTGCCTTACTAGTTCCAAAATGAAACTTCCAATTGTGCAGCTCAGTAATATGCAACAACTGATTTTCAAATTGCAAAAACCTCCTGATATATCACTTATAACAATCCAGCTTCCAGTTCAGCTTACAGTCCCAAACATGAAAAATATGTAGTCACTTACAATATACCACATAAGGTCCAACCAGTGTTTCATATATGTTCATGATAACCTCCCTGCTCTAAGTCCCTGTTAATGAAGTCAAGAATACTGTATGGTTTATTTATAGCTTTCTCTACCTGTACTGGTAGCTTTAGCGTCCTAAGCATAAGTCTCTTTGTCCCTGTACATCCATTACTTTAGCACCTATGCTATACTTGCTCTCCATATTCTTTGTACCAAAATTTGTCACCTCACATTTCTTCACATTGACCTTCATCTGACATCTATCTATCAACTCACCAACTGTTATTGTCCTTCTGAAGTTCAACATTGTTCTCCTGACACATTACAATTCTGTCAAGTTTCGTGACATCTGCAATCTTTGAGTTATGAAAAGTCCGCAGAAAGTGAAAAAAAAAGGGTTGTATCTGGATAGAGGAATCTTGCATTGTCACCAGTAGGACAAAGAGGAGGGGTTGTAACTTACACAGGAGGGAAATCCAAACTTGATACGACCATTTCAATTTAATGCTGAGGTCAAACAGCATTATGAATAGAAGTCTGTTTGTATAAGCAATTTAAATGTTTTGAACAAGCTTTCACAAATGTAATGGTTTTTAGCATTTTTACCATAGTAAAGCCATAATACATATTTAGGCCTTATTCATTTCTTTCATCTTCATATGACTCACAAAGTCTGCTCATGGTGGAAATCGTTGAGTTAGGTTGCAGAGTTTAGACAAGGTCTTTTCCCCAGCCTCACGGGAGGTGAGAGGACAAAGATTTAAAAGGGACCTAAGGGGCAACTTTTTTATTCAGAGCATGGTGTGTGTATGGAATGAGCTGCCAGAGGAAGTGGTGGATGCTGGTACAATGACAACATTCAAAAGGCCGATATGTGAATGGGAAGGGGTTAGAGGGATCTGGGCCAAATGCTGGCAAATGGGATTAAATTACTTTAGCATGTCATGGGCAAGTTGTACTAAAGGGTCTGTTTCATGCTGTACATCTCTATGATTATGATTATCAGGGTTATTGATATGGTGGGGATTGAATGGCCGCCTCTTGTAATGCAAAAATTCTATGATTCCATCAGCAGTCAAGCTTCAGTATACAGTATCTATTGCCTGACAAAGATTAATGAGGCTTTCATCTTGTAGCTGATGAATGATTATAAGACAATTAGTCAGCCTGTTCAGATGATTGTTTTTACTGCTGTATTTTTTTCATAGATACTGTATATGAATCTAGAGTACTGCACAAGATTTTCAGATCCCACATACATTTTTTTTCTTGTAGAAAGTCTTACCCCACTTGCTTTGTTGTTTGCTGATTTATCTCTTGTTAAAGGAACCAATGATAAGAGGCATAAATCGGACATTCCCCGCTTGTCTAATGCAGCTTCCTCATCACTGTCCATGCTTCGACTCAAAAGCTGCTCATTTTCTGAGGAAGCATCATTTTCACTGGAAAACACATTGTTAACATGAATACAACTGGAAATACTGGAGCAAATACATATTTTCCATTCAGGCTTATCTGCGAACTGAAAATATTATTTAATCTGCACCTCAGTGTAGAAATTATGTACTATTCTTCAAAACAGCAACCTTCAAATGTATTCAAGTAGTGATAAAAGGAGAGTCAAGGCTAAAATATTGGAATTCTTCAAAATAGACTTAGATTCTAGCATGGAAGAGCTAGTGCAGTATGGTACTGAGCATAACTATGCCAGTTGAACTTCTCTCATTCATGAATAATGTTGTTACACCATTGTACGGCTAAAGACATATTAAGGGTCTTACAAAAGTTCCACCTCCACAGTTTTCATATATCCCAAATTGTGACTTACTCTTATAAATAATTAGTAGTTCTGACATTTTCATAATTATTGAATGCTCAATTATCTGAGTAGAAATATATGAAGGATGTAAATATTCAATGTTTCTTTATAGAAATATATTAACATTTATTTCACATGTTCAGGCAACATTGAAATTTCCCTTGCATTGGGGCCTACTTGTGGTGATATTGGATGAATACTAAATAAGCCTATGCACAAATGAACTGATCTCCCTATTAATGGGATTTCAGAGCATTCATCTCCAAAATGCTCATCAAGGGTTCATCTCCTTCAGATCTCAGCCACAAGATATCTATGCAGGAGTTCCTCAGGATAGTGTCCTAGCCCCATTACCTTCAGTTGCTTCATCAATTATTTTCACTCCATCATAAGATCAGAACTGGGAATGCTCACCGATAATTACTCATTGTTTAGCACCATTTGCAATGCGTCAGATACTGAAGTGGTCCATGTCCAAATGCAGCAAGAGATGGACAATATTCACACTTGGGCTGACAAATGATAAGTACAATTTGTATTACACCAGTTCCAGGTAAAGCCATTTCCAACAAAAGTGGATCTGAGTTGCTCCCTGACATCCAATGTCAGTACTACTGCTGAAACCCCACTATCAATATTCTGGGTGTTACTATTGACCAAAGATTAAAATGGATCTTCATTATAAATACATTATAAATATAAATATAAAACTGCAGGTCAGAGGTTAGTAATCCTGCAAGTAGTTCACCTCTTGATTCCCCAGTTTCTGTACACCATCTACAAAGCACAAGTTACTAGTGTGATGGAATACTCTCCACGTGTAAGGATGGATGTAGTTCCAAACTTATACAAGAAGTTTGGCACCATCCAGGACAAAACGGACAGCTTCACTGGCAACCCCTCCACCACCTTCAGCACTCACTCCCCTTACCAACATGTAGATGTACATATTGCAACTGTGCACATCTACAAGATATACTGCAGTTACTCACCAAGGCTCCTTCAACTGCACCTTCAAAACCCCCCACCTCTAAGCACAGGGGCAATAGATGCATAGGAACATTGCTCCCTGCAAGTTGCCTTCTAAATCACATACCATACTAACTTCTGTCACTTTTAAATTGGCATTTTATAATTGTTGATCAGTCAAAATCCCATATCTCCCTGTCACTCAGGTACTGCAGCAGTTCAAGAAGACAGCTCATCATCACCTTCTAGCCAAAGTTGCCAATATCCGATGAACAAATAAAGAAAATACTAATAAAAAGTACAGATCACAAAAATCAAAGCAAATTAACTTACTTTTTTTCAGTCTTAGGTGGAACTGCATTGAGTTTGTTATCAAATTCATCTTTCTCGGAGAATATTACAACATTTTCTGTGAAAAAAAATAAAACTTAAATTGATTGAAGATCTTAAAGATAACATATGAATGTAAATAATTAAAAAATAGAGAGCAAACTTTCTGCACAATTGTCAATCTAGACACAAAACTTATCACCAATATTATGCTTGTTTTACGAAGTAGATCTTTCACTTAAACCTTTGCTCAAATTCATTCCACATATCCCCAAAAGTCTGATGTACATTATTGTAATTTGGCATTGTTTTAGAACATACCATTTTTAAAAAGTATGTTTTAAGAATTATTCTTGTTCAGCAATGGTAACTTGCAGCAGTTTGATTAGTATTCATTTTTTTTAATCAAAGTCCTCCATCCCTGAGTAACCTGATTTTAAACAATTGAAAATGACCAGCATCAGTGGTGGTAAGAGTATGAGTCAAGATTAGAGTGGTGCTGGAAAAGTACAGCAGGTCAGGCAGCATCCGAGGAGCAGGAAAATCGACGTTTCAGGCAGGAGCCCTTCTTCACAGCAGGTCAGGCAGCATCCGAGGAGCAGGAAAATCGATGTTTCAGGCAGGAGCCCTTCATCAGGAATCTGATTTTCCTGCTCCTCGAATGCTGCCAGACCTGCTGTGCTTTTCCAGCACCACTCTAATCTTGACTCTAATCTCCAGCATCTGCAGTCCTCACTTTCACCCCATAAGTGTGTGAGCCAATCCAGGGATAAAAAGGAATGGTAAAGAAGAGAAAGTAGAATGAACGGCTGGTATATTTACTAATATTACAGAGCTCAAGAAAGAATATGGACTGACGAGGTAATGGGTAGAATATTTTTAACCACGAAGCAGTACAATTACTTTGCTGGCTTTGTCCAAGAGGCTGTCAGCTACTGGAAAAAACATGGAGGAGCAAAGCACAGAAAATGACAAATTCTAATAAACCTGATAATGTGACTTTAGTTATCCTAAATTAGACTGGGATAGTACTACCACAAAAGGAAAATAGAGGGAAGAGCTTCTGAGGAAATTTCTACATTGGTATGTTTCAGGCCCACTTAAGGAATGAGACATTGCTGGATCTGATTCTGGGGAATGAGGTAATTTATGGGTCATTAGGACAGCAAATATGATTTAGTGATGATTCTATGATTAAGTATGAAAAAGGCTGAGGAACAATCTAAAGTTAAAATACTCAATTTCAGTGGATCAGTATGGGTCAGTCTCAGTTCACTGGAATCAAATATTAGAAGGCAAAACTGGAATAAAACAATAGTTGAACTTTAAAGACCATAAGACCATAAGACACAGGAGCAGAAATTAGACAATTCAGCCCCTCTAATCTGCTCCACCATTCAATCATGGCTGCTAAGTTTCTCAACCCCATTCTCCCACTTCTCCCAGTAAGCCCTGATCCCCTTGATACTCAAGAACCTATCTAATTCAGTCTTAAATAAATTCAATGACCTGGCCTCCACAACCTTCTGTGGCAATGAATTCCATAGATTCACCATAGAAGAAGTTTCTCCTTATCTTCATTCTGAAAAGTCTTCCCTTTAATCTAAGGCTTTGCCTTCAGGTCCTAGACTCTCCTACCAATGGAAACATCTTCCCAATATCTACTCTGTCCAGGCCATTCAGTATTCTGTATGTTTCATTTAGCTCCCCCAATCCTTCTAAATTCCATCGAGTATAAACCCAGAGTCCTCAAACATTCCTCATATGTTAAGCTTTTCATTCCTGATACGATTCTCATCATGCAGGCAATCATTCACATACAATCAAACGACAATCCCACAAAGAGGAAAAGTATGGTAAGCAGAGGCAGAGATACCTTCCTTATGAGTGATAGACAATAAGATGAAGAAGGCAAAGGAGGCATATGACATATGTCGGATTGGTAATGTAAATAAGAACCAGGCTATATAATTAAAGTTTAGAGGGTAAGCAAAAAGGAAATAAGAAAGGCAAAGAGAGATAGAGACTGGCAGCTAACATAAAAGGGAAAATAAAGAGTCTTTACATGCATACAAACAGTAAAAGGGTGGTAATAGATTAGGTAGGGTCTATTAACAATCAGATAGAGAATCGATACTTGATAAATGGAGAGTTACAAATGTTACATGTTGTTTGAAAATGGTATAAGGATCATGACAGCGACTAAATACCAACAAGTGTAACCCCAGTATTTACATATAACTTCAGAGATGGAAAACTTCCAGAGATAGTAATTTAGAAAAAAAAAGGAGAAATTTGGAGAAATTAATTAATTTGTTAAAATTTGTTAAAGTCAAATTGCATTATTTTTAAAAGTTTACAGAAAGTGGATGATGATGGTTATACAGTTGATCTGCATGTGGGCATGCAAAGTATACTTGACTAAATTGCTCCTAATAGGGTTGACAGTACAGTTGAATCCTATGAAATAATAGGGAGCTTGTAAACAAAGGTGGAAGAGTGACTGGGACAGAATAGTGGTTGTCAGACTGGAAGATGGGATTCCTTTGGGATTGGTACTAATATCAATATTTTCCTTGATATATATTAAGAACATAGATTTAGATGTATAAGCATATTCCAAAATCTGCAAATGTCACAAAACCTGGAAGGATTATGAACTGTGACCTCAAGAATGATAGTCTATGACAACTGTTAAGGTAGTTGGTGAAATGGGTGGACCATGGTGGATGGAATTTAATGCAGAGAAATGTGAATTAATACATTGACTCTGGACCTGAAACGTTTGGCGTAGAGATGATTGGGGCTTAGGTATAGGCCTGCCAAGAATACAGAGTAGGATGTTTTGCAAAGATTGAGGATTATAAATGACTTCAATGAGTCACAAAGAGACAAACTGAATGGGTAAACAGATAATGTATACCATACGCTCTCAAACAGGCCTCTGCAGCCTCCTAGACCAGTATGAGAATTAGTTAAGGAGGTCCGTTCGCCAATGGCCTGTCTTAACACCCATTAACATCACCATTACCAACTGTTAATTGATGACTATTAAAGCCAACATTGTACTAGTCAGGTCACCCATCTGACCTCTCACATCTGTCATGAATTGCAGAATCAACTCCAAAGTTGAACAAAACTTTTTGAAATTTGCACGTACTTTCAGTGCGATTTCAGTGCAAGTGTGATGCTATATTTGTAGACTTTGTGGCAAACGATTAGCCAATCAATTTAAATAGCATATTCTTTCAGCTATTCACAACTAGTACTGATTACACACAACAAGCTTGCACTTGCAAAGATCACAATACAGTGTCCAACATTAGATATAATAAAACATTTGCTATTCAATCCAAGGGTGCTCATAATTAAACTGACAACTTGTGATTGCCAATTGGGCTTCCACCTGCTCATATTGGAAACTATACCTTGCTCTTTGAAACCAGAAAGAAAATATACACCTATTGCATGTGTTTCAATTCAACAAAATCAGTGACACCCATTCTCTGGTTGATCTCTCAGGTCAATGCTTTGACTAACCAGTTAATCTGCCTGGTTTGAATTTAAACAGAGGTTAGAAGTTAACTGTCAGTCATCTAACTGGTATATTCTCCATGGCAACAGCTCCACAATCAAAGTATATTTTCCAATCAATCAGTACTGTCCACTCATAAAGTATAAATATGGTTTTCCATTTACACTGCTTTTTCTTGCAAATTGAGCTGATGAGTGCAAAGATTTTGACAAAATATGTCCTTTTTCAGTAAAAGTCGAGTTATGTATAACCAAATTTTGGTCATTTTTCACTTTGAAAACAGACTCACAAATCTCCAATTACCTGTTAGTTGAGGAGGTGACTATCTCAAGCCATCCCATGGGAAAATACACCGTGAAAGAAACAAATAAAATAATATAGAAGAGAAATTTAAGAGGTAATGCTTTAAAACTGTACTGTCCCACTCTTATGAAAAGTGCATCAGCGCAAGGTGCAGAGGTGTACAGCCATTTGCAAAATGTCATCAAGGAGACAGAAGCAAAGAGGTTCAAGGTCACAGTGACTTTGATGCTTATTGGCAAGGCATGGTGAGCAGTCTGTATTTTGTACAGTCTTCAACAATAAGAGCACAAATAACTCTTTCTTGACTGTCGTAGTCTCCTACAGCACAGATTCAGTCACATATTGGAGAAAGAATCGTGTGATGGGATTAAAGTAGAGGCCCAGGTCTGTAAGGGAAGCCAGTAAGGTTTAGTTGAATACTTAGCCTGGTAATAAGAAAGGACCAAAAGAGGGTGTGCTAAATGGGTCACTGTGCCTTACTATTTCCATTATAACAAGAAGAAACTGAAATTAGTTTGTTGCCATAATTGTTATGTAAGTGCGGTACTAAGTATATTAGGTGCTCATACCCTTCCGAACTTTCTGACTATAGCAACGGTGGATGACCTTGTTGTGAGAGTTCCGACTAAGTTTTTTTTCTTAAAAAAACCCAATAAAACTTAAAAAAAGGTTGTCTGACAGAAGGCAGAAAGTGGTTGTAGATGGAAAGTATTCTGCCAGTGTTGAGTGGTGTCCCACAGGGCTGTGTTCTTGGGCTTCTGCTCTTTGTAGTTTTTATAAGTGACTTGGATGAGGAGGTTGAGGGGTGGGTTAGTAAATTTGTAGATAACACAAAGGTTGAAGGAGCCATCAATAGTATTGCGGGCTATTGCAGGCTGCAACGCGACATAGACAGGATGCAGACCTGAACTGAGAAATGGCAGATGGAGTTCAACCTGGATAAATGCAAAGTGATGCTTTTGGAAGGTCAAACTTGAAGGCTGAATAGAGGATTAAAGGCAGGATTCTTGGCAGTGTGGAGGAACAGAGGAATCTGGGTGTGCAAGTACATAGATCCCTCAAAGTTGCCACCCAAGTGGATAGGGTTGTTAAGAAAGCATATGGTGTTTTGGCTTTCATTACAGGGGGATCGAGTTGAAGAGCCGTGAGGTTTTGCTACAAAAGGTTGAATAAGCTCAGACTTTTCTCTCTGGAGAGAAGGAGGAAGAGAGGAGACCTGATCGAGGTATACAAAATAATGAATGGAATAGATAGAGTTAATAGCCATAGGCTTTTCCCCAGGGCAGGATTGACTGGTACGAGGGGTCATAGTTTTAATATATTAGGAGAAAGGTATAAAGGAGACATCAGAGGTAGGTTTTTTACGTAGAGAATTGTGAATGCATGGAATGCGTTGCCAGCTGTGGCGGTGGAAGCAGAGTCCTTGGGGACATTTAAGCAACTGCTGCTAATGCACATGGATAGTGGTGAGTTAAGGGGTGCTGAGGTTAAGTTATGATATTTTACATTAGGATTAAACCTCAGCCCAACATTGTGGGCCAAAGGGCCTGTTCTGTGCTGTACTTTTCCGTGTTCTATGTTCTAAAACACAATGCTTGTACAGATATGAATTGATGCTTAATTTTAAAAAGTGGAAAACCAAGCCATGTCAAGATTTATAGACATTGTATAATTATAAATGACAGTATGCTGTTAGGAGATGGGTTGTCAAATACCTGTCTAGGAAATCAACATTATCCAAGCTTTCCTTTGAAGTTTCAAATTAGAATAGGATTTAATAATTGTAACTTTATACTTGTGTGCCCCTTAGATATTAAATTGTGAAACTAATGCAGGTGCTGACATGCTCTATACTCTATACCTATACTCTAGCTGGGATTGGATGCTTTTAAGACAGGTCTTAGACAAAATAAGCAGGCAGGTGCAGCAGGTGAAGAAGGAAAATGGTATGTTGGTCTTCACAGCAAGAGGATTTGAGTCAAGCTGCAGGGATGTCTTGCCACAAATGTGCAGGCCTTGGTGAGACCATACCTGAAATAGTATGGACAGTTCTGGTCTGCTTATCTGAGAAAGGATATTTTGACTATGGAGGGAATGCAATTGAGGTTTACCAGACTGATTCTTGAGGTGGGAGGACTGACATATGAATCAAGGTTGAATTGGTTAAACCTATATTCATTGGAGTTCAGAAGAATTGGGAGGGTTTGATGGGGAGAAACCTAACATAAAACTATAAAATTCCAAGGGGACTAGACAGGGTGAATGCAGAAAGAAAGTTCCTGATGACCATGGAATCCAGAACAAGGAGTCACAGTGTAAAGATATTGGGTAGGCCATTTAGAGCCAAGATGAGAAAAGGTTTCTTTACTCAGAAGAGCAGTGAGCCTGTGGAATGATCTGCCTTGGAAAGCAGTTGAGAGTGAAACATTTAATGCTTTCAAGGAGTTGTTGTTTGGGGAGAAAGCCGATACAGGGTACTGAGATGTTCCTATTTTCTTTCTTATGTCTTCATGTAGATATTGAACACTTTTTCACCTTGTACTTCCTTCTTGTCTTCTTGGGTATTGATCTGAGCTTCAATATGTTTTACAGAATTGCCGCTGCAACAAGCTAAAAAAAACAAGAATGATTTACTTAACTTCTGACAAAATAGGAATAACATTGAGAAAAAAGATATTCCTTCCTGAGTGCAATTCATACTCACCTTGAGTAGAAGACTTTGTCTTTAAAATGTAGAAAAGAACAATTAAAACAATGGCTATGGCCATTATGAATATGGTGGACATGGCAATTATCAAAGCAGTGCCAAGGTGTCCTTGCCCAGCATGATCTACTAAGGAAAGATAGAAATGACAAAATAAATACTGACATAGGTTTAAATTTTCCATGCTAGTTATGAATTTCACAAACATGTAAGACATGAAGTAGAAAGTTGAGAATATTGAGCTCAATTCAGATATCAATGGCTAATGTGACCAATGATAATATTTTTGGTGACAATTAACAACAGAGATACCATCCTGGCATGGGTGCACAATCTCATGTCTGTCATCTGGGGCATCTCAATGACTATACTTGAAAAAGGAGACAAGTCTGATTGTGGAAACTACAAAGGAGAGTCTCTGCTTCCTGTCACAGGGAAGATCAGAGTAAGGATCCTCATCAAACAACCATGGGCAAGGCCAAGGAACTTCTTTCAGCATTGCAGTGTGTTTTATTTCTACCAAGAGACATCACAGATTATAAATGCCACTGCATGGCAATGTTAGGAAAAAAAAAGGAATAGTCCTTGAGAAAGTGGTAGTAAACTACCTTCTTGAACTGCTGTAGTCCTGGGGGAGTAGACCAAGTCAGGTTGTTACATATAATTCCAAGTTAGGTTGTTACACATTTATATATCTACACAGAATGTGCATGTTTTAAAATGTTTCAAACTCAAAAGTGTTGTTATTAGATACTTAAACATCCTTATACCTCATACCTTTGTGAGTTTCCTGTAGAACTGGAGAGTTTCCAGTGACAGCTGAGCTACTGCTTGAAAAGCTTGAAGACAAAGTAATGCCCAAACCTGTGAAACAATCAGAGGGGAAGTTAAAATCAGGACAAAAGTACAGGGTCCAACTATTTCATGTATTTTTCTCACAATCATTTTTAGAACATAAAATCATTCATACAAGTTGGAAATTTCTGTGTCTTTATTAACTTATTTAAATCAGGGTACCTTTATTTGATTACAATACCTCTTAAGGCCAAGTTTCTGAGTCTCCCCTCTACTGGCAGTCAAATTTGAGAAATGTAAATTTTCTTTATACATAAGATGAAAGTACTAATGGAGTTGTAGGTCATTCATATGCTTGTGTATATGATGCACCAAACAGAAGGGCATAATTATTTGTCCCCTCACATCTCTGTTTAGACAATTGCAGAGGCTTGGAAGGAGGTATATCTCTCTTTTTTGACAAAGGTCTGATATATGCACCACAGTAGGGATAGGCTGGGTAACTGACTGTCTGCTCTATCTATTCCCCGATCATCTTATAAACCTCTATCAAGTCATCCCTCATCAGTTTACTGATTTCGATATGTACTTCATTTTTGACTTGCTCTTTCTGCAGACTTCACGGCCACTTTATTTTTCACATGTTCAATTTCTCAGATTTTTCATTCTGTAGATCACTACGACGTCTTTCAGCTTCAAATAACAGCACATCTTTTTAAAAACATTTTCAGCAATTTTTCATATTGTCCAACAGTTTTCAACTAAGCAGCTTGCTAATAATTCAATACATTTTATGTCTATTTGTGAATTAGTGTCTGGTCTTTCTCTTTAAATTCATTCCATTTGTGTGTATATTAATAGTTAGAAAGAGGCTTATATCTCAAAGTTAATGATTCTTTGCTCTATTTAGGAGTTGACTGACTTTCTGTGAATTTTAACTTTTGTTTCAGATTTCGACCATTCTTTCTTTAACCTTTGAGATTGATTCATTTCAAATCCTGGCTCCTAATTTATAAGAAGAACTTTCTAATCCTTGATGTATTATTGAACCATTGAATTAAGGAAGATTCTGATTTGAATCTTGCTTTGTGGGGATTCAGCTAACCAAGCTAGCATTGAGATAATTCTCTGTAGCCTCAGGTCCACACTATACAGCTTTGGCCTTTGATTGGACTAGATGAATCTGTAATGTGAACATTCATCATATCATTGACAAAATTCCAGCTTATTGTAAAATAACAGTAAAGGGGGATATTGTGTTGAAATTATGTTTTTAATGTATATGTACACTTGAGAGTTACTCACATTCTTTTGTGTTTGGAGGTGCCAGTAAACAGGAATGGCAAACCTTTGTGTAGGTGTTTCTGGATCTATTGTCTAGGATGTAGTAACTGAAAATAAAGATCACATATATAAGTTAGCAAAACAGTCTCAGCACAAATAACAGTCAATAGTAACAGTGGACAAATTAAAGATAGTGTCATAAGTACTACATAAGTACTCCATCCTTTGTCAGTGCACACCAATCTCAAATCAACATCATTACAGTATGCAAGTATTATGGGTTCCATTATTTTAGTACTAATAGAGTCATACAGCATTGAAACAAATCCTTTCATCCAACTATTCCATACTGACCAAGTTTCCTAAACTGAACGAACCCCACTTGCCTGTATTTGGCCCATATGGCTCTAAACCTGTTCTATTCTATAACTAGAGTCAGAGATGTACAGCACAGGAACAGACGCTTTGGTCCAACTCATTCATGCTGATCAGATCTCCTAAATTAATCCAGCCCTATTTGCCAGCATTTGGCCCATATCCCTCCAAACGCTTCCATGTACCCATCCAGATGCCTTTTAAATGCTGTAATTGTACCAGCCTCCACCACTTCCTCTGGCAGCTCATTGCATATATGCATCACCCTTTGCATGAAAAAGTTGCCCCTTAGATCCCTTTAAAATCTTTCCGCTCTCACCTTATGCCCTGTTTTTGGCAGATTTAAAAATATAAATGCCCAAAAACTAATATAGCAAAATATCAATTAAAACAAAAACGAGGGAATGTTCAGCATGAATAAATTTTGCACAAACTCAGCTATGTGCCCTGAAGTTCTAAGACACTGTTTGGAACTGCCTTTGTACAAATGTGAATACAGTTTTCTGACATTGGTCTTTGAGGTAACAGCATACTAGGTGAATGCCCAGCTCACCACTGAACCAGTGCGTCACATTAATTTAATTACTATTTGGTGTTTGTCAGCTATGGAGTTAAAATTTCATCATATATTATTGCGTTTCATACACGACCAGATCAACAGCCAGGAGAAAAAGCAAATGATAATGAGGAAAATTGAAATAATGTTTTAACATATATGTTAAGCTAAGTTCTATTCATAATAGTGCAATATTAACCAGAATCGATAGAACACATGGAATTTGTTATGAAAACAAAATACTATGGATACTGAAGATCTCAAATAAAAACAGGAAGTTCTGGAGAATTTCGACAGGTCTGGCAGCATTTGTGGAGGGAGAGACAGAGTTAACATCTTGAGTCTGCTATAACTCTTCCTGGATCTATGTTTTAAACTGCATGTTAATTGTTTCTCTCCACATATGCTGCCATACTGCTGAGTTTCTCCAGCACCTTCAGTTTTTATTTATAATTTGTTATACTATGTGTATCACTTCATTCTTAATTACCCCCCAGTGCCTGGCCCAACATGACACCACTGTCAACTAGCTTTGATCGATGAAAGGACAGATAATTCCGTGTTGCTGCTAAATAATTGTTTGAATTTTAACCTTACAAATCAAAACAAATGCTATTCCTTCTGGTGCCAGAAACAATTGCACAGTCTCACAAGGCCTGTACTGTAGTTGTCGCTGCATGTTCATTTGTTACCATAAAGGTAGTGGGAACAATCTTGGCCTTGCACCAGTTTAATACAATGTCCTTAAACATGAAAATGATATGTTAATTGTCAAAGGTCTTCTGAAAATCCAGACAAAATTACCATCTACTGCATTAGTGCAAGAGTGGTGGAGTTGTGGATAGTGAGGAGGGCTGTTGTCGGCTGAAAGGGACTTAGATATGATGCAGAGCTGGGCTGAGGAGTGGCAGATGGAGTTCAACCCTGTCAAGTGTGAGGTTGTCCATTTTGGAAGGACAAATAAGAATGTGGAATACAGGGTTAACGGTAGGGTTCTTAGTAAGGTGGAGGAACAGAGGGATCTTGGGGTCTTGTTCATAGATCTTTGAAAGTTGCCACTCAGGTGGATAGAGCTTGTAAGAAGGCCTATGGTGTATTAGTGTTCAATAGCAGAGGGATTGAATTCAAGTGTCGTGAAGTGATGTTGCAGCTGTATAGGACCTTGGTAAGGCCACATTTGGAGTACAGTGTGCAGTTCTGGTCACCTCATTTTATGAAAGATGTGGAAGCTTTGGAGAGGGTGCAGAGGAGATTTACCAGGATGTTGCCGGAATGGAGAATAGGTCGTACGAGGATAGGTTGAGAGTGCTAGGCCTTTTCTCATTGGAACGGCAAAGGATGAGGGGTGACTTGATAAGTGGTTTATAAGATGATCAGAGGAATAGATAAAGTAGACAGTCAGAGACTTTTTCCCCGGGTACAACAGAGTGTTACAAGGGGACAGAAATTTAAGGTGAAGGGTGGAAGGTACAGGGGAGATGTCAGGGGTGGGTTCTTTACCCAGAGAGTGGTGGGGGCATGGAATGCGCTGCCTGTGGGAGTGGCAGAGTCAGAATCATTGGTGACCTTTAAGCGGCAATTGGATAGGTACACGGATTGGTGCTTAAGCTAGGACAAATGTTCGGCACAACATCGTGGGCCGAAGGGCCTGTTCTGTGCTGTATTGTTCTATGTTCTATGTTCTATGTATGTATTACCATTGTCTACATACCCTGTTATCTCTTCAAAACATTCAAATTGTGCTGGTCAAGGATAGTTTTACCTTTTGAAAAATTGACCAAAGATTTTTTTAAATTCTCGATGTTCTTCTATTCTCTTCTTTGGTTGGAATACCATTAATTTTCCTGATGACTGTATTTTGCTGTATTTCTCTTAATGTGGAATTACATTAGCTATTGAGGAGAAAGTGAGGACTGCAGATGCTGGAGATCAGAGCTGAAAATGTGTTGCTGGAAAAGCACAGCAGGTCAGGCAGCATCCAAGGAGCAGGAGAATTGACGTTTCGGGCATGAGCCCTTCTTCAGGAGCCCTTTCCTGAAGAAGGGCTCATGCCCAAAACGTCAATTCTCCTGCTCCTTGGATGCTGCCTGACTTGCTGTGCTTTTCCAGCAACACATTTTCAGCTTACATTAGCTATCCTCTAGCACTATGGTTTGGGCTTTTACCAAGTCTGAATGACTTGTAAGCCTCATAAAATAGTGAACAGGTCCTAATTATGGGATTCCAGACTCCAGTCCCAAACTTTCCAATTTTCTTCAAAGACTCTTTAGAATAAGCACTGGTTTGGGTTTGAGCCTGCATCCTGCAATCCCAACTCCGGCCATTTTCATTGCACAGATCAACTTGTACAAGTAATCCACAACTTCCATGGAGTCTGACCAGTTTCTTAAAGCACTATGATTCACAGTTCCTCAGAAGGTAGTGGGAATCTTTTGTAAAGGGCTACCACCAGCTGGGAATTGGCTCCCAGATTTATATTATCTTGTAATATGCAGCCATATCTCACTGCAATTCAGATGTAGTTTGCTCATTCAACAGAATGAAGTAAGGAATCAATTGTAAGGTTTTACTAAGAGAAAGAAAAAAGTGATTTTATTACCTGCTGGCCCAAGAAACCTAGTAAAGACATTGCAATAAACACACACACAAGCACCAACACAGATAGGAAGTTTAAAATGGAGAGTGTGCATGGTACAGACAAGAAAATAAATTAATATGCAATTTGAAAATTTTTAGAGCATCCTTAAGGGTTAGATCTTCACCTGTTACCACAATTATTTCATCGAGTTCCCTGCACCAGCAGTGAATATTTCAGCTTGTATTTGTTGGAACAGTGAAGGTTAAGAAGAGATCTGAATTATGAGGGGCACAGGTAGAATGCATAGGAAGATACTTTGCCCATTAGTAGATGAATCAACAACGGCGGGGGCAGGGGCAGAGATTTAAGGTCAGAGGTAGAAGGCTAGGAGGAAGGTTGAGGAGGTTTATTTTCACCCAGAGGGTGCGAGTCTGAAACTCAATACCTGAAAGACTAATTGAGTCAAAAACTCTGATAACATTTATACAATATTTAAATATTCATTCCCTTTGCCATAGCCTCCAGGAGTATGGGCCAAGAGCTGGGAAATGGAATTAATGTGTGAGATCTTTGTTAAATGACTTGGCACCATGGACCAAATGACCTTCTCTATCCTACACATTTCTATGAATATTGCAAAACTCGTTGAGGTTTCAGTGAAGGAATATTTTTCTATTTTGCTATATTACTAGGTTGTTGCCCTTCAGAGAGTCTGAAAGAGACAAGAAACAAGAGAGCAAGCTTTCTCCAGTTCCAGTTACAGATCTCTATTTTCTCTCTAACGCTTTGTGAGAGCTTATTTGTGTATTCCCATGTCTGGGCTCATTGTTTTCCAAGTTGAAAAATTTCCAGGTGGATAATTTGCAGATAACCTTTTCATTTCCAATATGTGAAACTTATCCATAGTTGTGTAAATCAACTAGGAGATAAGATCTGAAATTCAGTGTGTTTGGAAAACATTAATTTCGGCTCAGACTGTCTTTTTTTTCTCTAACATTAATTTCATGAAGCTGGACTGTCTTATGGTCAGCTATTTGCCAGGGCCTTTTATTTGTTTTTTAAAACCATTTGAATGCACGAAGACCCCAGGTATTAAAATCAGGATGTTGCAAGTCAAAAATAGAAAGTCCATATTTTCCCACTGTCGTGACCAAGATAAAATCAAACGGTTTTCCTCATGCTCCATATGTCAGGTTCTGCCCTTCCACCCACTCATGGCCCCTCAAGTCTCCTATGCCAACCTGTGCACCTTCAACCACTTCCTCTGGCCAATGTTACACCACCTATGCTACATGATAGCACTTCCAAGGCTCACTGAACAAGTGTAAACTGTATACAACTAGTGAATCCCACAGGATCATCTGGGGAGCAGCATTCAGTGCTGGATGTTTGTTCTATTTGAATGTTTCCCAGTCTCCCATTGCTCTTCCTAACACAGTGTCTATCCCAGGCTATGTCGCAGCAGAGTGGAGTCAGGGGTGGGGGGAAAGACAAGACACATCGGCTGCTCTATGGGCATGTTTTTAAATGTCATGGGTAAATTTGAGTAGCTGGATGAATGGGTAGCATGGTGGGGGGCGGTACTTGCTCGAACTGGTAAGTGGATGGGATTCATATGCTGGGAGGTTGGTGAGGTGTTAGGGTGGGTAGATTACAGATGGGTGAGACTCAGGTGGGCGTGGTGGCAGGCAGTCAGAGGCAACTTGGTAGACTGGCAGGTGGGTACAGTGGCAGGTGGTTGAGGTTACAGATGGGAGGGCGATTGGTGGGTGAGGTTGATAGGGAGCTTGGAGGAAGTCAGCACAGGCATCAGGTCGGGGATTAGTTGGTTCAGAGATCAGGGACATAGTTAAAGGATCATAGACTAACCTAGTTATGTTGGATCGATTAGTAGTAAGGGTTCCGGGGAATAGATAAGGGATTGGGAGTAGTCTAGGGGAGTGCTGCTGTAGGCAGGAGCATCAGTCTGGGTGACAGAGGCACCAGTTCTGTAGTTACTCAGGATTTAGTCAAGCAAGTATGCATCTGACATTTTCTAAGTAACAATTCATTTACATCCTATGGAACAATCCAAATTCTTGACTCTACCTCAGAGCAAAGGTTTTTGCAGACAGTCTCAGGGAATTCCTCATTGGAAGTTGAAATTCCCAGGGCAATTCCCTTGGGTGTCAGAGGTCCAGGACTTTCATGGAGTCCTGAAACACATCTCAGTCTACACCTGGTCACTGATGATCCAGAGATGGGAAGATCCACACCAATATTTCACAACTAATGAATGCTGTCAAATCTGCATTTTTATTTTTATTTCAGTTAAGAGAAATTGCTTGGGGTCACATAATTATCAATATTTTTTCAATGAAGTAAGCATCAGAATGTTTATGGGATCCATTACATGTTGTCTGAATTTAAAAACACATTTTCGTCAGTAAAACTCATTTATGAACAATTAGCTGACTTAAATTAAAATAAATTACGGCAATCATTTGAGTAATGAACCTTTTTCAATAATTACCAAAATTCAGTTACTGCAACAATTTAACTCAACCAATAGAAAATTCTTGCATAGCGTGAACGATAGTGAAGTGGTATTGGGATTGTTCAGATTAAGATTTTTTTTGTGTAATTTATAGCAATTTAGCTTTGATGATACTATCTGCACTTGAAGATGGTATAGAGTTCCAGAACCTAAGATTTTAATTGCCAGTGCTATTCCAATCTTATACAGGAGACAATATTTAATTACTTGTAAGATTAATTTCGCTCTACAAGATTATTTTATCACAGCTGTTTCCATAATACCCTTGACCAAAAATCTGTTCCATGGCAATAATCAAATTTGAACAGTTGATTAAAAGTCAAAATTGCTGAATTGAAATGATTCTTCTGTTCCCAACTCTTCAATGTATCGAGATCAGTATAAATAACTGAAATAAGAAACATTACGAGCCCCTTGTGGTTAGTGGTATTAGAGCTGACGCCAGACCACAAATGTGTGGAAGGCCAAAGCTGGTGGTGTTACTTTTCTGCTTCACAGAGCAATTTATAAACAGTCCAACTCCCAAAACAACTTGTGACTACTGACCTAATCACATTCATGACAGGGACAGGATAGAAGAAGATTGAGCATTCATTGAAAACTGTTTATTAAATATGAACTCGTTGCAAATAATGCTTAACAATATAGAAACAAAATCCACTGAAGCCTTTATATGCATTTATTCCAGGAAAGCTGAATTTTGCAAATTTTGAGCAGAATAAGTTACTAAAATAATTCAAGGAAATGCTGTGTGCAATGCAAACATACAAAAAGCGAGATGTACTTCTGGACAATAAACCCTGAAAATGATGAAAGATCCATGCCAAGATATCCCTAAACTAAAACAGAACTTGAAAAGTGAAGGAAAGAATGTGGTTAAATAGTACTGGTAAAGAATGAGGCCTCGGGGACAGTACAGCAGAAGGATGCCAAACAGGCTAAGCTATCAAGAGTCAGAGAAAAGAAGAGCAACGAAAATGCAACAGAGAGTATGACAGCAGGATCAGGAAAATGTAGGACTATCAGAAGAAACACCATGGCCTATATTTTGCTGCCCAGGTCAATTGGGTTTGGAGGATAGGAGGAGTTGGTTTGACATGGCTCCTTGGCAAAGTTCTGTGTCTGGGGAGCTTCCCAAGGAGGAGTCGGAAATTAAGTCAGCAGTCAACTTCTTCAGCATGAACTTCTAATGATGCCATGTAAGGGCGCAATCCAGAACCATTTTGGGAAAGGTGGGAACTTATACTTTGGGCGCTGACTCCATATTATGCAGAGTGTGTTGGCTGTCTGGAAATGGCTTGCAACAGTAGTTTGATGGGTCATTGATGCTTTTATTAAATGCCCCTCTTCACAAAGTTGGAAACTAACTTATTTTAAAAAGCTTTAGAAGTCTTCAAAAAGTAGCTCCATCTAATTGGATGGGCTTCTGGGAATGAGCATTAACAGCTACAGTTGCCTTTGGAAAGATCACATAGGCAGCTAGCACTTGGACACATCTGCATCCCATGTACACTCAATGCTTGCCGAAATTGACAAAGTCTGAAGACAAAGAACATAGTTGCAACACTGAAAGCATTAGCCTGCCAGGAATCAAGCTAACTGTGCAAGTAGCTGTCAGACCTCCCGCTTTCTCTGAAGTTTGCTGCTCTTTGGTCCTCAACTGATAAAACCTGAGCATATCTATGACGACTCATAACAATGGTCATGTGGCATGTGGATATTGTTATATGCCTCAAAACTAACCACTACCACTTATGGTAGAACATACATAAGAACATAAGAATTAGGAGCAGGAGTAGGCCATCTGGCCCTTCGAGCCTACTCTGCCATTCAATAAGATCATGGGTGATCTTTTTGTGGCCTCAGCTCCACTTACCCGCCCTCTCACCGTAACCCTTAATTCTTTTATTGTTCAAACAAATTATCTATCTTAGCTTTAAAAACTGAAGTAACGTCAACTACTTCACTGGGCAGGGAATTCCAGAGATTCACAACCCTGTGGGTGAAGAAGTTCTTTCTCAGTCTACTCCCCCTAATTTTGAGGCTACGCCCTCTTGTCCTACTTTCATCCTCTCTACGTCTACCTTTTCTATTCCCTTCATAATTTTATACATTTCTATAAGATCCCCCCTCATTCTTCTAAATTCCAATGATTATAATCCCAGTCAACTCAGTCTCTCCTCATAAACCAACCCCCTCAACTCCAGAATCAACCTCGTGTCACAAAGCTAGTCCTTTTTTCCCTAAAAACTGTTCCTTGGCTCAATGATACTCTGTCCTTGATTTTTTTAGTCCATAACAGATTGGGGGCTCTTTGAGGGATTTTAAACAGCGAGTGGTAGATGCTAGTGTCTTTATTCCGGGTATTGGTTTGGTCGGGTAGACAATGCTTGGGATAGTAATGGCTCTTTCAGTCGCCAAAAGTTTTCCAGATGTGAATGCGGTGACTTTGGAAGTTTTGCGAAAAGAGAATAAGACCAAGCTGCAGGGATTAGCAGAGAAGCTGCAATTGGAACTGCCTGCTTCTGTGAGGAAAGGAGAGAGAATTACAGCATTTAAACTTGCTGGAGAAACCATCAGAATCTATAGAGATGGCAAGAATTCAATTGCAGATGAAGCAGCTTGCATTAGAGATGAGAGATAAGGAAAGGGCAGCAGAAATGAAACAGTTTGAGTTACAATTAAAAGCAGAAGAAAGGGAAAAAGAGAGAGTTTTTGAACTTCAAAAACTGACGCTTAAAAAGGAAAGTTAGCTTAAAAGGTTGGAGGTAACGGCTGAGGGTAGGCTTAGTGAGGAAGAGAGTGAGGATGAGCAAGCCCCTGGTAGTCAAACGTCTGGTGAGAAACTGTTTAAGCATGTTCAAGCATTGCCTAAATTTGATGAGAATGATGTGGAAGCCTTTTTTGTCTCATTTGAAAAGGTGGCTAAACAAATGCAGTGGCCAGTGGCAATGTGGGTTTTGTTGATCCAAATGAAACTTGTAGGTAGGGCTAGTGAGGTATTCACATCACTATCAGAGGAGGTATCTGGGGAGAATGAGGAGGTGAAAAAAGCCATTTTAAGTGTATATGAGCTTGTACCAGAAGCCCATAGACAACGTTTCAGGAATCTAAGGAGGGACCCTGGTCAAACCTATATTGAGTTTGAAAAGATCAAACAGAGTAACTTCAATAAATTAATAAGAGCTTTAAAAATCGAGCAAACCTATGACGTCCTTAGAGAGGTAATTATTTTGGAGGAATTCAAAAATTCACTGCTTGAAGTACTGTGAAATCATGTAGAAGAGCAGAAAATTAAATCAGCAAGGTTAGCAGCTGAAGTGGTGGATGAATATGAGCTGGTCCATAAAACACGGTATGGCTTTCAAAATCAATTTCAGGCCATGAGGGATAGAAACTGGGGTAAAGTGAAATCCTCACATGGAAAGGGAAAGGTAGATCTCAGTGAAGATCATAAGGATAACTTACCACAGGGTAAAAAAGAAACTGTTGAGGGGGACAAAGAAGTTAAAAAACTCTGGTGCTTTCATTGTAGTAAAGTGGGCCACACGAAATCACAGTGCTGGTGGGCTAGAAGAAAGCCAGATGTAGGAAAAACGGGCAAATTTGGAAGTTTTGTTGGACTAGTAACAAAAAGCAGAAGGGAAGTTAGACAACTGCCTCAGAGTGTACAAGATGATCAGAGTTTCATTAAGGAGGAAGTGACAATCTGCTTAAAACATATATACATACAAGGGTAAGGTTTATTCTCATAGGCCAGGGGTAAAGAGATTACAATATTAAGGGACACAGGATCCTCTCAGTCTGCAATGCTGAAGGATGAGGAAATATGTGCTCCTGAGAGACTATTTCCAGAAAAGGTACTGGTAACAGAAATTCATGGTGAGACAAAAAGTGCTCAATTGTATAAAGTAAGGCTAGAAAGTCCAGAGAAGATTGGAAAAGCTGTGGTAGGAGTACTGGACAAACTCTTAGCTTCAGGAATATAATTTGTCCTTGCAAATAATATAGTTGATTCACCAGTAGGTGTGCTGCATACTGTAGTTGAAAAGTTAGTGGAGACGCGGGCAACTGAAGACATGGAGAATGTTTATCCAGGAATTTTCCCTGATTATGTGATCACAAGATCACAGAGGCACAAGCTGATACAGGAGGGATCAAAAGGCACAAATAAGGAAGCTGGAATAGTGTTATCTGATTTTTTTTTTATCAGATACGTGGCACAGAGAAGGAGCAAATGAGTAAACATGCAAGTATCTTTAGCTCTGCTAAGCTGATTGAATTACAGCAGAAAGATGATAACTTGTTATATCAAAGGGCATTTACAAAGGAGAGTGAATGCATTCCTGTGTGTTATTACTGAACAAATGATGTCTTAATGAGGAAATGGAGGCCATCACAAATTCAAGCAGATGAGAAATGGGTGGAGATTCATCAAATTGTTTTGCCAGTAGGGTAGAGAGAAAGAAGGTGCTGTGAGTAGCGCATGAGCTACTACTTGGTGGTCATTTAGAGGAAAATACAGGCTAAAATACAAAGACATTTTTACTGACCTGGACTACACAAAGATGTACTTGAATTTTGCCTGATGTGTCATACATGTCAGCTAATCAGAAAACTACAGGCAAAAACCCTGCAATTTTAATACCTATTCCAGCATTTGAGGAATCTTTCACAAGAGTTTTCATTGACTGCATAGGTCCCTTACCACGAACAAAATTGGGAATAAGTATTTATTAACAATAATGGATGTGTCGACTTCCAGAGGCAATCCCATGATGCAACATCACAGCAAAAAGGGTTGTAGAAGAATTACTTTATATTTTTACTAGATACAGACTGCCAATAGAGATCCAGTCAGATCAAGGTTCAAACTTCACATCCAAACTATTCAAGGAGGTTATGGATAACTTGGGAATAAAGTAATTAAAATCTACTGCGTACTATCCGGAATCACAGACAGCGCTAGATTGTACTTTTTGCAATCAAAGATGCACTGAATGAATTGACCAAATTCAGTCCATTTGAATTAATTTTGGGGCATGAAGTAAAAGGACTGTTAAAATTGATTAAGGTGAAATTAGTAAGTTAGAATTCAGAGACCACTCATTTGACTATGTATCACATTTTAGAAAATGACTAAATAAAGCTGGAGAGTTGTCTAGACAGCATTTAAAAGAATTGCAGCATACAATGAAACAGAAAGCGGATAAGAAATCACATATTCACAATTTTGCAACTGGGGATAAGGTATTGGTGTTACTTCCAGTAACACGTGAGCCTTTAAAAGCAAGTGGACTATATCGAATTGAGAAGAAATTGAGTGAGGTGAACTACTTGTTAAGGACTTCAGGAAGCAATCTCACAGAGTGTGCCACATGAATATGCTCAAAAGGTATTTTGATAGAGAGGGAAAGCAAGGGGAGAAGGTGTTAATGTTTACAACACAGAAGGAAGAACCAAGTTCAGAGAATTCTGAATTGGACTTTCCTCATATTAAATTGGACAATGAGGAAGTTGTCAAAAATTGGGATAAATTATTGCATTACCTTCTACAAGAAAATCAAAATGACCTAAAAGAGTTATTACTATCACATGGGGAGATATACAGAAATAAACTGGGAAGTACTAACCTAATTGTGCTTGATGTAGAGATAGGAGATGCTGTTCTGATTAAGTAACCTCTTTATAGGCATAACCCTCTAAAGTTGGCACTGGTTTAGATAGAGCGCATGCTCCAAGATGGCATAATCGAATTGAGTTACAGTGACTGGAGCTCACCCGTAGTCATGATGCCAAAGCCCAATGGTACCCAACAGTTATGTGTGGACTATCGCAAAGTCAACGCCGTTATAAAGACTGATGCATATCCAATTCTATGGTTGGAAGACTATGTCAAAAAATGGGACAAGCAACTTATATTTCTAACTGGGACTTGCTCAGAGGCTACTGGCAAGTACCTCTGTCAGAGAGAGCAAAGGCAATTTCGGCTTTTGTAACAGCAAATGGGCTATATCAGTTCAAAGTCATGCCATTTGGCATGAAAAATGCTCTGGAGCACATTTCAGAGCTGACTGATAAGGTCATTGCCGGATTACCCAATTGTGTGATGTATATTGATGACTTGGTAATTTTTAGTCACTCATGAAAAGAACAATTACAGCATTTATCAGATTTGTTTGTTTGACCTGGGAAGGCTGGCTTGGTGGTAAACATTGCTAAAAGTGAATTTTCCAAAGCCCAAGTGACCTTCCTGGGCCATGTTATTGGACATGGACAAATGGCCCCACAGGATGCGAAAACAAAAGTAATTGGAGAATCTCCCCCACCATTGACTAAAAAAATAGTTCTACGGTCCATGGGGTTGAATGGATTTTACCAAAAGCTTGTGCCAAAATTTAGCAGTGTAGCTGCACCACTCACCAAATTGTTAAAAAAAGGCAAAACGTTTCAGCGGACAGTGGACTGTCAAAAGGCATTTGACAGCCTAAAAACTGAGTTAACCACTGTCCCACTATTAGCCACTCCAAATTACATGAAGCCTTTCAAGGTGGCTATTGATGTCAGTGATGTGGATGTCGGTGCGGTTCTCCTGCAGGAGGACGATGTGGGAATAGAAAGATTCATCAGGTATTTTTCCAGGAAGTTGAATGTTCATCAACAGAAATATTCAACAGTGGAGAAAGAGACTTTAAGTTTGATGTTGGCATTACAACATTTCAGCATTTCTATTATCAGCAAAACATCTGACAGAATCGTATGCACTGATTACAACTACAAATTGACATTTGTGGAAACATTTAAGGACAAAAATACCAGACCGTTTAGATGGACCTTGTTATTACAGCCATTCAATGTGACAATTGTGCATGTGGCAGGTCGCCAAAACATTCGGTTGTGGGGGGGTGTACCGCTGCCTGAATTTGCATGTGGTTGTGTGTGTTTGCATGTTTATACTTAGTATAGTGTATATGTGTGTATATTTTAGACTACTAACTGGGTTTTTGAAGGGTTAAAAATGAGGCCATCTTTTGGTATTGATGGTTCATTTTTTTAAGGGGGGAGGTGTCACAAAGCTAATTCTTATTTTTCTAACAGCCGTTCCTTGGCTCAGTGATACTTTGTCCTTGATTGTTTTCAGAGGGGTAATAAACCAGGCTGGGCTCCGTTCAGATGGGGTTTGGTGCAGAGACGAAAAGGATTTTGAGGGGATTTTTGTTTATATGTAAACAGATGAGATTCCAGGCCAAAATGGTCATGCTTTAGAAGTGACCTGTAGAATGAAAGGGGAGTGGTCATCTCTTTAGCTGAGCAGTTTATTTTTGTCCAGGACTGGTTGGGAGTTCAACAGTGAGCTGTGTGGAAACTCTCTTCTCTCACTTCTAACTTCAACCTGTAAGCATCTGACCCTTTTCTGTACTGCATTTTAAAAGGGTTTGCTCATTGGGACTGTTGTCTATATTTGGAACAGCATACTTAAGGCTAGTTTGGTTAGACTGGGTTCTGTAGGGGTTCTTTATTCTGTTCTTTGTGTTTCATTGTGTAATTTTGTGAATATATTTTTTGTCTGTTTTAAACCCGGTAGTTAACCTCGCTAACTTAATCCAGGTAATTTTCACTGTACATTTACTGAAACAAATTGCAAAATTATGGTTTGGGCTGCCTGCTCGAGGATGTTTTGAAAGGCCTGGCCTAGTCCATAACACTATTGAATCTCCTCTGCACCCATCTAGTGACAGTACATCCTTTCTCAAGTAAGGTGACCAAAACTGCACGCAGTACTCCAGGTGTGACCTCACCAGCACCCTGTACAGCTGCAACATAACCTCCCTGCTTTTAACTTAATCCCTTTAGTTAAAAATCACACAACACCAGGTTATAGTCAAACAGATTTAATTGGAAGCACACTAGCTTTCAGAGCGCCACTCCTTCATCAGGTGATTGTGGAGGACACAATTGTAAGGCACAGAATTTAAAGCAAAGGTTTACAGTGTGATGTAACTGAAATTATATATTGAAAAATACCTAAATTGTCTGTTGAGTCTTTCATCTGTTCAAATATCATGATAGTTTCACTTCTTTCATGTGTAAAGCACAAAATATTTTTTTAAAAGTTGCATCCTCAGGTTAGCTGTAACAATTGATGTTAGCTAAACATTATGTTGAAGGTGTTAGCCCCCTGTGTTCTCTGTCTGTGCCATGATGTTTAGATTGATTCTAATCTAAAAAGTGAGATAATAGGGTTTTACATGAATCCATGCAGTTTTTGAGCAAAGTACAATGTAACTCTGCAAATACAAATTCACCCCACAAAATATATGTTTACATGTGGGTCTTTGTGTCTGTCTGTGTGTGTCTGTCAGTCTGGGTTGGGGGTTGTGAGTGTGAGAGAGAGTGTATATGTGTGTGTGTAGTGAGTGTAGAGTGTCTTAAGTCTGTGAGGGGGTGCATGTGAGTGTGGGAGTGTGCGTGTGTGTCTGAGGTGGGGGCTTGTGAGTGTCTGTGAGAGAGAGTGTATATGTGTGTACATGAGTATAGAGTGGTCTAAGTTTCTGAGAGGATATGGGGTATGCCATTTAGGACTGAGATGAGGAGAAATGTTTCCACACTGCAAGTGGTGAGCCTGTGCGAGTCTGTGCCAGAGAAAGTAGCTGAGGCCAGAAGATTTACTATTTACATTAATGACTTTAACTGATGGGACAAAGGTAATGTATTGAAGTTTAATGTCAATACAAAGTTAGATGGGAAAATGTGAGCAGATGCAAAGGGATTGCAAAATGAGCACAGGAGATTCGGGAACATGATTGAAATGTATAAAATTATGGAGGGCACAGTTAGAGTAGACAGGAAGGAACTTTTTTCCTTGATGGACAGATCAATGACTAGAAGGCATAGGTTTAAGGTAAAGGGCAGGAGGTTTATAGGGAATGTGAGGAAAACCTTTCTCAACCCCAGAGGGTGGCGGGATCTGGAACTCATGGCCTGTAAGGGTGGTAGAGACAGAAACCCTCATAACTGTTGAAGAAGGGTGGTAAGGGAACTATAGACCAGTGAGCCTGATGTCAGTGGTGGGCAAGTAGTTGGAGGGAATCCTGAGGGACAGGATGTACATGTATTTCGAAAGGCAAGGACTGATTAAGGATAGTCAACATGGTTTGCACGCAGGAAATCATGTCTCACAAATTTGATTGAGTTTTTTGAGGAAGTAACAAAGAGGATTGATGAGGGCAGAGCAGTAGATGTGATCTATATGAACTTCAGTAAGGAATTCGACAAGGTTCCCCATGGGAGACTGGTTAGCAAGGTTAGATATCATGGACCCATGGGAGACTGGTTAGCAAGGTTAGATATCATGGAATAAAGGGAGAACTAGCCATTTGGATACAGAACTGGCTCAAAGCATTTTGGGAAAGCAAATCTTAGCAGGACTTATACTCTTAATCGTAAGGTCCTAGGGAGTGTTGCTGAACAAAGAGACTTTGGAGTGCAGGTTCATAGCTCCTTGAAAGTGGAGTCGCAGGAAGATAGGATAGAGAAGGCGTTTGGTATGCTTTCCTTTATTGGCCAGAGTATTAAGTACAGGAGTTAGGCTGTCATGTTGCAGTTGTACAGGACATTGGTTAGGCCACTGTTGGAATATTGCATGCAATTCTGGTCTCCTTCCTATCGGAAAGATGTTGTGAAACTTGAAAGGGTTCAGAAAAGATTTACAAGGATGTTGCCAGGTTTGGAGGATTTGAGCTATAGGGAGAGGCTGAGCAGGCTGGGGCTGTTTTCCCTGGAGTGTCGGAGGTTGAGGGGTGACCTTATAGAGGTTTACAAAATCATGAGGGGAATGGATAGAATAAATATATATTCTTTTCCCTGGGTTCGGGGAGTCCAGAACTAGAGGGCATAGCTCTAGGGTGAGAGGGGAAAGATATAAAAAAAGACCTAAGGGGCAACCCTTTCACACACAGGGTGGTACGTGTATGTAATGAGCTGCCAGAGGATGTGGTGGAGGCTGGTACAACTGCAACATTTAAAAGGCAATGGGATGGGTATATGAATAGGAAGGGTTTGGAGGGATTTGGGCCAGATGCTGGCAGGTGGGACTAGATTGGGTTGGGATAATGGGTTGGACTGAAGGGTCTGTTTCCATGCTGTACATCTCTATGACTCTAAGTATCTAGATGTGCGCTTGTGATGCCAAAGAATACATTGCTGTGGGCCAAGTATTGGGAAATGGGATTAGAATAGATAGGTGGTTGTTTCTGACCAGTGAGGAATCAATGGGCCCAACAGTATTTTTCTGTGCTGTAGATCTTGATTAGTAAGTAGACAAGAATGCAAATATAACGCAGAAGAATGTGGAGCTTTCTACTTTGGGAGGAAAATGGAAAAGCAGAAAATCTTTTAAATGGTGAGAGACTGGGAAATCTTGGTATATGGAAATAGCTTGTACTTGAGTTACAGACCGTGCAAAAACAGCAAACAATTGGGAAGGAAAACGATACGTTAATAGTTTCTTCAATCGAACCTTAACTTTCACTGTTTGATTGGCAGTGTTATGAGAATGTAAGCAGGCCAAGGCTCTTCAAGGGAAACATTGAATGTCTGATTTTTTTTTAAACTTTTATGAGGATTTCAAAAACTTCCCAAGTTACTGAAGCTGTTTTGTTTCTGCACCTTGTTAATAATGGAAAATACATAGAGGCAGCAAAATGGCAGGGGGTGGGGTGGGTCTGGGGGTTGGTGGTGGTGGATATGTGCATATTCCTTGTGTGATTAAAAGCAACTAATGTTAATTGGAGCACGTATTTCTTTACGGTTGGATTTACACTGGGTATGAAGGAAGGAGGTACTGTTGATCTGTAGAAGAGAACAATGGCTTTTCATGCGGATTGAGGAATTTAAATCAACCTACATGTGAAGTGAACCAGCTTCTGCTGTCTCCTTTTCTAGATGAATATTTCCCAGGTTAACATGGGATGGCGGGGTCATGGGTGGTGTGGAAGAGGAATGGGTCACATGGTGGTATGTGGAGGCAGCATGGGATTCATATTGGGGAAGGTTGAGGATATGTTTTTCAGTGTTCATGGTGCTAACAACATCTCTGGGGACTGGGTCAATCAGAGTTCGTGGCGGCAGGGTGGCTCGGTGGTCAGCACAGCTGCCTCCCAGGGCCACTGCCTCCGAGCACCAGAGAGCTGGGATCGATTCCAGCCTCAGGCAACTGTCTGTATGGAG
Source organism: Chiloscyllium plagiosum (assembly GCF_004010195.1). Lineage (NCBI taxonomy): Eukaryota > Metazoa > Chordata > Chondrichthyes > Orectolobiformes > Hemiscylliidae > Chiloscyllium > Chiloscyllium plagiosum. The sequence continues at coordinate 69,603,618 of NC_057715.1, forward strand.
TTTGCACATTCTCCCCATGTCTGTGTGGGTTTCCTCCCACAGTTCAAAGATATTCAGACTAGGTGGGAAATGTAGGGATACAGGAATGGGGTGGGTCTGCGTGGGATGCTCTTTGGAGGGTTAGTGTGCACTTGATGGGCTGAATGGCCAGCTTCCATACAGCGGGGATTCTATGAGATATTCAGGATTCTGGAACTGTAAAAGCCCCCAAAATTCAATAGAAGACAAAAATAAAGTTCAAGGACCAGCCTTCATGCAACTTAGCGGAGTGAGGGCCTTGACAAAATTGATGCTGGGAGGATGTTTCACCTGACTGGAGAGCCTGGAACACAGGATCTCTGTCTCAGTATCAGGGGGCAGCCAAATCTTTGGAATTCTGGAACTCAGAGTTATGGGTCCTCAATGGAGTCAGATATTCAATTCAAATGCTGATAGATTTTTGGCACCAAAAGGAATGAAGGGATATATAGATACAGCAGGCGGGTGCAGTTGAGGTAAAAGATCAGCCAGGATCTAATATAATGGCTTGGAACAGGCTCTAAGGGTTGGAAGTAAAATTGGTTGCTGATTTGTTCTGCTTAAGACAAATTTGATCCCTGTTAGTTCTCATGCCACCCTTGAAGTGGATCTCACAATTTGGATTTACCAGTAGCCATCAGTACTGACCCATTTATAAGGATGGTATCTCTATTGCAAAGTAGCAGGTGGAAATATCTATGTCAAATGTAGAAAACAGGATATGTTTTTCAGTGTTCATGGATGCATTCAACTTAGATACTGGTTATATTCCTGAAGCACACCCAATCTGATTTATTAAAGTGTTCTTCTATCAATATATGGCCTGTCCTATATGTGACTCCTCACATTCAGCAAAGTGGTTGACCAGTCTCTGAAATGGCCACCCAAGCAATTCAGTTATTTCTCAGAACTCAGTTCATTTACATATAAACATAGAGATTAGGAGCAAGAGTAGGCCATTCAGCCCTTCAAATGTGCTCCACCATTTAATATGATCGTGGCTGATCTATCTCATTTTCTCCCCATTTCCTTTGATATATTTAAAATCTAAAATAAAAATATCTCTATCTTAATTTCCACCCTCCCAAAGGTAAACAGAATTGGCATTAATGTTGGCCTTGCTATGAATGAGTAAACAAAAGGAAAGCTACTTTTGGGATTGCTGCAAATTTTAGGTGGACATGAATCCAATAACAAGAGAAAAGGCAAATCTTTGACATATCTGATCACGTATTCAAACGGTTTACTGTTCTTTTTTCAAGATTTATGTGAAAAATGACATACAGCTGAAACTAAATTTTTCCAGCAACTACTGCATATCTCTCAATATTCCTCTGTGGTCACCATAATGATGTGGTAGCCTACTTTGCACTTGCAATATCTTACTTCAAGAATCTGAAATTGCACCAGCCATTGTCCCAAATAATATTTAATGTTTACATGAAAGATAGAATAATTAAATATATGCCATATACATGGTGAAAAGATTAACAACCTGTGGCTAATAAAACCAACTGAAATTCCTGACAAGAATGTGTAGCAAATTATATAACCACCCACTGTAAACCCATCAAATGTGGCTTTCTGAAATTTCTTTGTCTATAATGAATCTCAGAATTTTAAAATGATACCAGTATTTGTCTGGTTTGGGCTGCAAACCTCCAGGAAAAACAGCATGTTTTAATAAACTATACTTACCCTGGGATACAAGGCCCACATTCTGCATCGGTCTCTACAGTGCCTGGTGTCAAGACAGTAGCCCGAAAGAATCCCTCACAATCTTTGTGTCTTCTGCAGATCTGATATACACCCTTTGAGAATTTGCCATTCTGGCAAGGTTGGCAGCCATAGGAATCATCCTTAACTCCATATCCACAGTTCTAAAAAGAATTCACACACATTAGAACTGTAGATGATTGGAATTAGAAAATTTGACTGGCCAAGGTCTGTATATGAGGAATGCAACTTAAGAAATAGGCCACCAATTTTACCAGTAACAACTCTCCCCTCCCGCCCCATACTGTAATACACTCACTCATTCCACTTGTTCGCTACTGATGATTATGAAATTGAATAAAGAAGTTTTGATTTTTCTTTACACCACAGACGTACTAGGAAGATGTGAAGTAGAATATTGTTAAAGATTATTTAATTTGATGTTGAGTATTGTTTAATTAGATTCAAGTTTGAACTTTTATTGCTGGAACAGCACAGCAGGTCAGGCAGCATCCAGGGAACAGGAGATTCGACGTTTCGGGCACAGGCCCTTCTTCAGGAAAGATTCAAAAATTAGATTCAATACAGGTATACTCAGTATATACATTTCTGGTACACTGTTTCAACATTGCTTTTTTGTTAAAGGCTGTAGCAACATTAAGTTTTATGGGACCATTCTACCTGAGTAGAATGGATCCTGATTCTTCTGAAATGCAACTCTGTTTTCAAAAGGAGGGTACCAGGTGTGAATCTAGGAATTCACTTTCAAACAATGACTGATGAAGCTCTTTGAGTATCTTATTATTGGACTAAGGAGGGCTCAAAAGCAATTTTCAAATTGGATATTGCCACATCCTACTGGTCTGAAATTTAATGGTGTAGAGATATCAGGTTTATTGCAGGAGCTGGAATATTTCTGTTCAGCCTGAGTTTTTTTTGGCACCACGAGTTGCGCCGTAAGATTGGGCACAGTACCATCCAACTCCTCTGAAATCCAGCTTCTTTTCTCGAATATGACAATGGTAGGTTCAATGATGACTGCTAGCTACCTTTTGATGCTCTAACTAGTATAACTACCTCCCAGCAGTGCTCAGCACCCCTAATTGGTAATAAGCTGACATTGAGCATAATTACGTCTTAATATTTAAAGATAGTGTCACATGAGGCAGCACGGTGGCTCAGTGGTTAGCCCTGCTGCCTCACAGCAGCAGTGACCCGGGTTTGATTCCACCCTCGGTGTCTGTGTGTGTGAAGTTTGCACATTCTCCTTGTGCCTGTATGAGTTTCCTCTGGATGCTGTAGTTTCCTCCCACAGTCCAAAGATGTGCAGGCTAGGTGGATTAGCCATGGGAAATGCAGGTATAGGGTAGGGGACTGGGTCTGGGTGAGATGATCTTCGTGGGGTGGTGGAATCGATGAGACAAATGGCCTGCTTCCACACTGTAGGCATTCTATAATTCTATAAGCGACATTGACCCAGCATGGTTTTCAAACCAGAAATCATCCAGGCATTATTTTCAAATTGGGGTGGGGGGAATCTAAAGTCCCGAAACATTACAAACATATCCAGAAGTTGGTATTGAAAAGCTGGAAAATGAATCAAGCCCTTCATGATATCAGAGCCTGTTAGGTGCTAAGGCAAATTCATAGGTGATTGTGGCGCTCCCAACTCATTGCTAATCAATAGGATCAGAGAGAATTAAATTTTTTGGCCTTTGTTACACATTATTGAAGAGTAGCAATAAAACTATTCACATGGTTTCATACAGTTACCTACTTCTATGTAAAAGGCATAACAACTAAAGTGATGAGCTGGATTCAATGTGAATATTCTAAAATTGCGCTCAGTTATTCTACACCACTCTTTTACAGAAGTATCTCATTGTCTGCTTTACAGTTGGCATTTATTGAATATTGTGAAATTTCAGTATTTGCATGCTGACACAAGCAAAAACTACCGGACACTTTTACAGTACAAGTACATGTACTGTTTTAATGCAATGACAAGTGTTAATGGCTGTCAATCAACACCTTTTGCACTAAAATTGAACAACTTCAACTACAGAGTCTGATTTGTTTAAGTTGTGATTTATTTTAGGAAATGAAAAAAGTCAAACGTTTTTTCTTCCATTTCCTTCTCATCTTTTCTCTCTTAATCTAATTTTGCTTTCACTTTATGTAGCCTTTTTTAATGTAAGTGGCTTGATGTAGAAATCAACTCTTTTACTTCACCTTCCTTGATCCCCGATATCAATTTCACAGTCATTCAAGCTCATTAGTTAAAGAGATACATTTGTGCTTGTATTATTCATTCACATCCCAGATGACCTCTTTCCCTCACTGTGCTGCTACGAACGACCTAGCACAGTAAACTTAGACCCACTGCCTCATGTTTAACTAATTTCTTCCCTTCTGGTGTAATCCTTGTACCATGTTCTTGGACTATGCACTATTCATTGGCTGTTACTAGTCTTTAGTCTATTATTCCCTCTTTCAACTTCCTGGATTCCTGTTGTCACTGCCATAAAAGGCAATGACTGGCAATTCATGTGGAAAAATTCATGAAAATGAATCCACAACCTCTCATTCCAGAAAAGTGCAGGATATTCCAAATGTGCTGCTCAGTGCATTATGCCAGCTGATGATCTTCATAAGAAAATATTTTCCAATTTTTCTTGATTCATGTTCCCAAAATTATGTGAATGTATTTGCCTCTTCATGAAGATAAATCATTGAAATTCTATCATGAAAATCTCACTGCCATAGATAAAGTAGGAACAGAGGAGGTCCTTTAAGCTGAATTCAATAACATTGTGGCTAATTTGATTGTGCTTTCAGATCCACTTCCTCTCTGCCTGTATAACCTTGACTCCCTTGTCTATCAAAAATCTACTTAACTTGACAAAATACCATGACCCCATGTCAAGTGCTGTTTGAGGAAGAGAATTCCACTGACTAATAACCCTCTGAGAGACAAGTAAATCTCCTTATCTCCAAATTCTTTTTTAAACTTCTGGTTCAAATCTCCCGCACATGAAGAAACATTATCTTGATATCCACACTGTCAAGTTCCATCAGTATCTTCTATGTTTCAATGTGATCTTTTCTCATCTAGTAACTTATATGTTCCTTTTCTAAATACAATTAATCTGTTAGAGTGAATATAATCATGGTAACTTAGCAACAGTATGCCTGTGATTGACAAAGAATATTAAATATATTCAATCTAGAACAGACTTCAGCTTAAAAAAAAGTTGAATATGTTTAATTACCAATTGAACAAGCAAGAAGGAAGCAAATATGTCAAAGTACATGCACAAAATAGAAAAAAAACTGAATTCAAGCATGGATTAAAAATTGCACAAAACCATGCATTTGTTACATTTTTAAAATTATATCTTCACACTATGTTCACACATTTGACTTTTGTTCTTTTTTCAAATGGAGAAGTAGTTCATTGCATTTTTATTTTAAACTAATAAAAGTTCTTACATTAACTCAAATGGAAATGTACAAAAATACCTAAATAATTACAATCCACACTTTAATAAATCAGCCAAAGGCAGCTCCTTATTTTGCTTTGGGAAGCTTAAATGCATCTTTCACTATCTTTGAAAGTATATTTAAAAGCGAGATAAATCGGTTCTTGACTGTCAAGAGGATCAAAGGTTATGGGGGGACAGTGGAAGAACAGGGTTGAAAAACATATCAGCCATGATTGAATGGCGGAGCACACTCAATGGGCAGAATGGCCTAATTTCTGCTTCTATGTCTTATGGTCAATATCACTGTAATTGTAATAGAGATATCGTTCAGGGAATGCAAGATTCACAGGGCCAGCATTTTTCGTTTATCATTAGTTGCACAGGAGAAACTTATGGTGATCTACCTTTTTAAACTATTGCAGTAAAACAAAAATCAACCACCATTCATCTCAATGCCATTTACACGATCTTGCTATATAGAAAAGAATGCTGGATTTATTAGTTCTGAGCTTGTTTTGGATATGAAAGGCTCTATATTAATACAAACTGGTCTTACCTTTCAAAAAATTCAATTATGCTAGCAAAGGAAATTGTTGGTCATTACAAAATAATAGTTTGGAAGTAGCTTTAAAAGACTTAAATAGTAAAGTTCTTTTCAAATAACACTATTGATGAATTATCACAATTCACAAGACATGGGCATTAGGAAGAATTTTCTGTTGTACTTCTTTCATTTTGTACTTTAGGAGGAAAACATTGTGCGTTGCACACAATTGTTCACCAAGACTCTGTAATTTCAGACAATGCAGTCCTTGTTCTTGTAAGCAAAATACAGTACAGGATAGCCACAATTAATTCTGGGGTTTCTGAAATAAGGAATTTTGTTCTGTAAACATTTCAGATCATTGTTTTCCAGAGTTTAACAAGAAGTCTGTGTTAGTGAATTCTATGACAGAAATGTGATAAAACTGAAATCTGGAATTCATTATAATGATTCCAATCTGAGAGAACAAATACAGTTAATTGTAATGTGAGTCAAGCTTGTTAAGTTGTAAATGAGGCCCATGACCACTGATATTCCTCATAATAACCAAAATAGGTAACATTACAAACAGTGAATCGTAAAACAGAGCTACGGCAATAGTCTGTTGTTCATATCAAAATGGATTTGAAGGGATTAATTTTAAAATGACATGGTAATTTTCTAACCTTGGCAAATGGAATTGTAAAGTGAAGGTCCGGTATTCCTAATAGCAGAGCGGGAGGCATTGGTGTAATGGTATTGTTACTAGTTTAGCCATCCTAAACCCTTGGCTAATATTTTGGGGACATGGATTTGACTATGTTAGATGCTGAAATTTGAACTCACTCACCTTTTAATTACATTTTAATGAATTTTAATTATAGCTCATTAGCAGGTATGCAATTCTTGTCAATTATGAGAAAAAAATCCATCCAATTTTAATTGTCTCATTACCCTGATAGAAAGGATGTGCTGAAAATCAAACTTTACTATTCCACAAGTCATCACAAAAATGAAGTATGGGTAATTTAATCTCTAGGATTGTTAATTTGCCTAAGTGTGACCACTGTCTAAAATATAAAGAAACATGCATCAGGTTTTAACATAAACAAGAAAACAAAAAGCAAAATTATTGTAACAAACACTCTAACTTGTAGCAAAATGGATTATTAATTACTACTTTACAAACATTAACCACACCCCATTAAAATCCACACACGTATGCATTCATTCACAAATAGGTCAGACACAATAGACTAAATAACAGCTGGGCCCCTGAGGATGGTGGGCCCACAGGAGGATCAGTTTTTTTGGCCATGACTCCATTTCCTGGGGATGAGTGAGTCTCAGTGTCAATGCAGGCATCATATGTCCCAGAACACTGTGATGTGACTGTGAAAGCTGTATGGTCAGGACCTCAGTAATGCAGGAGTAGGCCATCCTCTCCCAGTGGTTATGAAGGTGACAACTGCTTTGAATTTGTATGGTGACATGCTCCTTCCAGGGGGTGACCTGCTTGGGACCTATCAATTATCCACCAACAAATGCGTCAGGACAGTGACCAATGTTGTGAAGAAGTGTCACTGGATCTGAAATGTTAACTCTGCTTTCTCTCCACAAATGCTGCCATTTTTCAAGCAATTTCTGTTTTTGTTTCTGATTTTCAACATTCGCAGTTATTTTGGGCTTCTTTTGTTTGCTAACCAGAAACCTGGCCATTAATAACTAGCTTCTTGACAAAAAGATGCAATTACTTCCTTACCCAACCCAAAAACCTAGTTGTTAACTCACACCTGGAAAGAGGTTTTCAAAATCACTGTCAGTTACACCATTACCTTCAGACTGAAATTAATTACTGATGGCATCGACATGATGATGGGGTGTAAAGGTTGGACTTAGAATCTGTTGTCAAGGAAATCACTGATGGGTTTTTATTTCATGACTTTTTGCACTTATGTGGGTCAAGGGTTCATGATACCAAAGGATTAATCTGGCCCAAATTTTATGATTGTGATATCAAAATTGCAAGTCAATAACAAGAAAACAATCAGAGGAATTACTATTCGCAACATTACTTGAATTCAACGTAACCCTTGAATTTTAGAAACTCCTTTATGTTCTAACGAGATGGGAGTACAAATCTGTTAATCAATGCTGGGAAAATCAGGAGCCAATCACATAAATTTATTCCCATATTTGATTCGCAGATTTGTGTTTGCTCTAGTTAAATTCCATAGGAGCTCTCAATTTCAAGACTCTTGCTTACTGTCCTGTTTAGTCAAATGCAAAATTATATATTTCTGATAATTTTCTAAGTGCAATGCAAGTTTTATGTGAAAGGATCAAGAAAAATAGTTTTAAGTAAAACTTATCTTATTTCTAAATGTAACTTACCGAAACAGGTTCTTCACCTGAGTGACATTGAGGACAGGCATGGCAAGACCCAGTTGTTTGGTTAAAATATTCATTCTCCCCACATTCTGAGGAGTAGTCAGCAATAACTAAAGAGATCAGGGATACCTGACATTCAAGAATAGATTGTTATCAGATTGCTAAACATTCCCACTACTAAAATATTCACATTTATTTCAATAAATATTCCTGAAGCAAATAAACTTTAAGACACAAAGTAAAATGACTTCACCATAAGAGTGCTGGGTTATTACTCATCGATGTGATAGATGTTAGGGCTGGTTATATCTATTCTTATGACTAATTCTGGAATCACAAAGCACCAAAGTTTAAAATCAGACATTACTTATAATTTACAGACAAGTGAGACTTTGCTAAAACACTTGCCTCAGGGGATAGACAAGATTCCTTGCAGATGCTCAGCTCATCCTGTTAATTTTGTATTTATGTGACTATAAACCTGGCTATAAATTATTGAGTTTGAGACTCATGTTAGTAAATTCCTGGCAAATATCTTGTGACTGCTGTGTCTAAGGTAAAATAAGCCAGTGGTCTGACTTGAGAGTTCACTAGAACTATTTAAAGAACATTGCAAAATAATTGATAAAATCTGAAAACTGTGTTGAAGCCATTACTGCATCTCAAAAACACCAGTGAAATTGTACCACTAAGATGGTAAGATAAACATTCAATTTACAATGCTTTTAACACAGAAAAAGAAAGACTTGCATTTATGTGATGTTTTCATGCCTACTTGACAACTCAAAGTATTGTTATAAGTCAATGGTTTACTTTTGAATCAGAGTCATGGCTGTAATGTAGAAAATGCAGCAGGCAACTAGAACAAATTCTCATAAGCAGCAAGGTGATGGTGGCTAGATTTTTCAATTTTCTTTGTGATGTTCATTTAGAGATGTATAAAAGTCATGACATCTATGTCAACTCACTTGTCTTTCTTCAAAACAATGCCAGGTGTTGGCTGTTGCAGGTTCCAGGGTTTAAATGTTTTAGTAGGGTCAGAGGTGGGGGTAAAAGAGGGGGAGGTGTGGCATTGCTTGTCAAAGATAGTATTACAGCGGTGGAAAGGACGATGGATGAAGACTCGCCATCTGAGGTAGTTTGGGCTGAGGTTAGGAAAGGAAAGGTGAGGTCACCCTGTTAGGAGTTTTCTGCAGGCCTCCTAATAGTCCTAGAGACATAGATGAAAGGATTGCGAGGATGATTCAGGAGAAGAGTGAAAGTAATAGGGTGGTTGTTATGGGGGACTTTAACTTTCCTGATATTGACTGGGAAAGCTATAGCTCGAGTTCGTTAGATGGGTCAGTGTTTGCCCAATGTGTGCAGGAGGGTTTCCTGACAATATGTAGACAG
>NC_057715.1:69615447-69643384 GCF_004010195.1 Chiloscyllium plagiosum
AATCCCAGTGTTAGGCAAAATTTGCACCCACTTTCTAATTTAGTAATCTGCAAACACTGGCAATCCTTCCTCATTCCCTAATTCTAGGTCAGTAACAAAAATATAGTAAAGAAGAGTGTCTCTAACCTAAAGTCCTCCAGAAAACAAGGCATTCGCTTCTTATATTCTGAACCGATGCTTTCTCACTTATCTCTCCAACAATGTGGCTAGAATCCCCAAAACTCCATTTGATATTATCGATGTTATTATATCCAAGATGGTACTTCAGGGTATGTATTTTAAAAATCCAAAGAAAGCAAACTCACTATCATCTGTTATTTCTTAGGTTGGGTGAGATTCGAGTTACTTTTCAGAAAGCTTTACTCATTAGCCCTGATGAACCAGTGCAATTCCTAAACTGAGACATGTGTGTCCTTTGAAATGGATTCTATGGCATCATTAAGAATCTTTTTTTTAGATTAGATTAGATTACATTACATTACTTACAGTGTGGAAACAGGCCCTTCGGCCCAACAAGTCCACACCGCCCTGCCGAAGCGCAACCCACCCATTCCCCTACATTTACCCCTTACCTAACACTACGGGCAATTTAGCATGGCCAATTCACCTGACCTGCACATCTTTGGACTGTGGGAGGAAACCGGAGCACCTGGAGGAAACCCACGCAGACACGGAGAGAACGTGCAAACTCCACACAGTCAGTCGCCTGAGGCGGGAAATGAACCCGGGTCTCTGGCACTGTGAGACAGCAGTGCCATCCACTGTGCCACCGTGCTGCCCACTATCTTCTCACAAACTTTGAATTGGATAAGCATATGGAGGATAGTGGACTAGTGTAGGTTAGGTGGGCTTGGATCGGCACAACATCGAGAGCCAAAGGGCCTGTACTGCGCTGTATTTTTCTATGTTCTATGTTCTATAAAAGTGGGTTTGCCATCTCCTGCAAAAGAAGGCACTCCTACTGAGAAAATGCTGTGATGGAGAATTAGCTATGATTTTGTGCTCAAGTCCTGGAGAAGGCTTTAATATACAATTTGCTGATCATATATTTCCGTTTTGCCAGGACGGATCTTTCTGTGACCAAAGTCTGATATTGTCAGCTGCGACTGGAAGTGCGTCCAGAAAATTTAAAACCATTACGGACTCTTCCATTGGTGGTAGCACCGGTGATGTATCTGGCAGCAGGAGGCGACTAATTGCATCCCCAGTCACTAATTGGCCTCCGGAAGAGTGTTTCAATTTGTACTTATACACACTTAATATTGGAGCTCAGTGCTGAATTCAGCCTGAAGCTATGGGAGGTACTGCCTTGTCTTCTTTAAGTAGATCTAACAGGAGTTTATGGTGTATTATTATTAAAAATTTAAGTCTGTAAAGGAATTGGTGGAACTTCCTGAGTCCAAGTATGACCACTGAACCTTCCTATTCTATCTGGATGTATTTATCCTCTACATTAGCCAAAGTCCCAGATGCATACACTATTGGGCATTCCTCTCCACTGGGCCACTTATGAGCTAATATTATCCCAATGCCTTACAGGGAGGCATCATATGTTAATACCAGATCTCGCTTGGGATCATAGTATGCCAACACCTTACTGGATGATAACTGTTTCTTCACTTCCCTTGGAAATGGTCATGTAGGCTTGCCTACATGACCATTTCCAAGGCTGACCATTTTTTTAAGAGTTGATGCAAAGGTGCCAGGATGGAGGACAGGTTATGTCTGAACTTTCCATAATAGGACACCAGCCCAAGGAAAGACCTAAGTTCCAGTACAGATGTGGGAACTGGGGCACCTTTGATCACCCTCACTTTTTGTTCAAACCCACCTCGGGCTACTGTTTGTGTGGAGTTTGCACATTCTCCCTGTGTCTGCGTGGGTTTCCTCTGGGTACTCCGGTTTCCTCCCACAGTCTAAAGATGTGCAGGTTAAGTGAATTGGCCATGCTAAATTGCTTGTAGTGTTAGTTGAAGGGGTAAATGTAGGGGAATGGGTCTGGGTGGGTTGCTCTTTGGAGGATCGATGTGGACTTGTTGGGCTGTAGGGCCTGTTTCCACACTGTAAGTAATCTAATCTAATCTACCAAGGTGTAACTTAGACTTATGGATTCTGCAGCCCAAGTAAGTCATTTTGGAGTGCATGGGGCACACATTTTCCCCTTCTAAGGCATATGCCCCCCTGGAAGAAACATCTAAGGAATATACCCCAATTCTCTAACTTCTCCTTATTGGTTTTCCCTGTTATTAGCATGTCACTTAGATAATCCATCGTCCACTGAAATATTACAATACCCAAAAGGCAAACTCGTATATTGGTACAAACCCTTATGAGTATTAATTGTAGCATACTTCTGGGAATCCTTATCTAACCACATTTTCAAGTTCACATGGTTCTAGGCAGCACAGTGGCTCAGTGGTTAGCACTGCTGCCTCACAGCACTAAGGACTCAGGTTTGATACCAGCTTTGGGTGACTGTATGTGTGGAGTTTGCACATTCTCCCTGTGTCTGCATGCGTTTCCTCTGGGTGGTCTGGTTTCTTCCCACAGTCCAAAAGATGTGCAGGTCAAGTGAATTGGTCATGCTAAATTGCCCATAGTGTAGGTGCATTAGTTAGAGGGAAATGGAGCTGAGTGGGTTACTCTTCAGACGATCGGTGTGGACTTGTTGGGCCGAAGGGCCTATTTCCACACTGTAGAGAATCTAATCTCTGTCCAGCTTCATGAAGGCAGCCCCCTTCCAACTGTGTGTCTAAATCCTCTGTGCGAAGGACTGGGTATTTATCCAGCTGCGAGAAGCAGTTTATAATTTGATTAAAATCCCCACAAAGGCGAATCACCCCACTTAGCTTCGCAATCACTACATCCATTCCATAATGTGTACTGGCTTGATGATTCCTTCACTTTCCAGCTTTTCAATTTCTGCCTTTACTTTTTATAGTAAATGGCACTGGGTGGACCTTGCAGAAGGATTCCTGGTCAACATGCAAGATGGCCTTGGCTCTTTGACAGTCCCTGGTCTTTCCTGAAAAACTTTCAGGTATTTAATTAGGATTTCACTCAGGCAGCCATTTTCTATTCAAAAAATGTTAAGCCAATCTGGGTGAATCTTTCTCAATCAATTTTGCCCTGTCAACATTGGGCCCAAGCCTTTGACTATAAACAATGGTAACTCAACCAGCTACTTCTCATAAGAGACTGAAACCGAAGTTGTATCCTTAATCTGTAAAGGTTCCTTGGTAATAACTTCTCAACCTAGCTGAGGTCTTGCACAAGCTTAAGGGTTGGAATCCAGAGTGAGTTTGTGATCACTGAGACTGTTGTGCTGGTATCGAGCTGCATTAGAACCAGGTAACCATTTCACAGGATATTTGATTCAATTGGTTCTGGTTTGGATGCTGCTAAGCAAATTAACTGTTTCAAATCAGATGTAGGTGGATTTTCCAAGGTGCACACTCTCCTGGATACTGGCCTATGAATTTAGGTCCAGTGGGACTCTTTTGCTTTCTTCAGTCCACAAACCAGAAACTACAATGGCTTTCAGCCTGGTTCCTGCAGAAAATTGTACCCATTTGGTTGAGGTCTGGCTTTGTTTTTTGCTGTGGGCTGACCTAAAGTCCATCTGCTCAGGATATGTCCTAAGTGTGGCTTTGCAATTGCCTTCACTGAAGGAGTGTTCCCCAAACTCAGTCAGATAGGTAAGGGTATCCACTTCCATCAGAATACCCTGCAATGATGTGCTCCACTTGGTACATTTTCCAATGATAAAGCCAGTTGTAGTGCCTGCTTGAAGTCCAGTTGGGCTTCAGCAAGTAGATGCTTTTGCATGATTACATTATTAATCCCACTCTCGGTGCCACTGAACTAACTCCACAGAGGCCGGTATCCCGTCAGCAATCACCCTTTTATTTAAATGTGGAGAGTCCTTGATCCTGATCCAGTTCCCTCAGAGCTAGCTCTCAGAGTGACACTCCTGTTCTTAAATGTCAGCCAGGGCTCCCTGATTGAACAAGATTAACAGCCCCCGTCAGGGAACTCAATGTCTATGTCTGATCTCGTTATAATCACTACAAGTAGCGATTACTTTTGTAACAGTATATTTGATAAATACACAACGCCAATTATAGAGACGCCTAGTGTAAAGCAAAATCAGGTCACCTCTTCTCAATTAAACCAGCTAAAATAACCATTATTGAAGCAAAACCCTAACATATTCTATTTGTACCACATGTTTCTTTTCTGGCATGTGGTTTTGAAAAATGCTGTTTTTATTAAAAAAATATTTTTCCTATGAGAGCGTGGAGTCCTGGAAAACTATCAAATGGCATTGAAGGTGGTAATGACCTGCCTGGAGAAAGCATGGTAGCTGTATAGAATTATAGGGCAAATTACCAATATGAAATTGGTCTGCAAATTAAAATAGGCACAGATAGCAGCAGCGAAGAGCAAAAAGAGAGAGAAGTCAGAATTTGTAGGGAGATAAAAGACCATTGTCCTAATTTATAGTGGGATTTTTGCAGCATTAAAAGAAATGATTGTTTTTCTGGGTATTAAAAGGGCATTTTTACCAACTCTTTGCCAGCTGAGAGTGTTATGGGGAATTCTGATGCAGCGGTCAGCTGGATCTGGAGGATTTTCCATCCATTTAAAGAAAATAACCTGCTGAACATGATTCCTGGCACAGTGTGTGCTTCTGACAGGTGCAACATTGAGTTGGGAGGCTGACTTCACAACATTTCTCTTGTATAGCAGTTAGGAGAACAGTTAAACTGAGTTCAGAAGCCAAAGTAATGAAATTAAGCTGTTATAGACCAAAGTGCAGATAATTATGTTTTTACACTCACTTTTGGGACTTTATATCCTCTCCAAAACTCTTCTCTATTGACTTTAATGGGAAACAACTTGCTGTGTGGTGTGAAATGAACTGCTAGTTTACCATCAATCTGTGCTACTGGCAAATATCAAGTTTATCTCCTTTGACTTTTGTTTATAATGGGTGAGCACGGTGATTTTGCATCTCTTTTTTTCTGGACACGATATACCAGTCTGCGTAACTAAAGCACATTGATACTCTTACAAACCAACTTGGTTTTGCAAATATTTAAATTGAATTCTTTCAACGTTTTATTTAGAGGAAATTCACTTTTTGATTTGTTTTCTGTTGAATAGATAGAGCATGAAAAGTCAAGATCTGATATGAGAAAAGACTTGCATTTATGGAGTATGTCCCATAACCTCAAGTTGCCCCAAAGCAATTTATAGCCAATGAAATGGTTTTTGAAATTAGGGTAGGTTACAGTTAATAGAAGGGCAAAATTACAAATGCTATTTCTGGAAGATGAAACTCCAAACAAGTTATATGATTCGGTAAAAAAACACACACACATTAAACCCATGTTTAAGAGCCTAATTTTTCATTGCCTTAAGTTGTATTCAGGAATGTATTTTTTCCTTCAAACCTACTAGTTGTGTTGTGCATTACTGAGGAAGCATTGGCATACTGGTAATTAACATCTCACAGCATAATTCAAAGGTGTTCAGACCAGCATTCGCCTCTCCAAAGAGACCATTGAAATGAATTAGTTAGTACAGTAATATATTTAATTGCTGCTTGTGGAATCTTGCTGCATACAAAGTGAATCCATCCTTGGATACAAAATAAGAATGTAACACTTCAAAAATAGCATCAGTCATGAATGTTGATTGGGATTTTAAGTTTGGGAAAAACTTTATATAGGAAACAAATATTTCTCCTTTTCTTTCTACTTTACAACTACAATTCTGGTTGGTGTGATTCATGCACTGAATTTTAAGGGCCTCCCAAAGATGGGAATTTCTAGACCCAATCCAGCACCAGCAATGAGAAGCATTTGGAGACATCAAGGTGGGACATGAATCCAAAGCAGGCAAATTAAGATATTTGACAAACTTGTTAAGAGCTTGTCAGGGGTAGGAGGTTAGAGTTTCAAAGTTGCACATAATGGATATGCAGCTTCTCAAACAGGTCAGCTGGGGAAGGCAGGTAAAGTGTGGGGAGCCATCATATCTGCTTTTGACACCACCCTAAGGTTAAGTGGGGCAAAGGGGCACTCGATTCTTTGTGAGGAGATGCCTGGGTGGCAGCACAGATACCAAACAGTGGCCACACTGCCTGCCTGCGCTTTGGAAGAGGTCAGCACCCTCTGGCATTATGGGCGCAAAAGAACAAAGACTGTCAAGTTCACCTGGGTCGATAGCTTTTTATTGGAATCATTCTCAGAATATGGGCATCGCTGGCTAGATCAGTATTTATTGCCCACCTGTAATTACCCAGAGGAAAGTTGAGTTACTCACATTGTTGTGGGTCTAGAATCACACAAAAGTGCAACCAGGTGGTTAAAGATAGCAGTTTCCTTCCCAAAAAGGGCATCAGTGAACCAGATGGGTTGTTTCTCCCCCTAACAATTGTCAATGGGTTCATGAAGAAGGGCTTATGCTCGAAACGTCGATTCTCCTGTTCCCTGGATGCTGCCTGACCTGCTGCGCTTTTCCAGCAACACATTTCCAGCTCTGACCTCCAGCATCTGCAGACCTCACTTTCTCCTCAATGGGTTCATGGTCAGCATTAGATTCTTAATTTCAGATTATTATTGAATTCCACTGTGAGCCATGGTGGGATTCAAACCAAGATTCTCAGAACTTTACCCGGGTCACTGGATTGTCAGTTCAACAATAATACCATTAGGCCATCACCTCCCCACATATCTGCCCTGAAGGAATGCTCCAGATGGAAATGGGGGCACCACTCTTTCAATTTAAACACAATTGTAATAAGGGGAAACAGCATCCACATAAAAGATAGAGCACTAAGTATCAAAAGGATACAGTGGAGCGGGATATAGGAAAGATATAGGGCCCATATCCTCATTGTTGGATCTCCAGCACAAGTTGTGCTGGCTGGTAATGACGGGGAAGCAGTTTTGCAGGAAGAGGATTATACTTCAGGTACAGGATAACATCACCAAAACCTGACACTTCACACCATTGCTCCTCATGCCCTGCCAATGGCTATCAAAGACATTGCAGCATTCTTTATTTCTGGGTCCCTCCAAGAACCAGTAGTGACTTCAAGGACATCTCAAGAAGCGTGCACACCGTTGCATCTCATTGCCAGAATTAGATTGCACATTAATTGAATGAAAGCTGGAATATTGCAACAATGAGGGCATTGAGTTTTTATCTTCCTTCACTGGATTCCTTTAGATGTGGAGTATCATTGACTGCACCAGTGAGACCATTAAGGCATCCAGCGAGCGAACCATTTGGTTCAACAGCTGGGAGAGCTCCTACTCCCTGAATATCCAACTCGTGTACAAGCACTAGCTGAGCTTCCTTCATTTTCCTGGCCAGTGCCATTGAATATTTCATCCTCTGCTAATCCAGGCTGGTTGAGATCTTCACTTCAACTTCCAAAGTGCACAAATGGATCCTATAGGGTTTGAGGTGACTGCTGTTGGCCCTTCCACAGGAACCTCGGAGAGGAGCATACAGCTGATACCACCTCTACCATCTGCTCAACTGGTCAGTCATTAAGCAGGCCATTGAGCTTCTGAAGTTGGGTTTACAGTGGCTAGATGAGACAGATAGTGCCTTAAATACTTTTTGGAAAGTATTCTGGTCATTGTGATGACCTGCTCCTCTATCCTGAACATTACCTCCACAGTGATACTGACCTTGAGAACAATGAGGTCCTGGAAGGAAAAGCTCAACATAGGAGAGCAGCAGCGAATGTAGACAAGAGAAAGAGAGATATGAAATGAAGAGAGAAGGTGCTGAACAGCAAGATTAATTCCTGCTGCATGACAAGGATAGTCTCCATCTGCCAGGCTTCTACCCTCTATGATTGTACCTCCTTTATCTTCTTTCTGGCCTCAAGCATTGTATTCAGGCCAGTATCAATGAAGTGAGGCTCAGTTCTGTCCCAGGTGGCAGGCATCTTGCTCTACCCTGGTGAAGTAGGAAGCTTTGCTGTGAACCATAGATCTTTCCCACTGCACAATCTAGCCATGGCTGCTGTAAATGAGCCTCATGTTTCAACTGACCCACCTCTAGCTCCCCATTCAAGGAATTGCAATGAACAGTATGTCTTTCTCCATATCAATTAAGAGCTCTGACTTGTGAAAGCTGGAACATTAGTCAGCATCCTACTGGGAACGCTTTCTCAATAGAAAACAAAATCGGGAAAAATTTAAGTGTTATAGAACCTGGAATGTGATTTCTAACTCCACAGTCATGTTTCAGTTTAAATTCAAGGTTAATTTGTCCATTTTTTTGCTATCGCAACACATCACTGGTCTGACACAAGTTAAAAATACTACATTAAAAAATGATGTTGAAATATAAGGGCTGCACAGACATATTATTTGTAATATTTAAATATTAAGCATTTTTGTTGATTTTTAAAGTGTTATCTTACTAACCATTTGTATTGTCAGTTGTTACATTACACAATGGAAATGATCTGTATGTTAGCTGCACTTATTATGATAGATTTGGAGGTACAATAGCATGACTTCTTAAACAACCAAGATTCTCAACTGTCCTAGGTTTCAATATTTCAGTTCTATTGCTAATTACATTTATAAGGATCCACCAATTAACTGGTATTTGATAAGATTGAATTCTGAATCATAGAATTCTAGAATTTATAGCCTGACACATTCTTTGAAGTCATGCCTGAAATTATTGCCCATCATACAAATGTCATTCTCACATTTGAACATTTTTAAATTGAGCTTCCGTACTCACCAATAGTAAAGGGAAAACGTATGCCCGCCATAGCGTCTTGCAGTGCAACATCTTTTTATTTGCCTGTAACATATTTATTAAAATATGTGAATAAAAATATCACTTCAAGCCCTTTACAGTTTGAACTGTACGCATTTTCTATTCATTGAGCAAGTTTGTAATTGAACAAGTTGGGCTGGGTGAAATTTGTGCAAAAGGAAACTAATAGGAGATCTTTTAGAATTTTATGGCCTAATTTGGCTCATCTGAACCAGTATTAGTTGAGAGGCAGAAGGCCACTGATAGTCAAAGCGTGTTTTTGTGACTGGAAACCTGTGTCCAGTGGAGTTCTGCAGGGATCAGTTTTGGGGCCCTTGTTCTTTGGGGTATATATAAATGGTTTAGACATGAATGTAGGATGGTTGATAAGTAAGTCCGTGGATGATGCCAACAACCAGTGTGATGGTAAATAGTGAGGAGGATGGCCTTAGATTGCAGGAAGATATAGATGGGCTGGTCAGATGAGTTATCAATGGCAAATAGTATTCATTCTGCGTAAGTGTGAGGTGATGCAATTGGGCAGTACAAACAAGGCAAGGGATTACATGATCAATGATAGGACCTTGGGAAGACTGAGGATCAAAAGGATCTGGGTGTGCATGTATACAGGTCCCTTAAGTAGCGGGTTGGGAAGATAAAGTGGTTAAGAAGGCATATGGTTTACTTGTCTTTATTTGTCGAAGCCTAGAGCAGGAAGGTGATACTGGATCTGCTTAAAACATTGGTTAGGCTACGGTGCAGGTGTCGTGTGTACTTCCGGAATCCATATTGTCAGAGGATGTGATTGCACTGTAGAGGGTGCAGAGGAGTTTTATCAAGATGTTGCGTGGGCTGGGGAGTTTTGATTATGAAGAGAGGCTGGGTATTTCGAGGTTGTTTTTCTTGGAGCAGAGGAGACTGAAGAGAATATGATTGAGATGTATAACATTACAAGGGGCATAGACAAGGTAGACATGAAAGAATATCTTCCCTTGACGAGGGGATCACTGACCAGAGGGACATAAATTTAATGTAAGGAGCAGTTACCACACCTCAGGCAAGGGAAGAGATTGAGAAGGAGAGTCCATCATGGTCACTGCAGCCAGTGCAGGAATTGAACACATCACTCTGCATTGCACTTCAGCTGTCCAGCCAATTGAGCTCGCTAACCTGCAAAGGCAGAGAAGGCTATGTGCCAAGCACTGGGAAATAGAATTAGAATAGGTGGTTGTTTTTGACCAGTGTAAACATGGTGCGCCAAAAGGGCTTTTTTCTAGGCTGTAGACCCCAATGGCTCTATGACTATGAATGTCTTTTCCTCCTTAAAACTGGTCATGTTTAAAAAGTATTTCCACTTTTTTTTAATTGCTCAAACATTATTTCAACTAATGTGTAAAATGTAATGCACTTGAAGTGATATGCATTACATTCAGTAATAAAAACTGAGAAAAACCTTTTTAATCATGGTTTTTCTGGTCAGTATTGCTTGGAGCTGGTGTGTGGATGACATGGTTGATAGAACAAATATAGGCCCAAATGTGATCCAGGTGCTGGGAGCCTCCCTGGCTGGATGGAGAGCTGGCATGAGCTCTGAATTGCCTCTGTTGGTGAAGGCCCAATATATTTAAGTAGCCACTATTGGACTTTCCCCAGGATTCAGAATCCCAAAGGCAGAAATCCCACTGACCTGAGACCCAATCCAAAGCCAGCAGCTTTCCATTGCCGACAGCACCATTGGCAGTAGCAGCAGTTTCCTGCAATGCACATCCCCAGAGGTTCAGGATCAGTGAGGTATCAGGCCAAAGGTGTTTGAATGCAGAGAGTTGCTGGTGGGTGTCAAAGGCACGCATAGGGCTTGACTTTCAAAAGACAATCCCAATCTCCCCATTGCTCTCTACTCGATGCCGAGTTCCTCAATCATTCACTAAGTGCTTTGAATGAGGGAGCATCCTGAAATCCTCCAAGCAACTTTGCTAAGGGTTTGCTGCGCAGGTATCCTGAATGGTGATTCCCTGCTGCTGGTTGAATGCCAGTTACAGCAGGATGAGGCCCTTCAGAAGGCATTAATTGCTTTAACGAGTATCTGGGTGGGAAGACTTTTCACAAGCCTTCCGGCACAGTGCATAATTAAGTTAAGGCAGGAAGCTGAGGGTTGTCCACCTGGCATACCCCTTGCAACCCTTGACGACTGAATGCCTCCACTTCCAAACTCAGACCTGAGAGAGGGAGAGCAATAAATTCAGATATTTAAGTGCTGTCATCAGAACCTCCTCAGGATACAGGACCCCAGTGGGTGGAAATGTTGCTTATAGTTAGCTGGTGGTCATTCAGAGGCTAGCAACTCTGCACTGCACATCACTCCCATCAACAACAGTGACAGCTGCCGGTAGTACATCTGCTAGAGGCTGAGGGTCATTGAGGGACCCAATGCAACAGTCTAGATTAAAATTCTGCCCGTGGTATTGTGTCTTTGGTGAAGTGTTGCCACCTTTGTCATTTATGGGAGAGCACAATAACAGCTTCGGGGAAGCAATGCATTGATTCATCAGGTAATCAAAACAACGGGACATTTTTCATTCCTAAGTGTTAATTACAACAAAAATAAATACAAGTGCCATTTCGAAGCCTGCCCACCATCTACAAGGCACAAATCAGCAGCTAGATGGAATATTCCCCATTTGCCTGGATGGGGGGGAACTCCAACAATACTCCAGAAGCTTGACACCATCCAGGGCAAAGCAGCCAATCAATTGTCACTACATCCACCAGCATCCACTCCCTTCACCACTGATACTCAGCAATGTAGAAATTCACCAAAAATCCTTAGACATGATCTTCTAAACCCACATGGCTGCTAGCTGGAAGGACAAGGGCACCAGATACATGGGAACACTACAATCAATGCCAACATTCCATGGATGAAATAAAAAAAAAGGATAATAAGAACAACAGGAAGCAGTAATTGGACTTTTCTTCAATTTTTGCCATGTTGTTGATTCTAAAATGTCTAAACAGCATTGTTTGTTTTTTCACTGCTGTTAAGATTTTTTTAAAAGCAAAACAGGGAAAATAGCATGTATAGTCACAGATTAAAAATTATAGCTAAGATTGTTGCCAAAAAACAAGAGTTTGAAATATTACGATATGTTCTGCACAATATCATACTCCCAGCTTCACATTCTGGCAAGCACTTGAAAAAGAAATGTAACTTTTCTTGGCATTCCCCAAAAGCCTTCAAAGGCCACTGGCTAGTTCATGTGTGGACGTGTTTTTATCTGTAAGTAGCAGGCTGATGTCAGCTACATTTAGGACAGCCAAATTTTATATTATGCAGAAAGCATCAAAGAGGATTGGGACATCCTATTTGTTTCTTCAAATGGTTTAACGCCTATTGAAAATGCAGGCAATGGACACCACTTCTTATTTTGCCTTTACCAATACACTGGGTGGCTCACTTGCACTATGAGTCTATACACCTTCCAGCATTCTGGATGCTATTCTTCCATTTTACACAGCTCTGCCAACATGAATGTCAATGCTTTCAAATCGAATAAGATAGTGCTTTGTTTGTAAATTATCTGCTTCTCACCATCAATTAAAAGCAGTAATTGCTCATTACAAAAATGTAAACGCAATTACTGTAATTGCACTCTGGAAGGAATAGCTGTCAAAAGTCATGGTCCGTTTCTGCTGAACTATTTCCAGTTGTCTAGTGTCCCTGCAACTCCTCGAGAACTTAAGGAGACAGACAAACACATATTTAACATACCAATAGTTACCAACTTATTAACATGTCTCAATTTTCTTGTACAATCATGCAACATCTAAATATCACAAGGAAATTGGCAGCATATAGAGTAAGAGGCCTCTCTATACATAATTATTACTGGATTTAGAGGTTAATTCAATATAATTAAGTGTATTAGACATTAATCATTGCCAGGTTCATTATCCTTGCTGCAGTGTGAACAAACATGCCAGAATACCATAAGGAGTTCTCGCTAACCACTGGATTCCAAGCATCCTGTATATCTCAGTCTGAAAAATGTCTGTTTGCAGTGA
Source organism: Chiloscyllium plagiosum (assembly GCF_004010195.1). Lineage (NCBI taxonomy): Eukaryota > Metazoa > Chordata > Chondrichthyes > Orectolobiformes > Hemiscylliidae > Chiloscyllium > Chiloscyllium plagiosum. The sequence continues at coordinate 69,628,315 of NC_057715.1, forward strand.
ACAAAGGAAAGAAGAGTCATTGTGAACAAAATTGGTGTTCATTGTTAAAAATTATTTCATTCTACAATTAAAAATTGTTATGCATTGACCTCAGAATTCATTCAATCCAAACACATTTTTGTGAATTGCAGGTGTTTTAAAATGGTGAGTAAGAGCCATCATAGCCCACAACACTGTTTACCTCATTTAGTTCATTTTCCAGAATGTCTTGAAGTGAGTTATTTTTAGTGGAGTTGAAATTATGAAATACTGCACAAATATCATAGTTAAGTGCTTCACCAACACAACCATAATTACAATTATATTTTCAAATATTTTTCCAGTATCTTTAAGTTCCATAATAAATTATTATACAATTCTCTTTTTCTTGCACATACTGGAAAATGATGATTAATATAAGAAAGAATTAGAAACATATTCCAACTGCTGTACTATGTTTCATGGTCAGTATGTCGCTAAGTCTTTAAGAGACATGCTTTTGATGTCATCGTTGTACTATAAGATGTGAGCTGGGGGGTAGAAAAATCTCATACTCCATCTTGAAGCATGACACTTTACTGGAAGTGTGTGCTACTCTCTTGAACTGAATAGCTTAATATTAGCACAGGCACCTGTGTGCATGTGGAATTTAATGTTAGTACTTAAGAGTTAATTGTAACTAATGTTGAAATCTTTACCATCACCATAAGATTTGCCACCACTCCCACTTCCTTATCTTCCAGGAGATAGCATTAGCATTTCCCCACCAGTAAAACATTTGGTGGAGGCAAACTCACACCATTCTACAAACTAAATATGCTGTCTTTTTTTTTAAGAAGTCCTACAGTGTAGAAACAGGCCTTTCAGCCCAACAAGTCCACGCCAACCCTCCGAACAGCAACCTACCCAGACCCATTCCCCTCCCCTATCAATCTATACTTATGCCTAACTAATGCACCTAACCTACACATCCCTGAACACTATGGGCAATTTAGCATGGCCAATTCACCTAACCTGCACATCTTTGGACTGTGGGAGGAAACCAGAGCACCCAGATAAAACAGACACAGATGCGGGGAGAACGTACAAACTCCACACAGTCCTCGAGGCTGGAATCGAACCTGGGTCCCTGGTGCTGTTAGGCGCAGTGCTAACCCCCACTGAGCCACCGCGCCACCTATTTATTCCAGATGATTCCTCCCTGAGAATGGTTTAATTAAGCTTTAATTATAGCTAATGCAGGAAATTCAATATTTCCCAGCTATTGCTTTTGGTAAGGATTGACTCTTTGCTGAATTTGGCAAACCATTTGTTCTTTTCATCCAACTAAGCCAGCCAATTCAAACTTCCTGTGTACCAGATAGCTACTCCACAGTCACCGCAGCTTCCTGCAGTGTAGAAAATTGCAATTGTTTTCATCCACCCAGTTGCAAAACTCAAGCACAGTGCCAGCCAGCGAGCTCTTACAAGTAGCCCACCCTGGTTGAATCAAAAGCAATTAGTTGTGGCTTATTGCCAAAATTGCAGAACTGGAATGATGAATATGCCAGAGAATTTTAATGCCCATGATTGATGAGCTTGGGTCAGGTGGAGTGTTAAAATATTAAAAATCGCAAACCCAAACTCAACCTGCAATGAACCCTTGTGGTTTAATGGAGGCCAGACTAGGAGGCCAGTAAGCAAAGTGCTATCAAATGGTGCATCACTCAGTTAAATATTCTAGTCATGCTGCTTGCCCTCAGATCTTATACTCTATCAAAATTTTCTGTTCAATGAGCAGCTAAAGGGGAATATAATCAATTCAGTGGGAAGGTGAATTTCCAGTGCTATATCCACCTACAGCAGTGAGTATGCTTTCCACCAACTCAATAAACTCATTCATCTTGGTTTTCTCCTGAGAACCCAGCATCAGCAATCCAGTCTTCAACCAATTCAATTGAATCCATATGCTATCAAGAGGTGGTTGAAGACTTCTGCTCCAGAACTAGCTACACCATTGTTGTTAGTAGCTGACCCCTGCCCACACCCATCATGACCTCTCCTCAGTAAACCATTGCAATCTTGATGCATTTCTTGATCTATATCAATGGCACAGACTCAGGTGGACGAAACACATTTTTTGACACAAAAGAACTTGATAGTATTATGCATATGAGGGGAGTTGTGATAGACTTCAAAAGGACATAGACTGCTAATGTAACGGGTGAACATGTGGCAGAATACATTTAATGCACAAAAATGTGAAGGCATAATTTTGGTAGGATGAACAAAGAAAGGTAATACAAGGATAGAATTCTAAAAGTCTTCAAGAGTAGAGAGACTTGGGCATATATGTGCATAAAACATTAAAGGTGGCAAAATAGGTTAAGAAAATGGTTAATTATGCTTATGAGATCCTAAGCTTTATATTGGAAATATGGAGTTCAAAAATAAGGTAATTATTCTGAACCTTGATAAAATACCTAATCAGCTGGAATAGTGAGCCCAGCTTTGGGTATAATACATCAGGAAGGCTGGAAAAGCAATGAATAGGTTGTGAAAAATATTTACAAGAATGGTTTCAGGGATGACAGACTTTAGTTACAGGTGTAAATGAGTAAACCTGCCACTATTTTCCTGAGTGAAAATGAGCAAGAAAAGATCTAATAAAGGTGTGTCGCAACAACATCAGTAAGAATGGCTAGCACATAGTCATTGGACAGAACAAGTTCAATCTTTACATTGAGGATCCTCTCTGTGTGCTGAGTGGCACTATTATTGTGCTAACTGGGACAGACTTTGAACAGATCTAGCCATTTAAAACAAGACACCTGTGACGCATTGCTAGCCATCAGCAGAACCATATTAAAGCACAATCTGTTTCTTCATTGTCTGACATAGTCCCCATTCGACCAATGCCATCAATCCAAGAGATTGACTCTGATTCAACAAAAAGTGCAAGAAGGCACTCCAGAAGCAGCACTAGATATGACCAAGAATTGAGGTGCCAACCCGATAAGATTACCAGGACTACTTGCATGCCAAACAACTTAAGCAGTATGCAATAGACAGGGGTAGGCAATTCTGCAACCAATGAATCATAGTTGTACTGTATCTAGTTATGAATAGTGGTGAATAAAGAAACAACTAATAGGATTTGGAAGCCTCACAAGCATCCCCATTCTCAATGACTGGGGAACATAGCTCATTAGTGCAAAACACAAGTCTGAAGGATTTACATCCATCTTCAACTTGAAATATCAAGTGGATGATCCATGTTGGTTTGCTCCTGACAACCCATCATAGATCCAATCTTCAACCAGTTTGATTCACTCCACACGTTATCAAGAGGTGGCCAAAGACAGTAAAGTCTGCAAAAGCTATGGGCTCTGCCAACATTCCAGAAACAATACTGAAGACTTAATAGACCAGAACTAGCCCTACGCCAAAGCATACTGCCCCAGTACGGCTACAATATTGGCATTTACTCAACAATGTGGAAAAGTGATCAGGTATTTGATGTGGCACAAAAAACAGGGAAAATCCAACCCAATCAATTACCACCTCTTAGTCAACTCTCAATAATCAGTGAAGTGATAGTCGGGGTCATTGACAGTACTATTAGTTGTTCACTGTCACTCCAGGACTAATCAGCACCTAGCCACCTTCAACTGCTTCATTAGTGACTTTTCCTCCACCATATGGTCAGAGTGGGGGTGCTGGCTGATGACTGCATGATGTTCAGCACCATTTACGTTGCTTCAGACATTGAAGCAGTCTGCATCTATATGAGGCAAGACCTGAACAGTATCCACGCTTGGGCTGATAGGAAGCAAGTCACGTTCATGTGATACTGGGTCAGACAATAACTATCTCCAACAAGATACAACCTAAATATATCCCCTTAATGTTCAATGGCTTTACCATAGTGAATCTCCTACTATCTACACCTTAGGACTTACCATTGAACAGAAACTAAATGAAACTAGTCATACAAATACAGTGGATGCAGTTCCTCTCTAGGTCACGCATTATTCTAAGTTGGAACTCCATTGTTGTCCCTACACTGATGCGAGGTCAAAATCTTAGCACTTAGTTCCTAACAATGCTTTGAGTATTCCTTTTCCTCAAGAACTGCAATGGTTTAAGAAAGCAACTCACTAACACCTTCTCCAGAGCAATTAGGGAGGGGAATAAATGTTGGTCCAACCAATGATGCTCATATTCCATAAATAAAGAAATGTAAGGACAAAATGAAGCTACAGATTTAGGGAGCATGGCAAAGGTTCATTCAGAGATGAGAACAGCTGTAACTGCCATCATTGAAACTAGCTCAGACCCTGTCTCAGTGAAGACTGGGGTCAAACAAGGCTGTGCCACTGCACCGTTCCTCTTATTGTGCCTCACCACCAGTAAATTATCCATAGGCATGGAAATAATTTATAGAATGGATGGAAAAAATGTTTAACTGACTCCTCCTTAAATCCCAAATCAAAAGTTCTCCAACTTCAGTCATACAAAAGGTAATTAGCTTGTTATCTCAAAATAAAGAATATACAGGTTTATAGGGAGAAGACAGGAGAATGGCACAAGGTGAGTTACTCATTGGGAGAACTGGTACAAATACAAGGGCCAAATTGGGACACTTACTGCACTGTAAAAATTCTGTGATTAGGTCATTGAGGTTCAGTAGGTAGGTGAAATTTGTGCTCCAGATCATTTTCTGAATCATTTGTGCAAGTGGACCTTTCAATAGATACCTAGAAAATTAAGTTCCTCTTCCAACCAGCACCCACAGTAAAACATCTAACCGCTTGTTTAAGATCAATACTAAGAGCTAGAAAAATGTAGCCATTTTCAATGACAAGGGAGCCTCTGCATGATGACAACAAGCATTGAGGAGAAAATATATAATTGCCTCCTATTTAACAGCTCAGCTTTTGGATAATTGAGGAAGGAGTATGTAAGGACCAGGATGTCCAACCCTGGCCTAAGCTCATGATCTACCAGTCAGATTGGATTCTTGCACCCCAGTGTAACTGTGGAAGTTTTCAAACTGAGAGGAGCACAGATAGCTTGGAGGAATGTAGGGCTGGAAGAGATTAAAATGATAGAAAGGAGCAAGATCACATCAAGATTTGAAAACAATCATAAGCATTTTAAAATGGTGGCTTGGCTTAACCCAGAACCAATGTAGGTTAGCAAACACACGAGTAATGCAAGAATGGGACTCAGTGCAAATGACAACGGTGGAAGAGATTTGAATAACCTGAAATTTACAAAGAGTCGAATGTGACAGGCCAGCTAAGAATGCATTTGGATGATCAGGTGTAGAGGTGGTAAAGGTGTGAATGAGGTTTCCAGCAGCAGATGATCTGGGACAGACTCAGGCCACGTTACAGGGGAAGAAATTGATTATCTTACTGACAGCTTGGATATATGCTCCGATGCTCAACTCAGAACAATTTTACCACATTTTAATTTTACCCTAACTTAGCAATGTAAGACTGGACAAGGAAAATGTTTTCAAAGCATGTATAAATGGCATGTGCCAACATGCTGCATGCAGGTGCATATACTCTATCTGCTGTAGGTGCCAAAAGAAATATTATTCCATCCTATATCAAAGGTAGCTGTCATCTGGTGAAACAGAGTTCACTCTCCTCCCTTATTTCTATTTAAACATGACTGCACCAATTAACATTAACACAGAAATTTGAAAGGGAAGTCATCATAGTATTAAAGCAGGTTTAAAACATGCAGTATTTCAGACCCATGAGGCAGTATGGCAACATTAGGAGTTCATGCCAATTTTAATGGTTGGGTCTCTTAACACGGTGCTATCCAGTTTCCTGGCCATCTGCTTTGGACAGAGGAAGTTAAATAAACATCAACATAAAGACTAATCCAAGCAAGCAAAACTTTAGCAATTCTTTCTTTTTATATGCTCACAGGATGTTGCTGGCCAAGCTATGGCAGTAGGGGGGGGGGAGGGGCACGGAAGTCACTGAGCATGTGACTTCAGGCTCTCTCCTGTATTCCTGATGAAGGGCTTTTGCCCAAAACGTCAATTTTGCTGCTCCTCAGATGCTACCTGAACTGCTGTGCTTTTCCAGCACAACTCTAATCTAGAATCTGGTTTCCAGCATCTGCAGTCATTGTTTTTACCTAACATTTATTGCCCAGAGGGCAGTTAAGAATCAACCACATTGCTGTGGGTCTGGAGTTACATGTAGTCCAGACCAGATAAGGATGGCAGTTTCCTTCCCTAAAGGACATTAGTGAACCAGATGGGGTTTGCCCAACAATTGACAGCGGATTCATGGTCATCATTAGACTCTTAATTCCAGATTCTCATTGAATTCAAATGCCACCATCTCCAACAGCAGGATTTGAACCCAGTCCCCAGAACATTACCTGGGTCTATGGATTAATAATCAAGCAATAATACCACTAGGCCACCCCCCTGTGATTCATCAGATCCCAGAGGCATACATGCTGTTGTTACTTTGAAACTAAACTTTGATCGTTTGATAACAAAAACTGACCTAAAAGGTGGTAATGAATTACCTTTGCAGCACTAACCCGCTATGATCAATATATACATTTGTAGATAAAGCTTGGTGGCCCTCTTCCTACTGATCAGTAACTATCAATACTCAGTACAACAGATATATGGGAACACCACCATCTGCAAGTCCTCTTCAAACTTCTCACCATCCTGACTTGGAAATATATTGCTATTCCTTCACTGTTGCTAAGTGAAAAATCCAGGAATTCCCTGAAATACAGTGGTTCAAGGAGAGAACTCACTATCATATTGCTCTCAAGAAGATGATGAAGAAAATAAAGAAATAAAATGGTTGAACTGATGATGCAAATAAAAATAAATCAGTATGATCTGTTATCTGTTAAGAAACATGGTAGCAGGATGACTTGGATTGTCACCCGAATCTTGAAGGGTACCAGACATTTAGTAAGGACAGGAAGCTAGGAAAGGTGGTGAGTGGCTCTGTTAGTTAATGATAGTATTAACACAATAAATAGGAATGTCCTAAGGTTGGGAAACCAGGTTATGGAAATAACTTGGGCAGAGATAAGTAATGATAAAGGCAAGAAGTCACTTTTGGGAGTGAGCCTATAAGTCCTTTAACTTTATCCAAATGAAAGGGTGGAATATAAAGAAAGAAACAATCCTAGCTTGTCAGAAAGACACAGCAGTGATCATGAGAGATTTACATATAAACTGGAAAAATCAGATGGGCAAAGGTGGCCTAGATCAGAAGCTTGCAGAATTCTTTCATGATAGCTTCTTAGAATAACATGTTCTGCAGCTGACCCAAGAGCAGTTTATACTAGACCTGATAATGTGAGATAGTATTGATTAATGATCTCAAAGCAAAGGTTCCTTTAGATGGCAGTGATCAAAATATGATTGAATTTTATATTCAGTCTGTGAGAGAGAGAGGGGCTCACAGTAGTTTATAAACTTTTAAAAGAAGGGTAATTATGAGGGTATGAAAGCAGAGTTGGCCAAAGTAATTGACCAATTAGATTATATGCTAATTACAGAAGTAATGGCAGCCATTTAAGGTAATATTTAAGAACACACAGAATAGATACATTTCAAAGAGTAAGAAACATTTCAAGGAAAGAACATACCATCGGGAGTGAAGTCAAAATGTTAAAGATAAATACAAGTAGCAGGTGAGAACTTTAAAAAAACCAAATGACTAAAAAAATTATAAGAATGAAAAATATTAAGACTGCAAGAGAAAGCTAGCTAGAAATATAAAACCAAACAATAAGAGAAAGGGGTTAACAAAGTGAGTGGTGGTTCTCTAGAAAATGTATCTGGTGAATTAAAATGATAAATAGGGTGAAGGCAGATGAGTTGAATAGATTAGATTAGATTAGATTAGATTACAGTGTGGAAACAGGCCCTTCGGCCCAACAAGTCCACACCGACCCGCCGAAGCGAAACCCACGGAAAATTTTGAAACAATCATTAAAGAAGTTTTACAATCATTAAAGAAGATATTTTGTATTAGGATTAGAGGATACAAATAACATCTCAGAATTAGCAATAAATCAAGAAATCAGGGAGAAATTTAGGAAAATCACAATCTCCAGAGAAATGGTAAACAATAATTGCTTCAGACCATTGGACCTCATCCTAGAGTCTTAAAAGATGTGACTGATGAGATTGTCGATGCATTGCTTTAAATTTTCCAAAACTCTGTCAATCTGAAGGTGATTGGAAGACAGGAAATGTCACTCTTTATTAAAGAAGGGAGGGTGACAGAAATCAGGAAATTATGGTCAGTTAGCATAACATTTGTCAAAGGGAAAATTTTGAAACAATCATTAAAGAAGTTTTACAGCAAGGCACTTATATTAAAGGTAATTAAGCACAGTCAATATATGAAGCAGCATCATATTTGACCAGTCTATTGGAGTTGGTTGAGGGGATAACACATTTGTGGATAAAGGGGAACCAGTGGATGTACTGTACTTAGATTTCCAGAAGGCATTGGATACAATGCTACATCAAAAGTTACTTTTATGGTTTAGGGATTGCATATTGGCATGGATAGAAGATTGTCTGTCTACCAGGAAGCAAAGAGACAGCATAAATGTGTCCATTTCAGATTGATCGGATTTAATGAGTGGTGTTCCACAGGGATCAGTGCTAAGAATTTATACACATTCTTAAAATTTGTACAAATGATTTGGTTGAAGGGATGAAGGGATTGTTGCCAAATTTGCAACAACTTACAAATAGGTTGTGAACATTATTCCCTTTCATGATTGTTACATTTGTGCAGACATTAGAGGGAGAGGTAGATAGACTAAGCGAGTGGGTAAAGATCTAGAGTATACTGTGAGAAAATGTGAGTTTGAATAAAGGAAAAGTATGTTATATAAACAGTATGAGAATACTTGTCTCTAAGTTACAGAGGGATTTGGTGCACCTTTCATAGAGTCATAGAATCTTAGAGATGTACAGCATGGAAACAGACCCTTCAGTGCAATTCATCTAAGCCGACCAGATATTCCAAGCCAATCTAGTCCCACCTGCCAGCACCTGGCCCATATCCCTCCAAACCCTTCCTATTCATATACCCATCCAGATGCCTTTTTAAATGTTGCAATCGAACTAGCCTCCACCACTTCCTCTAGCAGCTCATTCCACACATGTACCACCCTCTGTGTGAAAAAGTTGCCCCTTAGGTCTCTTTTATATCCTTCTCCTCTCACCTTAAACCTATGCGCTCTAGTTCTGGACTCCCCCACCCCAGGGAAAAGACCTTGTCTATTTATCCTATCTATGCCCCTCATGATTTTATAGACCTCTGTAAGGCCACCCGTCAGCTTCCAATGCTCCAGGGAAAACAACCCCAGATTATTCAGCCTCTCCCAGTAGCTCAAATCCTCCAACCTTGGCAACAGCTTTGTAAGTCTTTTCTAAACCCTTTCAAGTTTCACAATATCTTTCTGATAGGAAGGAGACCAGAATTGCACACAATGTTCCAACAGTGGCCTAACCAATATCCTGTACAGCTGCAACATGGCCTCCCAACTCCTGTACTCAATACTCTGACCAAGAAAGGAAAATATACCAAATGCCTTCTTCACTATCCTATCGACTCGTGATTCCACTTTCAAGAAACTATGAACCTGCACTCCAAGGGCTCTTTGTTCAGCAACACACCCTAGGACCACACCATTAAGTGCATAAGTCCTGCTAACATTTGCTTTCCCAAAATGCAGCACCTCACATTTATCTAAATTAAACTCCACTTCTCAGCTCATTGGCTATGAATCATAAAAAGTTAATACAAATGTAGAGTAAATAGTTAGAAAAGCCAGTAGAAGATTTATTAACAAGGGATATTGAATACATAAGTAGTGAGGTTCTGCTTTAGTTACACAGGACACTGATGGGACAACATTTGGAGTACTATGCACAGTATTCTTTACTTATTTAAAGAAGAATGTACAAGCATTCAAAGCAGTTCAGAAAAGGTCTCATAGACTAAAACCCAGAATGAGCGGGTTGTCCAACAAGCAGACGTTGGAGAAGCCAGACTTGTATCAGCTGGAGGTTAGAAGAGTAAAAAGAGACTTGATTTAATCATAAGATCCTGAGGAGCCTTGACAGGGTAAATGTGGGGAGGATAGTTCTGCTTATGGGAGAATCTAGACCCAAAGGTCAACCATTTAAAATGGAGATGAAGTGAAATGTTTCTTTCAGAAAGGAGTGAGGTTTTGGAACTTTTTCTGAAAAAGTGGTGGAAGCATAGTCCTTTAATAGTTTTAAGGCAGCAATAGATAAATCCTTATCAAACAAGGGTTCAGGAGTAAGACGGAATGTGGACATAAAGTTACAATCATATCAGCCATTATCTTATTGAATGCACAGCAGGCTCGAGAGGCTAATTGGTCTACTTCTGTTCCATGTTTGTATACAAATACATGATTCATTCAGAAAGGATCTCTGCACATTCATTGAGAAAAAAACATATTGTCCTTATTATTTATGTAAAATTACATTTATGGCTTTAATTATTCAGAGCACTTTGTGACATTTCTGCAGTAATGGTTTAACATTCAATCCCTTGTCAGGGATTAACTCTGTGCATTGGTTTATTTGGAATAGTAAACACATTATAAATTATGAAGCAGACATCACAGCAATCAAATGACTTGTATTTTGTAACTTGCAAACAAAAAGCAGACTAAACTGCCAGGCTGAGGTGCTGTTATATCCACATAATACATACTGTCGTTAAAAGTGAACTATCTTAAAGACAAGGTACAAATACAACAACCTGCTGTTTTCCAAAAGGAATTTCAACTGCTTTCAACAAGAAATGAGCCTATGAGTCTCAAAAATGTATAGGTAATTTGCTAGCACATCCAGATGTTGTGATAGTCACTGTGTCTGGAGTTTTCTTACATGGGCTGCTGTTGCTGTACCAGAATTTGCTTATGTTGATACAGTACACCCACATTTGTTTCCAAATTAGCCGCTGATTGAGCTTGTTCCTCAAGTTGTTTTGAATGGCAACTACTGTTCCATTGTAGGGTGTCATGATGGCTCAGTGGTTAGCACTGCTGCCTCACAGCACCAGAGACACAGGTTCAATTCCGGCCTCAGGCAACCGTCTGTGTGGAGTTTGCACATTCTCCCTGTGTCTGCGTGGGTTTGCTCTGGTTTCCTCCCACAGTCTAAAGAGGTGCAGGTCAGGTGAATTGGCCCTGCTAAATTGCCCGTAGTGTTAGGTGCATTAGTCAGAGAGAAGTGGGTCTGGGTGGGTTACTCTTCAGAGGGTAGGTGTGGACCTGTTGGACCAAAGGGCCTGTTTCCACACTGTAGGGAATCATAACTAATAGCTGTAAAACAAGTCTCTAGAAAACGATTGATTTATGTTTTGAATATGCTCAATGAGTTTCCACAGCTCTCTGGCATAAATAATTCCAAAGATTCAATACTCTGAGTGTGAAGAAATTCTTCTCTTTCAGTATTAAATTATACTATTATTAGTATTAAATGCTCTATATCCAAAGTTATGCATTATTCTCTTCAGTTGCTAATATCAAATTTTAATATAGAGCAGAATAACTATTGCAGATTAAGCATTAAGTATAATTTGATTTAATGTTTTATGCTATGGCACAGTAAGAAATATGAAACCACAAAACCACAAATTTGAAAAATGGTCATATTTGAAATACTTTGTTAAATAACCACTGAAAAACTTTTCATTTTGCTGACTGAGCATGTGCTGAAAGTTAGCACCATTTATTCAATCTCACTTTCTTTTCTTTCCTCTCTGACTATCTTCCTTCCTTTCTTGGGGGTGATATTTTGGGCTCAAAAATGGTGGGCCATCACTCACTCAAAGCAAAGTTGAGACACTAGTACCATTTTTGGGTTCAGATCTCAGGTATATTTTGCGTGTGAGCTGCTATCACCAAATGGACAACATCAAGGGGACCTGCAGTAAAACCTTTGCTGGATTGTTCATGAAGCCCAATGGCACAGGAGTGGATCCCAGGGTAAGTGAGAACATGCTGACAACAGGTTAGAAAGTGTTGCTGGAGTTAGGAGAAACATGAACTTTACTTTTAAGAAACAAAAGCTTGTCTCTCATGAGCAGGCCCAGCAGTAACTCGGTGCTTACACATTGTTAGCCCTGGTAACGAATTTACTGTCATTTCACATGGGTCTATTGCAGAGCTGCTGAAGCATCTGCCTAGAACATGTTGTGGGCCCATTTCCCATACACGTTGGGTTTCCAGTCACATAATACCATATTGACATAATAGGGGTATTAACTTTCAAATTTCAATGTCCAACTTTATACCTGGAACATTCATGGGCTGACGTTTTAAAAATGGACCAAAGGCATTAACTGAAAATGGTCACAGGTATCAGCTGACCACACAGCTAAGCACATCTCATTGTGGATTAGACAAAAGTTTCATTTCCTCCTAGAAGTGGGGAGAGTTTGGGAAAAGAGAAATGTAGGTTTACAAAGCAAAATGATATTGCAGCATTAGGAACAGTCATTTGGATAATAGTACCCAGAGTGGGGCAGAAAGGGACAGTGTACAAATATAGAAAAATAGACAGCGCTATGAATCAAGGGGAAAGAAATGGGGGATCCAAGATGGCAGCGACCCAGCAGGTCTGAGTCTATAGTGCTCCTCCCAAGACTTGGGCAAAGTGGGCCACCCACCCCCACCACACTCACCAAATCATTTAAAATTGCTGTTTAATTTAATTAGTTGCTTAGTATTAAATTTAAACAATTTAATCTTTATTAAAAATGACCAAAGGGAAGGGAGCCCGCAGCTCTCAGCAAGCAGGAACCCCTCCCCCACCCTCTCCAGCTGCTGCAGAGGCGTCCGCAGCCGCCCCAGGGGATTTACCTACGGTGGTGAGCCTTGTGGAAATCATCTCTAAACTGGATGCGAAGATCGACGCTTTTATTGAAGAATCCCGAAGCCGATGGGACTCACTCTCGGCCACGCTGCAAAAGCACGACCGAGACATTAAAGAAATTGAGCACCGAGTCGGAGGGGCGGAGCTAAAGGCCACAACCTCCGAAACTACAGCGCAATCGGCCGTGGATCGGGTCTGGACTCTCGAACAGCGAGTCCGGACCTTAGAGAATCATATTGATGACCTCAATAATCGAGGTCGTCGAAAAAATATTAGTTTGCTGGGCCTTTCCGAACGGGAAGAGGAAGGCCAGCTTACAGCGTTCCTCGAGCAGTGGCTGCCACAGCTTTTACATCTGGAGGCTGGATCAGGCCAGGTAAGGGTAGAATGGGCCTACCGGGTAGCAATACGTGGGCCCGGCTCGAACCAGCGCCCCCACCCGGTCCTGTTCCGTCTGCAGAGCTATAAGGAGTGGCAGATACTCCTAGAAGCCTCTAGAAATCTTGGAAAAGATTCCCAAGCCATGATCTATAAAGGTGTTATTTCAGGACTTTTCCCCAGCTCTGGTCCAAAAGAGGAAGGCATTCGATGAGGCGAAGAAGGGACTTAAATATTCAGTACTCCTTACGCTACCCAGCTACGCTACGCTTTAACCATGAAGGATCCGTATATAATTTCGGATCGCCAGAAAAGGCTAAAGAATTTTTAGACTCTCTTAGATAAATTGTAAGAGATAATGGATGTTGGTTTGCCTTCCCCCTCCACTGCAGTTTATATCCCCCCCTTTTTTCTTTTTTCTTACCTTACTGTTTAATATTATCTTGGGGTGTGGGGAGAGGGATTTATTTATTTGTTCTCTATTTAACAATTTTCTCCCCCCCTTGGGTTTTTTTTTATTATTCTATGTATGCATGTGTGTATGTATATATATGTATATACATATGTATGTATGTATATATATCTATATCTATATATATATATATATATATAAGCCAGGGGGTCTAGTTAATGTTGATGGGGGGAGGTGGTTACCTTATTCTATTTTACCTCTGTCTCTAGGAGTGGGGTTGTTTTCCCTTGTTATTTTGTATTATTATATTTAATTATTATTTGTTGGTTTTCAAGCTGAATTCTATAAAGAATTTACAGAAATATTGGCTGGTCCACTTATGGACATGTATAACTATGCATATAGTCAGGGCTGTCTCCCGCTTTCGCTGAAGGAGGCAAATATCTCTCTTATCCTTAAAAAAGGAAAGGATCCAGAAGATTGTGCGTCATACAGACCAATATCCTTGCTAAATGTAGATTTTAAAATCCTTTCTAAAACATTAGCATTGAGACTAGAAAGGGTACTGCCACATATCACAAAAGCGGATCAGACGGGGTTTATTCAGGGCCGTAGATCATCCAATAATATTAAAAGGGTTTTGAATATGAGCCAAGCCTGCCGTCAGGGAAAGATACCAGGAGTAGTAGTTTCATTAGACGGGGAAAAGGCATTCGATAGGGTTGAATGGTCATATTTGTTTTACACATTGGAAAGGTTTGGCATTGGAAAGGTGTTTACCAAATGGGTCTTAACATTGTATAGTGATCCCAAAGCAGTTGTGGTTACCAATGGATTAGGTTCAGATAGCTTTAGTGTGGGTAGGGGCTGCCGTCAGGGATGTCCTCTCTCGCCATTGTTATTTACGCTAATAACTGAACCACTAGCAGAAGCTATACGGGCTGATCCTAATACAACGGCCCTGAGGATTAGTACAGGTAAACATAAAATTACCCTTTATGCAGATGATGTTCTTCTATTCCTCAGTAATCCTCTGATGTCCGTGCCTCGCTTAATCCAAGTTATTAATACATTTAACGCATTCTGTAAAATTAATTTCTCAAAATCGGAAGCTATGCCAATGGGTGGCCTTGCTATGATACCCCACTTAGTGGACGGATCCCATTTTCCCTTTCGTTGGTCCCTGGAGGGTTTCTTATATTGAGGCATTTTTATTATCCCAGTATTTGGTCAGTTATATAAGGCTAACTTTGTGCATTTCTGGAGAGGATAAGGCAGGACCTCCAGCAATGGGGAGACCTTACAATTTCCTGGCTGGGTAGAATAGCACTAATTAAAATGAATGTCCTGCCCCGTCTCCTATACCC
>NC_057715.1:69643500-69657283 GCF_004010195.1 Chiloscyllium plagiosum
ATCAGTTAAGTTCCCTATTAAGTTACATAGCTGATTGGGTCTTGTCTGATCCACAATCAATCGGGCTGGACATCGAGGCTTCTCAAGTAAAATGCCCACTTATTAACCTTTTATTTTCAGACAAGAGGAAAATCATTACGGTTCACTGTAAAAACCCTATAATACTAAACACAATTAAAGCTTGGAATGTAATACGGCAAAATGAGGGCAACTCACATAAAACATCCCCCTATGCCAATAGTGGGAGCATGGGGATTCCAACCGGGGTTTACTGACACCACTTTTAAATTCTGGAGATCCAGGGGTATCTCATGTTTAGGGGACCTAGTTAAAGATGGGGTCCTGATGTCTTTTGAACAGCTGCGTCAGAAATTCGGATTACCAAATGGAGACCTCTATCGATACTTCCAAATTCGAGATTATATACAGAAGAAGACTACGTTATTAGATAGTCTTTATAAATCAGATAGAGAATGTAGAGTACTACGACCAATGGGGGTATCCTCCATCAGTACTATTTATCATTTACTACATGAATACAGATATTTCGGCTATCCTAACAAGAGCTTTTATTTAATTGAGATTATGAACCTGGCTGGTCCGGGGCCCCTTGGGAGAGAAATCCCGCACCAATACGGGTTTTGTTACATTTGATGTTAACACATTCCGAGCATGTATCTCACTCCCCAATTTCTATGTTATCCATTGTTTTTTTTTTGTTTTTTTTTTCTCTTCTCTTATTTGAATAATGTAAGAGACTTAAATATACATTCTGGTTAGTTGTAGGTTAGATTAGTAGTTAGCTGAGTTTTTTTTTCTTGGTATTTTTCTTTAGTTAAATTTTGGTTATTATATATTTAAGATTTAATTGTATATCAATGTTTGTACTTGAGAGTTTTGTTTATTTTTGTAAACTTGTAAAAATGTTAAATTTCTAATAAAAACATCTATAAAAAAGGGGAAAGAAATGATAAAAAGGAAAAATTAAAGGCTCTTTACTTAAATACATGTAGCATTTGGAACAAAATAAATGAACTAACTGCACAAATAGAGATTAAAGGGTCTGATTTTAGAGCCATAATGGAGACATGGTTATAAGGAAATCCAAGTTGGGAACTAAATATTCAGAGGCATGAGGTTTTTCTAGAGGACAGGCAGGAAGGACAAGGTATTGGGGTAGCTTTGTTAATACGGGATGGAATATGTAACTTAGCAAGAAATGATCTTGTAGCGAAAGAAGTAGAATCCATATAGGTAGAGGTAAGAAATAACAAGGGGAAGAAGGCACTGATAGAAGTAGTCTATAGGCCCTCTAACAATAGTCATGTTGTAGGACAGAATAAATCTGAAGGATTTGGAAACAAAAGACAGTACATTAATCATGGGTGACTTTAATCTTTATGTAGATACTGAAGTCAGATTAGCAGAGGTATCCAACAGAAAGGATTCATAGAATGTATTTGGGACAGTTTCCTACAACAATATGTTGTGGATCCAGCCATAAATTGGGCTATTTTAGATTTGGTTATGTATAATGAGGCAGGTTTAATAAATAATATCAGACTAAAAGATCCTCCAGAAAGCAGCAAACATAACATGGTAGAATCGAGCATTCAATTTGAGTGGGAGAAATTTGGGAGAGAAACAACTGTGCAAAACTTAACTTAGGGCAATTACAAAGGAATGAGGGTAGAGCTTGTGGAGTGGACTGGGAAAGGAGTTTAGCAGCAAAGACAGTTAAGGGACAAAGGCAAACATTTAAGAAAATAGTTAATGGTTTGTAATAAAGAATAGCCCAGTGAGAAAGAGGAATTCCACAAAGGGGACAAACCAATGATGGTTAACCAGACAAGTTAAGGAAACTGTAGTATCAAATGGAAAGAGAATGCTACATTGTGGCAAAGAATAGTGCTAAGCCAAACAATTAGAAACATTTTTAAAACAATAAGAAGATGACTATAAAGAAATAGAGGGAGAAGATAAATATTGAGAATAAACTTACAAGTAATATCAAGATAAACAGTAAGAGCTTCTTTCAACATATGAAAAATAAGACCGAGGCCAAAATGAACATACATCCCTCAGAGAACAAGGTTATGGAAATAATAATGGGGAATCCAGAAATGCAGAGCAGTTGGATAAATACTTTACATCAGTCTTCACAATAGAAGACACTAATCGTAAGACCAAAAAGTGCTTGGGAAAATAATAGGGCTAAATGTAAGTTCTCTGGACCCGTTGGGATGTATCCGAGGAAACAGCTACAGAGATAGTGGATGAATTGGTAGCAATTATCTGAGAATCCTTAGATTCTGGAAAAGTTCCAGACAATTGGAAAGCTGCCAATATAGCACTTTTATTTAAAAAGGAGAGACAGGAAAAAAGGTAACAATAGACCAGTTAGCATAACATCTGTTGTTTAGAAAATGCTAAAGTCTAATATAAAGGATCTAATAGCAAAGCATTTATAAATACATAATATGATCAAGGACAGTCAGCGTGGCTTCATGAAAGAGAAATTATATCTGAGGAGTTTATTAGAGTTCTTTGAGGAGGTGACAAGTAAGATAGATAAAGAGAAAGCCAAGCATGTAACATATTTGGATTTTCAGAAGTCATTAGATAGGATACCACACATTAGTTTACTTAATAAGGGAAGAGCCTATAGTGTTGGAGGTAGGACATTGGCATGGATTGAAGATTGTCTAACTCATAGAAGACAAAGACTTTGAATAAGGGGGCATTTTCAAGATGGCAATCTATAACTAGTGGAGTACCATAGGGATTGGTGCTCGGGCGCAATGATTTACAATGTATAATAGTGAAATGAATGAGAAAAGTGAATGCATTACAGCCAAGCTTTGTAGATGACTCAACAATTGTTGGGAAGTCAAGTGCTGACAATGACAGTAAGAGTTTGCAGTGGGATAGAGAGAGGTTAACTTGGTGGTAAAAACTTGGCCAATGCAATATGATGTGGGAAATGTCGGGTTATACATTTTGGCAGGAAAAATAGATGAGCTGAATATTATTTAAATGGAGAAAGAAATGGAAAAGTACAACACAGAGGGATTTAATAATTCTCATACATTAATCACAAAAATGCTAGAATACAAGTTCAACAGAGAATAGGAAAGATAAATAGAATGTTGGCCATTATTTCAAAGGTAATGGAGTATAAAAAATAGGGAAGCCTTCCTAAAACTATACAAGTCACCAGTTAGATCACACTTAGATTGCTGTGAACAGTTTTGGTTCCCTTATTCAAGAAAAGACATACTGTCATTGGAGGCAGTCGAGGAACAGTTCACTGAGTTGGTCCCAGGTAGGAGGACTGTGATATGAGGAGAGATTAATTTGGGCCTGCATTGGATTTTAAACAACTGGAAGGAGACTTTATTGAAATATACAAGATTCTTAGGGTTTTGACAGATTATGTGTGGAAAAATTGTTAAAATTAAAGTGGTGCTGGAAAAGCACAGCAGGTCAGGCAGCATCCGAGAAGCAGGAAAATTGACGTTTCGGGCAAAAGCCCTTCTTTCCTGATGAAGGGCTTTTGCCTGAAACATCAATTTTCCTGCTCCTTGGTAGCTGCCTGACCTGATGTGCTTTTCCAGCACCACTCTAATCTTGACTCTGATGTCCAGCATCTACAGTCCTCACTTTTGCCTAGTGGAAAAGTTGTTTCTGCTTCTTGAAGAGTCTAGGAGCTGAGGGCATGATCTCAGAGCAGGGGGTGTCACCCATTTAAGGCAGGGGTGAAAGGGAATTTCTTCCCTTAGAGGTTGGTGAATGTTTGGAATGTTTTAGCGCAGAGGTCATTGAGTTTGCTTTGTTAAGGGCTTTCAAGGCTGAGATAGACAGGTTTTTAAACAGTAAGGAAATCATTCCTGCTTAGCTTTGTATCACCTGCAACTTTGGAAATAGTACATTTGGTGCCCATCTCCAAATGATTGCTATGTAATAAGAATAACTGCAGTCCCAAGTACTGAAACATGTAGTACACCACCAGTCACAATCTGCCAATGCGAGAATGGTCCATTTGTTTTTGTTCTCTATTTTCTGCCTGTTTGCCAAGCTTTAATTCTTGCTAATACATTACCTCCAATTGCAAGTGCTTAATTTCATGAACCAATCTCCTGTGAGGGACCTTATCAAAAGCTTTCTGAAAATTTAAATATACTACATCGATCGACTTGCTTCCCTGGGATGCCACGACCAACATGTGAAGAGAGACTGGATTAGTGAGGATTTTATTTAGAAGATTGAGGGAGCATCCTACAGAAACCTATAAATTCTAACAGAACCAACAAAGCAAATGGAGGAAGGATGTTCCCAATGACTGGTGAATCCAGAACTAGGGTCACCGATTCTGGATTTGGGGGAGGCCATTCAGGACTGAGATGAGGAGAAAGTTCTTCATCGAGACAGGGTTTTTTTTTTAGATTAGATTACTTACAGTGTGGAAACAGGCCCTTCGGCCCAACAAGTCCACACCGACCCGCCGAAGCGCAACCCACCCATACCCCTACATTTACTCCTTACCTAACACTACGGGCAATTTAGCATGGCCAATTCACCTGACTTGCACATCTTTGGACTGTGGGAGGAAACCGGAGCACCCGGAGGAAACCCACGCAGACACGGGGAGAACATGCAAACTCCACACAGTCAGTCGCCTGAGGCGGGAATTGAACCCGGGTCTCTGGCGCTGTGAGGCAGCAGCGCTAACCACTGTGCCACCGTGCCGCCCACTAATGGGAGGCACGGTGAGACAATGGAATTCTCTGCATCAGGAAGGAGGCCAAACCAGTGAATGTTTTCAAGAAGGAGTTAAATATAGTTCTTAGGGATAAAGGGATCAAAGGTATGGGGACAGGGCACTGAGTTGGATGATCAACCATTATCATATTGAATGGTGGAGCAGGCTTGAGCTCCACCTCCTATTTTTTAAGCTTCTGTTTATCAATTCTGTTAACAACATCCTCAAAAACTCTAACAATGTCATCAAGCATGATTTTACATTTGCAAATCCATGCTGACTACACACAATCAGGTCATTTTTAATCTAAGTGTCTGTTTATCATGGCCCCTTTGATAGTTTCTAGCATTTTCCCTGCAAGTGATGTAAAGCAAATGGGTTTGTAGTTCTCTGTTTTTCTCTCTTGCTCCTTTCTTAAATAATAGGGTGAAATATAGATGTATATGGGTGTCTGGGTGAGAAGACAGATCACTGCAGGACCAAAATAAAAGAGTTGGATGAGAAAGTGTGGTCTGTGGGGATCCGCAGGGGTTTATGCTGAAGCTGCTTTCACTAAATGTATATAGTGCGTGCATTTTATATAGATAGAAAAAGCCAGAGAGAAATGACCTAATCATCTAATAAACAAAGCAAGAACAGAGCTGGGAGAATTAACTAAATCAAAAAGTTGGCAGAAAACACAGCAACTGAACAATACGCCATCTTCAATGAGCATTTGGCTTAAGTACAGTTGAGGTACATTCCTTCAAATAGGAAGGGTAAGGCAAACGTACCGAGAGTTCCCTGGATAACAAAATTAACATTATTAAGAAAAAAACAGGTGTTATAGATAAAATTGAGAATGAAGAGGAATACTAAAGGTTTTGAAGGGAGGTGAGAAAGCACAATAGAGAAACAAAGAGAAATTATGAGATAAGACTAGCAGTTAACATAAAAGGGAATCCTAAAGTCTCCTATAAGCATATGAATAGTTAAAGAGCAGTTGAAGGAAACGTAGGGCTGTTTAGAGACCAAAAGGGCATTTACATATGGAGCATGGCTGAGGTGTTAAATGAATACTTTGCATCTATTTTTTTCAAAAGAGGAAACTACTGCTAAAGCGATGGTGACAGAGGATAAATTCTGTCACTAGAAGGGTTCAAAGTTAATATGGAAGAAGTTTTGGTAGACTGTTGACAATTAAAGTTGACAAACACCCTGGGATCAGATAAGAAACATCTAAGGAATGTGAAGGAAGTAAGAATAGAAATTGTAGAGGCACCGACCATGATATTTAAATCTTTCCTAGATATTTAAATCTTCCCTCGATGAAGTGCCAGAAGATTGGAGAATTGCAAACATTATGGCCTGTCCAAGAAAGGTTTTATGGATAATTCCAGCAATTACAGACCAGTTTTAACTTTGGTGTTGAGGAAGCTTATTTGAGATTAAATTAGCAGTTGCACGAAAAAGGTGGGTTTATTAAAAAAAGCCAGCATGGATTTCTAAAGGGGAAATCACATTTATGAAACTTACTGGAAATGTTTGAAGAGATAACAGAAGAACACGATGAGGGTAATGCTGTTGATATAGGAGACATTGATTTCCAGAAGACATTTGATACAATGCCACACTTAACAGGAAAGTTATAAGTCATGCTACAAAACAGACAGTAGCAATGTGCAACTAGAGTTGGGTGATTGTTAGGAAACAGACAGTAATGGTAAATCGAGATTTACTGGGCTGGATGTGGGTTTGGAGTGGTGTTCCCCAGGGGCCAATATAGTTTTCCTGAGAGATATTAATGATCTGGTTCTTGGTGTGCAAGGAACAACTTCAAAGTGTGCAGATGTCACAAAACTTGGAAGAATTGTAAACTGTGAAGAGGACAGTACGGAACTAAGGACACTGACAAGTTATTAGAGTAGATGGATAGGTGACTGATAAGTTTAAAAGCAGGGATGTGTGAGGTGATACACTTTGATTCGAAGAACACTGAAAGACAATACAAATAGGGGGTACAATTCTAAAGGGGATACGGAAGCAGAGAGACCTGGGTGCATAAGTGCACGGATCATTGAAGGTGGCAAGATGGTTGGAGAGAGTAGTTAATGATGCATAAAATGTCCACAGCTTTTATAATAGCGGCATAGAGTACAAGAGCAAGGAGATGGTGTTGAATTTGTACAAGACAATTGTTAGATCTCAGCTGGAGTATTGTGTACACCACATTATAGAAAAGATGTGAATGCATTGGCAAAAGTGCAGAACTGATTTAGAAGAATACTTCCAGGAATGAGAAATTTCACTTACAAGGATAGATTGAAGAAATTGGGTCTGTTCTCATTAGACAGTAGAGGGCTGAGATGCAATTCGATAGGAGTTTTCAAAAGCATGAATGGGCTGGATAGAATAGACCAGGAGAAGCTGTTCCCATTTTAAAAGGAAACAAAAAACAAGAGGACGTACATTTAAATTGATGTGAAAGAGAAGCAAGAGTAATCTGAGAAAAACCTTTTTCACACTGAGTAATAGGGAAATGCACTGCCTGGAAATTTGATGGAGGCAGATTCCATTGAGATATTTAAGAGGGGAGAAAACAGGAGATTAGCACTAAGGTGCTCATTTGAAGAGCTGATCCAGGCACAAATGGTCTCTTTCTGCACTGCATCAATTCTGCGATGCATATATATTAATTTTATAAAATGTATTAAAAATGTGCTGGAGACACTACTTTGAGAATCATGGCACATTGTAAAAAGTATTGTGAGAAACTGCATAACTTTAAAGGGCTATCAAGACAGGCAGTTATTTGGAGATGTACACAGTTCAGAACTTGGAATGTAGTTTACATAATGCTGAACAAGCAGAATCCATTAATTATTTTAAAAGTTATCTGAAATTTGCTTGAAAAGGATGAATAATTATCAAAGGATGTGAGAAACAGACAGTAACGAGACAGTAAACTAGCTGGCTGATGGGAAGAAAAATGCCAACGCAGGCTTGATGGGCACAAACTCGCCTGCTACTGTTGAGTAACATTGTGTGATCTTATCATGGCATAACTCGCATAGTTGCTACAAACTGGCACGATACTGTTTAGTTTAATAAGCAACAGCCAACAGGGATTTTTAGACAAATTGTGTCGAACTAACTTTATTAAGTTTTTTTTGATGAATTTAAAGAGATTGTGTGATAGACATTCTATGTATGAACTTTATAAAGGCATTTGATACATTACGCCATAAGGGATTTATTTATCAAATAAAAGCTCGCAGCATTGACAGTTAGATGCACAATTGCTAGGGAATAGGAGGTAGAAATTATTTGTGAGATTGTATTCTTTTAAATAAAGATTGTAAAAGCTGCCACTGTTCTGAAAGTAGCGTAAGTTAACAGAAAACCAAGAGAAGTATTAAAAACTATGAGGAGCTTCAATCGAGCAACTATTGAGAAACTGTGTGTTCTGGTTGGTAATCAAAGACAATAGGTTTTAAATAATTGGCAGAGGAATTAGAGAGGAAATGAAAAGAAATTTCTGCACAGAGCAGGTTGTAAAGATCTGGAATGCACCAATAAACAGAGTAATGTAAACAAACTTTACAATAACTATTAAAAGATTATCAGATATGCAAAAATCAAAGATAATTTGCATGGCTATTTACAATTCATCCTTTGACATGATTGGGCATCACTTGTGAGGCCTGCACCTGTTCATTATATCCCGACAGTATGGAAGGAGGTCATTTGGCCGATCGAGTCCACACCAACCCTCCAAAGAGCATTCCACTCAGACCCATGCTCACACCCTATCCCTCTAACCCTGCATTTACCACGACTAATCCATCCAGACTGCACATCTCTGGATACCATGGGTAATTTAGCTTGGCCAATCCACCTAACCTGCACATCTTTGGACTGTGAGAGGAAACTAGAAAACCCAGAAGAAACCCACGCAGACACAAGGAGAATGTGTAAACAGTCACCACAGGATAGAATCGAACCTGGGTCCCTGACACTGTGAATCAGCAGTGCTAACCATTGTACTGCCCTTTTATCTGTCTCTAATTGCTGTTCAGAGGATGATGATGTGCTGCCTTTTTGAATTACTCTGACTTGTTTGCTCTATGTGTTGTAATTAAGTTTAAAAATGGGTAAAAGTGTTAATACTAAGGAGAGGCATAAACACCACTCACTATGATGTTGTCATATGGACTTGCAGGCAGAACAGTTTAGGATCTTCGAAGTATAAAACTCAACATCCAGGTTCTCCTCAAAGTCTCTGTTACAAGGTTTATCATATCAACATGACCTGTTGCTGACATGCAATAAACTACTTCTACTTTAATATGACAGCCTGTTCTAGTTAGACCATGAAATGTTCTTCTATCACCACTCAAGACCAAGCAGGCCCTGTAGGTCCCTACATTTAAAGAGATTGGTGGTAGCAGACTTTCCACTGGGTGAGAATCAGACTCAGTTCAGCTGCATATATAACCATAGGTATACCCAGTGCCGTTTTGGAAGGGCTTTCCAGGATTTCGACCCAGTAACAGAAGAAGAATGGTGAGATTGTACCAAGTCAGGATGGTATGTGGCTTGCTGGTGAACTTGCAGGTGCATTCACCTGTATCTATTGTACTTGTCCTGCTTGATGTAGAGGTCATGGCTTTGGAAGGTCCTGTTGGAGGAGAATGGGTGATTTTCTGCAGTGCATTTTATGCAGCCTGCTGCGACTTTACCTTAGTGGTTTGAATGTTGAAGGCAGTGACAGGTTGCCAGTCAAGCAGCTGCTTCATCTGGGGTTCTGCTGAACTTCTTGAGTGTTGTCAAAACTGCACTCATTCAAGCAAATGAATGGTACTCCACTACACTCCTGACTTGTGCCTTGGAGATGGTGGACAGCCTCTGAAGAGTTATAAGATGAATCAACAGTGCAAAATTTCCAATTTCTGACCATTTCCTGTAGCCACAACATTTATGTAACTTGTTCTGTTTCTAGTCAATGGTAATCCCAGAATGTTGATAGTGAGGTATTCAGCGATGATAAAGCCATTCAACTTCAAGGGGTGATGGTTAGACGGTTTCCTGAAAATGAGTCATTCCCTGGCACTTGTGTGGCATGAATATTATTTACCACTAATCAGCCCAAGCCTAGGATAACCAGACTTGCTGGATATGCATTTAGACCAGTTCATTAACTGAAGGAGTCACAAATGGTGCTGAACATTGTGCAATCATCAGTGAACATCTTCATCTCTGACCTTACGATGGAAGAATGCCATTGATGAAGCAGCTGCAGCAAAGGACACTACCCTGAGTTACTCTTGGACTGATGTCTCAGGAGAGATTGACCACAACAATCATAGCCATCTTATTTTGTGCTAAGTATGACTCCTATCAGTGGAGAGATATCCCCAAATTCCCACTGATTACAGTTTTATTAGAGCTCCTTGATAGTGCACTCAAGTCAATGGCTGCTTTGGTGTTAAGTGCAGTTATTCTCAGTTCATATCTTGACATCATCTCTTTTGTCTATTATTGAACCAAGCTGTATAAGACCAGGAACCAAGTTTTCTAATGGAACCTAAACTGAGCATCTGTGAACAAATTATTTCTTTGGTGGACTAGGCATAGTTATGCAATTTTCCACACTGTAGGGTACATGCCAGCATTGTAGCTCTACTGTAGCAATTTAGGTTCATTCAGGAGCACAAGACTTCAATACATCTGCTAAGACAGCCCCACAGCCACTGCAGTTCCTTCACCATTTCATGTTTTTTTTAAATATCTGGTCATGTGATGTGGGCATTACTGTCTAAGACAGCAATTAATACCCATCTCTAATTGTCCTTGAGAGGATAATGGCCCACCTTCCTGAACTGCTGCAGCCCACATGCAGACATTACAAACACAGTGGACAACAGGGATCCAGTAGATGCGGTGTACCTAGATTTCCAAAAGGCACAAAAGGCTGCTGCGTAAGATAAAGATGCATAATGTTTCAGGTAAAGTATGGGCATGAAGAGAGGATTGGTTGACTAACCGGAAGCAAAGAGTGGGGATACAAGAGTGCTATTCTAGTTGGCAATCAGTATCTAGTGGTGTGCCTCAGGGATCAGTGTTAGGACCATAAATATCCCCAATTTAAATAGATGATTTAATTGGTCTACAGGTAATCAGGAAGGCAAATGGAATGTTGTCCTTCATTGCTAAAGGGATTGAGTTAAAAAGCAGGGAGATTATGTTGCAGCTGTGAGATCACACCTGCAGTACTACATGCAGTTTTGGTGTCCTTACTTGAGAAAAGGATGTACTGGCACTAGAGGGGGTGCAGAGGAGGTTCACTAGGTTGATCCCAGAGTTGAGGGGGTTGACTTACGAAGACAGACTGAGTAGATTGTGATTATATTTAGAAGGGAGGGGGGGAAATCTTATAGAAACAAATAAAATTGTGAAGGGAATAGAAAAGATAGATGTATAAAGGAAGTTTTCACTGGCAGGTGAAACTAGAACAAGCCTCAAAATTCGGGGGAAACAGATTTAGGTCTGAATTGAGAAGGAACTTCTTCACCCAGAGGATTGTGAATCTCTGGAATTCCCTGCCTAGTAAAGTAGTTGATGTCACTTCAGTAAATGTTTTTAAAGCTAAGATAGATTTTTTTTGAACAATAAAGGAATTAAGGGTTATGGTCAGAGGGTAAAATGGAGCTGAGGTCCTGAAAAGATCAGCCATGATCTTATTGAATGGCAGAGTGGGCTCAAAGGACCAGATAGCCTACTCCTGCACCTAGTTCTTATGTTCTTATATGGTGTAGGCTTTTCTATAATGTGGTTTGGAAGGAAGTTCCAGGACATTGACAATAGTAAAGAAACAGCAATGTAATTCCAAGTTAAGATGCTGTGTTGTTTGGTGGGGGAGTTGAAGGCAGTGGTGGTATCCAGCATCTGCTGCCCTTATTCATCTGGATGGTAAGGTTTGCAGGTTTCTCCAGGTTATGGTAGGCAGATCAATGGAGTGAGGAAGATCTGTCATGTAGGGTTAAACTACAAAGATCTTTCAAAGAGCTGCCATAGGGGTAATAGGCAGAATGACCTCCTCTGTGCTGTAGTATAGTTTGCTTCCATAGAGGTTTATTCCTTACAGTATGCTCCAAATTATAACTAAGTTGATATTGTTAGAGTGAGGACTATTGCATTTTTTCCTCATGTATTGCTGTTGTGCTGTCTCCCATCTGGATAGTAAATGACTTACAATGTTATTTTGACATGTTAAGCCATTGCATCCCTGGCAACTTGTTGCACTGATTAAACTACCAATTTCCATAAATCATGAAAGATAAATTCATTTGTGTGGGTTCCAGGCACAATATGCATTTTTAGAAAGAAAGCTGTTGCTCAAGATCTCATTGCACTTCTTGGAAAAAATTACATTGTTTATTTACCTAAACATACCAACTATATTAAAGCACAGCACTGAAATCAGTAGTTTTTTCCAGGGTCTGTGAAACCTAAAACTTTTGGATAGAACTAAGATTTCTTTTAGCCCTAAAGGAAAAAGTGAAATTGTTTGATGTCTGGAGAACCTTAAAGATACATTATAAAGACACTCTGCCAAGTTGGGAAGCTGTAATTAAAAGGAATTTCTTTGATGTGGTGGAAGCAATGTCGACAAAATTTAACAAACAGGTAACTGAAATACTCTAGGTTTGATTTTTTTTAAATCAAGAAATTTGAAAAGCCCATCAAGTTTTTTATTTAAAGGATGTGGACTTGTTTTTGCTAAATTAAAATGTGAAATACTTAACAGTCCACTTGAAGTACAATTCTTGCATCGGTGTTTTACAAAACCAGCTGTATTACTTTTAGCAGTATTTGTTATAAAAATTTTAGCCACAATGTATAATTTTAACCGCATAAGTATGATAGTATAACCTATTCTTTGCAAGTCTGTCTTTTGAACTTAATAATTGAGGAAATGCATGAAGCACAATCACACATGAAAGAAATTGGTTTGTCAACATTATTTTTGATTATTAATTACAGACATGACTAAGTATTCAAAGATTCTTTACCTCTTTAAAGTGTGTATAATTATCTGTTAGATGTCTTCTTGAAATGAACCACAAATTTCAAGTAGAACTGTTTTCTTAAAAGAGAGCCCTCAGCGCTTTTACAATGTCATAGGAAGTGTGGCTTTGGTCAAATGCTCTAATGCAAGCCTCTGCCTCATTATCAGACTAAATGTATACACCCCCTAGACTTTAATCATATTCTAGTCTGCAAATTTATGCACAAAGGTACTTGCTTGCAAGTCTGGAATGTGTGTTAGTGTTTGAAGATGAGGAGATTGATGGTTTTGCAAACTGAGAGTTGGTTGTGATTGTTCAAGCTGTTTGCAGGGGCATGCCTTTTTCTATTCAACCACAGACTTGTTGCCTCTGGAAATAAATGGTAAGACATCTGAAATTGTAATGATGAACTGAAATGTGTAGACATGGAGTATCTTCACACTGTGATTGAGGAGATCAAAAACTACTCCATACAGGGAAAGTAATGTCTAGGAACTAGATCAACATAGGCATCACTATAATCAATAATAAACTAGAGAAACCATTTTGTATAATTATCCTTTTAATGCTACTGTGCAGGGTTAGCTTTTAAATTAGAGGCTGAGATTCTCCTGCAGGTCTGAAGGTGGAAGTGTTTCTTAAAGAGAAACTCAAAGCATATCATGTTCAGAAAGCCCACCAAATCTTCTGGAAATCAGGTAACTGATTGAGTGAAAGTGGGCTTTCTGCTGGAATTATGACCCCTGAGTTTGACATCCTGCTCACCAGGAGGCCAACATCTGACCAACTTTGCAGTGCGACTGATACACCCTCCCCTCCCTGAGCCCCATCGGCCTGTCTGAGTTTGGGGTTTGCAGGGAAAGGGGGACGGGTGAGTCAAAAATGAGTTCGGGGTGGCTCTCAGATAATGATTGACTTATTTTGTTTTGAGTTCCTTGTTTCCCATTTATCCCTGCTGACCATTGATTCC
>NC_057715.1:69657783-69670771 GCF_004010195.1 Chiloscyllium plagiosum
CTGGCAGAGATTTTCCTGCACATCTTCCCACTTCACTTACTGTATCCTTTGCTCTTGATGTGGTCTCCTCTACATTGGGGAAATGGAGGCCAATTTGTGGAGCGGTTCAGGGAACATCTCTGGGACACATGCACCAAACATCCCCACCGTCCTGTGGCCCACCTCCCCCTCCCACAAGGACATGCAAGTCCTGGCCTCCTCATTCACCAAATCAAAGGCACCTGTCAACTGGAGGAAGAACACCGCATCTTTCACCTCTGGACCCTACTACCACCAGGCATCAAGTTCGACTTCACCAGTTTCAAAATCTCCCCTCCCCCCACCTCATCCCAGATCCAAACTTCCAACTCAGCACCACCCTCTTGACCTGTCCTAGTTGCCCATCTTCCTACCCACCTCTCTGCTCCACCCTCCCCACTTACCTATCACAATCACCTTCTACTGCATTCACCTATCGCCATTCCAGCCACCTTTGTCCCCCCCCCTCCCTCCCCCATCCCAGATCCACCTGCGCATTAATCTCTCGGCCCACTTTACCCCCTCTACATTCCTAGTGAAGGGTTTATGCCCAAAATGTTAACTCTCCTGCTCCTTGGATGCTGCCAGACCAGCTGTGCTTTTTCCAGCGACACACTTTTCAACATCAGCATCTGCAGTCCTCACTTTCTCCTACTGTGGAAAATGGCCATCCTCTGACAGTTCACCCAAAACTCCTATTATTTATGAGTGAGATTTAACTGTGACTATTAACAGTAGACTCTTTGACTATGCAATATATTGCAGTAGTCCTCATATGATTGTCCACACACCATTACTTCCAATTAAATTGCTGAACAATGTTCACAAACGGGATCCTAACCAATTTTCCCACCCTAACCTAGAGATACTGACATCAGTTATTGTGCCTTTACTGTACACCAGCCAGTGACTGGTGATATTCTAGATGTATCGGGAGAGATCAGATGAAGTTTTATGGAATTTGCTTGACTGTAATAAAAGGTTTAATTTCATTGAGAAGGAAACAACACTGATTAAAAATTCAACTTTGACAAGGTTACAAAACTGGAGGCAGAAGACTGGTCACCTATTATACGCATTTTTCAATTTTCTCTCCATCGACTCTGTTTCCTCTAAATCATTCCTTCCAAAGTCTTCATAGGATCAGTCTGCCCAGTTTCAACTGGACTAGTCACATACATTGCTACTTATTCATGATAACATCCAACTTCATATTAACAGTACACTCCCTTGTCCAAGTGTTAAAGTTGTGGACCATGAGGGAAGAAGCATCACACTGAAAATTTTTCTAAAGCAAATTGCTTTTAATGGGGAAGGTAATCTGTGCAGTTAGGCTGGCAAATCATTCTTGACACACGCATTAATTAAACCGTGACAGTGATGAGTTCAAAGGAGTAAACATTGTTTCATTCCATTTTGATAAAAACTGAAAAAAAATACCTTTAGGTGTTTTGCTGTTGAGAAATCAAAAATCATAGCCTTCAGGAATTTTACATTGTAGATCGTCCAAGGGATTAACAGGAACAAATCTGCAAAATGTTTAATATTACATTAATGTAAAATGGTATCTTTCTGAATAAAACCTCTTAAAATGCATTCTATAGCCATATTAAAGGCAGGATTCAAATAACTGGCAGTGATTAAGTTATAAATATCACTGTTGTGTTTCTATTGAATGATAACTTCTTAATTGTTTAACGAGCTGGAATGCATTAACACCCAAGATATTACCAAAACTGTGTTTATTTAATTGTGGTTTGTCACCTCATTCTGACTAACAGCAGAATTTTAAAAATGACAGACATAGTCACTCTTTCATGGACTGAACAGACAATTTGGAACTCTAGGATTATTATCAATGTCTTGGAAATACAATCTGGAATTCTGTCACTGATTAATTTTGATTGAGAAAGTCTACTTAAAGTTTATTTTACAAAGAGCTCTAAGATTTGTTTTTTTTATGGATTACATATCCTGTGACTTTCCCTATCACTCTATGAAAGCAACTCTAGCAATTAAATACAAACTTGATTAATACAAATGAGCAAAAAAATACAGAAGTACTCAAAATCCTACTTCCAAAATAAAAGCCTAACTTCTATTGTCAGCAGTTTGGCTTCCTCATGATCTGGTTGTGGCCAGCAGGTATGGTTTGAATATTTAACTTTCTCTGCATACATCAGTATATTGAACTTTGGTCAGGTGAACAGTTCTACCTTGGGGACACATTTGAAAGATCTCGTTCTCATATTTCTCTCCTAAAATCAGCCTCCTCTCATGAAGTGACATTAAAGAAATTACAGAAATGCTTTTGATCCCAAATGTTCTCACTCACAGCTAACTGGGATTTGTGCTGCATTGGGGATCAATTAGAAATAATATATGCAGGAAAAAGGCCAGGAAAGTTTTCTTTTTCTAAAACACAGAGAACATACAGATCATCTCCTCCTCCTCACCAAAGTACAGTACTAAAAATGCCTACAGGGAGATGTGTTGGCAGTTTTGCAACTTCATTTCTGTGATTTTGTTAGTTTTATTAGTTAGCCTGGACTACTCCTTTGTTGAAAGCTGTACAGTTCCTGTTATTAATTGCAATTCACTAACTATAAATTCTACTTGAAGGATGATGAAGTAAATGTGACATAAAATGCTTTGCCTTAGACTTGCATAATTAAGTTTGTTAGTAGGAAGAAAATAGCAATAAACCAGCATATTAACCACTTCCTCATAAATGTGTATCTGGCATATTTGTTAAAATTAAATTTTCAAATTCTGAGAGAACATTAACATTTAGCACTTGATGTGAAATTCTGAAATGTAAACAGTTTAGGATATCTAACTACAGAGTTTTAAAATAGCGTGGGAATTTGTATTCAGTTTCCTGGTTCATTTCAATCTGGATTCAAGATAAATGTTATAAATGCTAACAATCATGATACAGGTTATAATAAAAGTAGATATGGAGTCAGCAGTCCTATAATTTCATTTGTAATACCATGTGGAATAAATGTGAATTTACTCAAGTTACAGTGACTTATTAATTGGGTTGTAGAAATGCTCTTCTGCTTTCTATTATCCTTCTGGAAATGGTTACACTTGGATGCTGCATCTCCAAATAAAGACAGTAGTTAATAATCTGTTACATATGAAGGAAAAAAAGTGTGACTGGTACATTGTTCAACAGTAATTGACATAAATTTGGTCCTGCTTCATGACTTGCAGTGAACATCATGTCTTGGATACTTTTTTCAAATTCCTCAGCTTCTCCTATGACTTAATAGTTGCAAGACTTGCAAAGAATTTTTGATTCGGTAACTCTGATACTCTCTCTTGATGGTTTAGAACTTAAATACATCTGTAAGCGGGATATGGTGTTGAAGCTCTTTGTCTTGTACTCATCAGGACAGATGCAAGAACGTCAAATTTCAAAGGAAGCAACAATGTATACTGCATGAGAAGCATGCACTATAAATTGTTGTTCCCTTTGAAATTTGGTTTTCTTGTATCTGTCCTGATGAGTGCAATTCAACAGCATGTCTCTTTTTTTTTAAATCAGAAATCAATTTAAATCAATTGTATTCTTTACATTCAGAACAACTGACAGTTTTTTTCCTTAAGATGGTAATCTTTAGTCCAAATTTTTTTCCTACTTCTAATTCCTTTGGTTCACTATAGTTCAGCCTAGATCCCTGACTTTTGTCTAAGTCACTATCAAACAGCCATTGAGAGTCATATGAGTGAAAACAATCCCTTTTGTTTCTTACTCATCCCCTGTTCAATACAGAATAACTTTATTTGTAATTAATATCTCCCAAAGTGATATGGCTGAAATTGAAAACTTATTGGAATAAAGAATAAAATTCCCATCATCATGATTCATACAAGTTAGATTTTGGGTCCATTTTAAAAATTTAATTATGGTAGGATCTCTTGAAATCAAGACATAATAATTGGGAAAGAAATTACACTGGGCAATTAAAAAGAAATACCATTCATAAACTGAACATCATTAGCATATCCATTTTACTGTTTTTCATAAACAGTTTAATAATTTTTAAAATATGAAAATCTTGAATGAGAAGCTTCTTATCTTTGGCAGTATTCTTGTTTAACATACCCTTCCATTATTCTTAGTTGACCCCTCTGCCCCCCACATTTTCTTGGCCTTCAGGTTACTGTTTCAGTTATGTCAGCTGGATAATCTTTTCATTTACACCAGGTAGAACAAAAGCAATATTTCTGCCTCTGCAGCAGTCCAGTGAGTCTCTTCACCAAGGTATTCATAATTAATAGTAAAGTAGGAGTTGTATTTATATCTCAGTGAGATGCTTTGAGGTGGGAAACTCAAATCTATTTTCTGATGGATTTCAAACTTGAGGTCAAATCAATTTACTACAAACAAAAGTTGTCCACTGTTTATTTGAAATAACTACATCGTCCTTGCAAGCAGTACCCTTTTAATTTAACACTTTTTGGTGAGGTTTTTTATGCTCACAATTATCTTAAGCAAACAACTGTCAGTTAAGAACTTGTGTTGGATTTTGCAGAGCATTATGAATTTAGAAATATATTGTAGGTATTTAAATGTGCGATTACATAGAATATTGGGATAGTAGAATTTCCTGTTCCTTGGATGCTGCCTGACCTGCTGCGCTTTTCCAACACATTTTCAGCTCTGATCTCCAGCATCTGCAGCCCTTACTTTCTCCCCATAGTAAAATTTTAAGTTGGTATGTAAATAGTTAAGTGCATTTTCTCTACGGTTAAGCTAGATTATTTTTAAAACCGTAACAAAATAAAACTACATATAAATTGTGAAACTCTGTTAAAACTGTTCTTGTACAACACTTTTTCTTATTCAAGCAAACACAATAAGCCTGCCTCGTTAAATATTCTTAAGTTGTTGGAGAATAAGCAATACAATAATGCTGAAACAGCTGCCAGTTTAACACAACTTGCATTTTTGAAGTGACCTCCAATTCTCACCGCCTGAACACGCTTATAATAATTGGATACTGAGACTGGACATGCACCTATTTGGAACTCATTCCGTGCAAAGCCAGGGGACAGGAGAAACTTACCTGAAACAATAATAACTTCAGGGCGGCGGCAAAAACCCTTCTTCCTTCAATAGCACTGAGCAACACAGATAAACCTGAAGTAAATGTTGAGCTGTTGAGAATAATGTGTGCAGCCTCTTTCCCCGGGTAATTGTCACTTTTGCTGAACCATCTTTGTGCTTCGGTCGAATTTCAGCTTCTCTCCCTGAATCTTCAAGTTTGAGTGAATTCACCCCACCTCCTTCTCCTGACGTAAGGTGCAACATCTGGAGGGTCGGCTTCTAACAGCTGGAGAGTGGCGACTAACCTGCGCCCTCTGTAGGGTCGGGGCTAATACTTCAGCACTTTCACTGAAATAAGACAATGTAAGAATTCTGAGTGTTATGTATCCCCAGCCAAGAGTATGAGGAGAGAAAAATACGAGATTCATTGTGTGCCATTGACTAAAAAGAAATTTGGAGCGTGGATCAAAGTAATTATTTACTCCAGTTTTTCTCTAGCTTTGTTCTGCCATTGCGTGCTCTTGTAGTGAATTGGTAATGGTGTTCTAACCCTCTGTGTTAGAATGGTATGAGTTCAAATTCCACCTACCTTGGATAGGTAACATGCCTGTACAGGCTGATTTTAATAAAACAAAATCTAGTTCTTTTTACTGTTGGCCTCTTCTTTGTTGTACTTTGTAGCTTCCGTTGATTCTCTCACCGTGCCTCCCACATCCTTTATCAACATATTTGTGTCTCATTGTCACCAATGCTTTCACACTGATTGTTTCTGTAACAATTCCTTCCTTTTCTTGGAGGGATGTGATAGCAAGATGGCTTAACCAATAACACCCCTGAGGGAATGTTAAAAGTGCTTTCCCCTTTCCCTACTACAAGTCTGCCTCTATCTTTACCCTCCTGAACTGATCTTTATTAGCCTCATTTGGAAGAGTATCTTTTTCCTCACTGTTTCAGAGGGTCTCGCACCACTCTCATCCCTATAGTACCCCTACCTCTCAGTCTTCGCCTCTCAACTAGGTTTCCCTCCCTCTCTATTTCCATCTCCCTCATACACTCTCATTTACAATGGAATTTCTATGAAGTTATAAGTTAACTTGTGTGTCCTTCTGTTTGGTGGTTGTTTCTACTCTCCTGCTTTGTTCATTTGTTTGGTCTTCTTCTGTCTGACTTTGTTGTTTGCCTTCCACATTGCGTGGTTGAAAAGATGGGGATCTGGTTCATAAGTGGCTAAAAATATGAGCAAAACATCACATGAGACATTTTGACTCAACCTTTACTATCCAGGAGCAGCATTTATTAACTCATCCACATAGTCATAAAATAGCTTCGTTCTTGCTTGCATTTCAAAGGGAGGCCCACATCAGCTGTGTCTCTATTCACAGAACATCTGCCTCAGTATCACAGGTTCCAGGTTCATATCTTACTCAAGAGCAGAAAAAAATTTAAGACTGACGCTCCTGATCAGCACTGCGTGCATTGCACTATAGAAGATGCTATCTTTGGGGTTTGGTGCTAGGTGAATCACTCTTGCAAAGAGCTAGTGTGTCATAGCAGGCTAAATGGCCTCCCTCTGTGCTGTAACCATTCTATGATTCCGGAAGATTCATTATTTTCTGCAGAATTTTCAGCCTCTGACCTGGTCTTGTACTTTAGTTAATGGAGTGGTATTCAAAGGTGGCGATGTTTTCAATTGTGAAGAGAGGATGATTACATTCTACATTATTGAAGATTGTCAATGTCTGGCACTTATGTGGTACAAATGTTTCTTGTCATTTATCAGCCAAGTCTGAATTGTCTTCAGATCTCGCTGCATGTGGACTTAATCTGTTTCAGTATCTGAGAAGTTATGAATGCATACACTAAACAAAGTGCAATCATTAGTGAACATCCCCAATTCGCACTTTAAGATGGACAGAAGGTGTTGACAAAGGAGTTAAAGACAGTTTGCCCTTGGATTTTACCTTCAGCAATTCCTGCAGTGATGTCCCTGGAACATAATTCAGTGTGCTAGGTATGACTTCAGTCAGCAAATAACTTTCTGTTATTCCATTATACAACTATCCATGGATTTCAGTTTTACTGAAACTCCTTGATGACACACCTACCAGAGCACCCAGAGGAAACCCATGCAGACACAGGAAGACTGCAAACTCCAAACAGACAGTCATACAAGGGTGCAATTGAACCCAGGTCCCTTGCGCTGTGAAGCAGCAATGCTAACAACTGAGAATACTGCCCTATTGTCAAAAAAAGACATTCTCCTCTCCCCACTTAAATTCAGTTATTTGCCTGTGTTTGAACTAAGGCTAAAATGAGTGCTTAGTGGTCCTAGTAGAATCCAGACTGAACACTGGAATTAGGTTGTTGCTGTATAAGTCCTGCTTGGCAGCACTGCTAATGACCTCTTCCTTCACTTTGTTGATGACTGAGAATATACTGACGAGGTTGTAATTAGCTGGGTCAGACTGTCAGAACTTTAGAATTTTACAATACAGAAGGAGGCCATTTGATCCATTGTGTCTATACCGAATTCCAAAAAAAGCTACACAGTTAGTCTCATCCTTCAGGCCTATCTCCGTGCCCCCTCAATTCATCACTTTCAAATATATACCCAGTTCTCTTTAGAAACCTCAGATGGAATCCAACTTCACCACTCTCCCATGCAGCACATTTCAAATTTGAACAATTCTCTGAATAAAAATACTTTCTCCTCATCTCACTCCTAGCTTCTTTGCTGGCAGTCTTGAAATTGTGACCCCCTAGTTACTAACGTACCAACTGGTGGAAACAAAATGTCCTTCTTACCCTGTCAAAATTGTTGATAATTTTGGATACCTCTGCTCCAAGTGGAATAAGCCCAATTTCATATAATCCCTCCGGAAGCAGACGTTTCAGCCCATACTGACCCTCTGCAAAAGTCTCAGCCAGACCCATTCCCCCTATATTTCCCATGGCTAATCCACCTGGCCTGCACACTATGTTCAATTTAGCATGACCAATCCACCTAACCAGCACACCTTTGAACTGTGGGAGGAAACCCATGCAGACATG
The DNA here is from genome assembly GCF_004010195.1 of Chiloscyllium plagiosum. NCBI lineage: Eukaryota > Metazoa > Chordata > Chondrichthyes > Orectolobiformes > Hemiscylliidae > Chiloscyllium > Chiloscyllium plagiosum. Next base: position 69,665,915 of record NC_057715.1, read on the forward strand.
GGGAGACTGTGCAAACTCCAAACAGACAGTCATACAAGGGTGGAATTGAACCCAGGTCCCTTGCGCTGTGAGGCAGCAGTGCTAACAACTGAGCAACCAAACCATCCTAATTGCTCCAAACTTTCTTTGTATTTAAAATCTCTTATTCCTGGTATCATTCTAGTAAATCTCCTTTGCAATTTCTCCAATGCTTTAAAATCTTTCCTTAAATAAGCTACCCAGAACTGAGCACAATATTCCAAATATGGTCTGACCAATGTTTTGTAGAGGTATAGCATCCTAGGATCCTATAAGTCTTTTTAACGACTGTTTTAACTTGCCTTCCCACCTTCCGAAAATTATGCACTTGAACCCTGAAGTCCCTCTGCTCCTGTACTCATAGAAAATCTGGAAGGACATCTAGTTGGTGCTCCTAGTTTAAGATGGATGCAAGTGATTCAACTTTTTTTTTGCAATGATATGTGGAGCCGCCTCCTCCTGTTAGTTCTTTAATTGTCCACTGCCATTCTTGACTGGATGTGGCAAGCCTGCAGTGTTTTGATCTGATGCACTGATTTTTGAGATTTTCTAGCCCTGTTATTGCTTGTTGCTTCTGCCGTTTGAGATACATGTATCATTTTCTGATGCTGCTTTTTTGGCACACTTTCCTGCACAGCTCATTAAGCCGGTGTCAATTTCTCAACTTGATATTAGAGAAGTAGACTGAGGCATACGCAGGGCTATGAGATGATGTCAGTACTTCATAGGTACTCGGTTTTGAGTCTGTAATGCGTAAATGTTTCAGAAAAGTCTTCATTGTGCTATGCACCATTTTCACCACCTTCCTTTCAGTAAGGAAATATCAGTTGCCTATATGTTGCAATAATGAGATTTATAAGATTATTATGTTTTAGGATTGTGGCTTAAACATTGGGTAAATTAAGAGAGGGCATGTGATCTGTTTGACAGAATGCCTGTTCGCACGTCTGGCAAGTTTGATTGTTAGAAATCAATGAAAGGCCTAGATTGTTTCCCTGAAAAGGAAGTGCTAGGTACTTACTTTTGGATGTAATGGCAGTGGCCTTTAAGATCATAATGCATAGACTCTGATTCCAAAAGTCCCAAGAAGATGATGGAAGTGTGAGGTTCCAACAGGAAGAAGAGTTATGTTCAAGGATAACAAATTAGAATTTCTACTTGAATGCAAGGTGTTTCATATTGCCATGGAGAAAAGGCGGAGGAAGCCATTTTTGAGAACAGGTTACAGACTTCCCTATTAATCCACAAATAACACAGATAGCAGTTCTGTGTGGTCAGCAGAAAGACAAGGCTATTTCGCTTTGTGTGAGTACCAAGTTCAATACAGGAGAAAAACCTTCCAGGTTCAGACACACATACAACCATCTAACCATTCCAGGAGGTACTGACAAGGCTGAGAAAAATCAAATCTTCAGGACAGGTTTTACTACTGCTGGTGATTTAAGGAACTCTCTGAAATTTGAAGGAAGTGCTTGGAAGTGGTCACTCAAGCTTGCTTTTCAGTGAGATAGTGAGACAAATATTCTTTGAAAACTGGGAATAATTGTGGACTATTTGCTATACGAATCGTAATTCTACAGGGAGTGTGATAGGTGTTGGTTGTAAATGGGGAATGTTACTATATGTAGCTAAAGTATAAATTGCCAGCAAAATGAATTACTGCTTCATCAATGTGTTTTAATCATTCATTCCTGTAAAAATTTATATTTGTGAGATTTTGTCAAGTTTCTTTCAGTTAGTAAATAGAAATTCAAATTTCTTCTTCAAAGTTATTAGTCTCTGATAACATTGGGACAAAGAATTCTCACCCATGTGAAGGTTGTATCTTATAACTTCAATAGAATATATGACCAGAGTTTTGCATTGGGATTGTATCAAACCACACATCCAGCTCTGCCTACAGATTATTGGATCTTATCCTGGATTCTGGGCTGTCATTGGACAAAAGAGCATGGAATTTATTAGAAAGAAAGACAGACTGGCAAGGCCTAGAGAAGAATTATGGATCAAGAGTTTATGTATTTCTGGGTCTCTCACTCTACTCTCACTGCCCCAGTGCCCCACCCCTAACTTTTGCCCTCAGTCATTCATAATTTATTTCTTAATTGTCTTCAGTTAATGTTTGACATCTTAACCTGAAATTAGTGGATCTAAAAGGCAATTGATTTCTGTGTTAAGCCAGTTTCAACAAGCTAAAGGGAATCAATTTTACGTGTCATTTAGAGCATTCTGGTTTAATGCATATTGTCCATGTTTCTGAGGTGAGATATATTGGCACCTGAGCCTCCTTGACATTTACACCCTGCAATAATCATTGTGCTGGATTGACAGATTAAGTTCCAATGTGTAAAATTATCTTGAAGATTCTTAATTGTACTTTTGACCTGCTACATGAACTCTGTTTATGTCTTTGTTTCCAACAGGCTATAACAGAGAGTTTTCTAGAAGAGTCACGTTCGAACTTCTAGTTCAGAAGCTGGGTCACTGGACTCAAAATGTTAACTCTGTTTTCTCTCCACAGATACTATCAGACCTGCTGGGTTTCTCCTGAAATTTCTGTCTTTGTCTATTTCCGATCTCTTGCATTTCTTTGTATCATTTTGTTGAATCGAAAAGATATCTAACAAAAAAAAATCCATATTTAACTCAGGGACTTTGGGTGCAGTAATAATATTCCCACCTTTGAGCCAGGAAGCATGGGTTCATGACTCACCTATACTAGAGGCGTTTCATAATACATCTGAATAGGTTAATTCGAGGAAAATATCCACATTTCACTCATGCATAGTTTTTTTACAGTGTTTGCCCCCTCTCTCAATTAAGCATAGTCTCCTCATCACTAACTATACCAAGAGGCATTCACAGTGGGTCTTCAACTTACAGTCAGTTCAATAAAGATCCAGTACAAACCAGAGTGGTTTCCTGTGAGCCTGTATCAAGGTTTCAAAGTGGAGTTGATTTGGTATATTTAAGAGCTGTATGGAAGCATAGTTACTAAAAGAAGATCACTGGAGTGTTCAGAGCTGCTAAACACTGTTAATCCACGAAAACAGTTGTGTGCATCATGGATTAGCAGGGAGCAATCATAATGAAAATTATTATGTGTGAAATCTTTTTCTATGAAAAGGAATTTTGAGATAGAAATGCAATAATGTACTTAAGTGCATTCATTGCAAGCCTCCATTTCACATTGCGTATAATAAGATAGTACAAGCTAAATTTTTCTACTCTGAGTTTGCATCAGAAGGGTGAAATAACTCCACGGAGGCCAGTATCCTGTCACCAAGTCACCCTTTACTTACTCGTGCATATTCGCCCAACTGGCTCAGAGCCAGCTCCTAGAGTCAACAGAATCCCAGTTGCGTGTGTGCAGGTGTGAGACACAGTGAGAGACACAAGGTGCACATAACTTTATTCAGTTTCCACCACCAGGAAAAAAGGAAACACTCGAGTGGCCAGTGACAAGCAGTGCCCTTCACATCAAAGGGCAATGCTGTGTGATCAAATAGTGAAGGGGAGGGCAGGGGTTAAATCAAAATAGAATTGGACAGGGAAATAATACACCCCACTCCCTGCGACACCCACCTCTCCCTGAACAACTCCAGGGTGTTGGTGGACCCCGTGTGCTCCTTCTCCAGAGACACCCGGGCTCTAACGTAATCCCAGAAGAGGGGCAGGCAGTCGGCCCTTACGACCCCCTCCACGGCCCGCTGCCTGGACCAATTTTTGGCCACTTTGGCCAGGCCCAGGAGCAGACCCACGAGGAGGTCCTCAGACCTGCCTTCCCCCCTCGGTACCGGGTGTCCAAAGATCAGGAACGTGGGACTGCAGTGCAACCAAAAGCAGAGGAGAAGGTTTTTGAGAAAATCAAAAAGAGAGTGCAAACACCTACACCCGATATACACATGGTCCACGGACTCCACAGCACCACAGCACTCCTGTTTTATTTTCTTTTTCTCAGAGTGTCAGGTCATTTGCCACTCCTGTTTATTTCTTTTTTCTAACCCCCACACTCCCGCCTAACTGCGGTAGTGCTTATTTTTTCCCCAGCACCCATGTTGTGTTTGTGTGCAGATGTGAGACACAGTGAGAGACACAAGGTGCACGAATCTTTATTCAATTTCCACCACCAGGAAGATAGGAAAACACCCGGGTAGCCAGTGACAAGCAGTGCCCTTCACATCAAAGGGCAGTGCTGTGTGATCAAACAGTGAAGGGGAGGGCAGGGATTAAATCAAAATAGAATTGGAGGGAGAAATGATGCACTCCACTCCCCGCGGCGCCCACCTCTCCCTGAACAACTCCAGGGTGTTGGTGGACACCGTGTGCTCCTTCTCCAAGGACACCCTGGCTCTAACATAACCGCGGAAGAGGGGCAGGCAGTCGGCACGAATGACCTCCTCCACGTCCCGCTGCCTGGACCTGTTTATGGTCAGTTTGGCCAGGCCCAGGAACAGACCCACGAGGAGGTCTTCAGGCCTGCCCTCCCTCCTCCGTGCCGGGTACCCGAAGATAAGGAGCGTGGGACTGAAGTGCAACCAAAAGCAGAGGAGGAGGTTTTTAAGAAAATCAAAAAGGGAGTGCAAACGCCCACACCCGATATACACATGGTCCACAGACTCCACAGCTCCACAGCACTCCTGTTTCTTTTTTCTTTTTTTTTCTTTTTTTTTTTCTTTTTTTGTCTTTTTTCTTTCTTTTTTTTTTCTGCTGTAGTGCTTATTTTTTCCCCAGCACCCATGTTGTGTGTGTGTGTGTGTGCAGGTGTCAGACACAGTGAGAGACACAAAGTGCATGAATCTTTATTCAATTTCCACCACCAGGAAGATAGGAAAACAC
>NC_057715.1:69670870-69681063 GCF_004010195.1 Chiloscyllium plagiosum
CTGAAGTGCAACCAAAAGCAGAGGAGGAGGTTTTTAAGAAAATCAAAAAGGGAGTGCAAACGCCCACACCCGATATACACATGGTCCACAGACTCCACAGCACCACAGCACTCCTGTTTATTTTTTTTTTCTCTCTCTTCTTTTTTTTCCTTATATTAAACCCCCACACTCCCGCCTAACTGCAGTAGTGCTTATTTTTCCCCAGCACCCATGGTGTGTGTGTGTAGGTGTGAGACACAGTGAGAGACACAAGGTGCACGAATCTTTATTCAATTTCCACCACCAGGAAGATAGGAAAACACCCGGGTGGCCAGTGACAAGCAGTGCCCTTCACATTAAAGGGCAGTGCTGTGTGATCAAACAGTGAAGGGGAGGGCAGGGATTAAATCAAAATAGAGTTGGAGGGGGAAATAATGCACCCCACTCCCTGCGACACCCACCTCTCCCTGAACAACTCCAGGGTGTTGGTGGACACCGTGTGCTCCTTCTCCAAGGACACCCGGGCTCTAACGTAACCGCGGAAGAGGGACAGGCAGTCGGCACTAATGCCCCCTCCACGTCCCGCTGCCTGGACCTATTGATGGTCAGTTTGGCCAGGCCTTAGGAACAGACCCACGAGGAGGTCTTCAGGCCTGCCCTCCCTCCTCCGTACCGGGTGCCCCAAGATAAGGAGCGTGGGACTGAAATGCAACCAAAAGCAGAGGAGGAGGTTTTTAAGAAAATCAAAAAGGGAGTGCAAATGCCCACACCCGATATACACATGGTCCACAGACTCCACAGCACCACAGCACTCCTGTTTATTTATTTTTTTATTTTTTTCTTTTATTTTTTTCTTTTTTAACCCCCACACTACCACCTAAGTGTGGTAGTGCTTATTTTTTCCCCAGCACCCATGGTGTGTGTGTATACGTGTGAGACACAGTGAAAGACACAAAGTGCACGAATCTTTATTCAATTTCCACCACCAGGAAGATAGGAAAACACCCGAGTGGCCAGTGACAAGCAGTGCCCTTCACATCAAAGGGCAGAGCTGTGTGATCGAACAGTGAAGGGGAGGGTAGGGACTAAATCAAAATAGAGTTGGAGGGGGAAATAATGCACTCCACTCCCCACGGCGCCCACCTCTTCCTGAACAACTCCAGGATGTTGGTGGACACCACGTGTTCCTTCTCCAAGGACACCCGGACCCTAACGTAACCGCGGAAGAAGGACAGGCAGTCGGCCCTAACGATCCCCTCCACGTCCCGCTGCCTGGACCTGTTTATGGCCAGTTTGGCCAGGCCCAGGAACAGACCCATGAGGAGGTCTTCAGGCCTGCCCTCCCTCCTCCGTGCCGGGTGCCCCAAGATCAGGAGCGTGGGACTGAAGTGCAACCAAAAGCAGAGGAGGAGGTTTTTAAGAAAATCAAAAAGGGAGTGAAAACGCCCACACCCGATATACACATGGTCCACAGACTCCACAGCTCCATAGCACTCCTGTTTATTTTTTTATATAGAGTTGGAGGGGGAACACTCCTGTTTATTTTTTTCTTTTTTTTTCAGTGCACGAATCTTACACTCTTGTTTTTCTTTACACTACAGGCAACTTAGTATGGCCAATCCACCTAACCTGCACATCTTTGGACTGTGGGAGGAAACCGGAGCAGCCGGAGGAAACCCACGCAGACACGGGGAGAACGTGCAACACTCTTGTTTATTTTTTTTCTTCTTTTTTTCTTTTTTCTTTTCTTCCCCAGCACCCATGGTTTGTGTGTGCAGGTGTGAGACACAGTGAAGAACACAAAGTGCACGAATCTTTATTCAAATTCCACCACCAGGAAGATAGGAAAACACCCGGGTGGCCAGTGACAAACACTGCCCTTCACATCAAAGGGCAGTGCTGCGTGATCAAAACAGTGAAGGGGAGGGTAGGGACTAAATCAAAATAGAGTTGGAGGGAGTTACAGTTACAAAATAGAGTTACAGTTACAGTTAGAAGACGCCAGCAGGAAGAAGGACATTTCTCTTCACTGGAAGCAAGTTCTCCAGGTCAGGGGCTTTGTGTAAGTGGGCAGAAATGGCAAAACTGATGAGCAGCAGAAGCATTGGAGGGAATCTTCAGGTCTTTGAATAATTTAGGGCTTATTTCCATTTCAAGTCTCAGCCTGCATTGGGTTAGAGATATGTTGACAAATCCTATCTTCCTGGAAGCAACAAAATTAACTGGCCACCTCCAAACTTTTTGACATTCAGTATGGGCACGTTGAAGCGACAGGCTAAATCAGATGGCCCACATTGGGAGATATGAGACATTGTTGAAACGGATAGGAGATCAGAAGGGTACCTCAAAAGGACACTTTCTGAAGCATGATGAAAACTTAAAAATGAGGAATGCCCATGGCTGAAAGGGCCATCTTTGTGGAAAGTGGGGAGGCCGCTATCACTACTTGCTAAAATTCTACACTGAGAAACATGCTGTACTATCTATTCCTGATGTTTCTCACAGTGAATGGAGCAATGTGGAATAGTACGCTGTGGGGCAAAGGCACAAGGCGAAAGTAAGGGGAGTTCCTGGATAAGGGAATGAAATGCAAGCATTTTTCCCAGTAAAGATTCTCCAGAGGCTGAAAATGGATCATTAATTGAACTGGAAAACAAACTGTAAAGCATTATGACTTATATCATGCAATGGACGGTGTCTTGAAGCTGAGTCCCAGCTGTACACTGATTCCTCCATGTTAAAAAAAAGGGTATCATATTGATGGGGCAAAAGCAGAACAGATTGTCATAAATACTCTTAGCAAGTTAGGCTAGAATCTGAACCGAAACGTTCTAAGTCATATCACCATTCCCCTCCTTTCTCTTGATTGCAATGGTCCCCTCTAATAAAAGAAATAGCATATCTACCATATTTACTTACTGTGTTATACTGGCAAAATAAAAGGAAGTACATCCAAACTGCTAAAAGTTTCTGAACAGTCATCTGAATCAGTTGAGATTGTGCAGAACCTGTTCTGAGAGCTCTGTAGTAGGAAGGATTGGAGTTTCTACGAGTGTCAGCTTTTTAAGCAGATAATTCCAGTGGCAAGTTTTGAATTCATCATTCTGCAATACTTTTGTAAGGACTTTTAAAAGCTTGTGGGATAGTAGTAATGTCTCTAACTCTGGACTGGGAGGCCCAGGTTCAAGATCTACTTGTGCCAGAGGTGTCTCCTAATATCTCTGATCAGGTGGATGAGGAAAATAGATCAATTAAATAAAAACAAAAATCTTGTTACTAACTTCATGGTGTCAACAATGTATCAGTGCAGGTCTGCGTGAGCTAGATGTTGACACAGATGATGTAGTTCACTTGTCTTCATTGACAGTACAGAGTCTAAAGTCCAATGTTTATAGTTTGTTGACCTAGAGTTGGTTGAGCTCACCAAACATTTGATACGTGTTCATTGTCCTTGGGAAAAAGCTGTGAGTCGTAATTTGAAAGTATGGCCTGAGTTCTCTCACACTTCAGCAGTATCAATTGTGCCAATTATTAGTGAATACTCTTTATGATAAGTGAAGAGCAGCATGGGGGGCGGGGGGGTGATAATAAAACTGTCAGTAGAGCTGTTGTCACAATCTACCTAATGCTCTTAGTCAACTTGTTCCCTGTGTTTGAAGAAACCAAAGCTACAGCATATGCAAACAGCTATACGTGAGATGTATGATGCAATTCAGCACTTACATAGTAAGCTATGCAAATATTCAATGGATTATTTCCTTGGCTACCAAACACAGATTAGCTTCCTGATCACAAAAACAGAGAAATAGAAAGCAACACCATCACCCACACCAAGGAAACAAGTTTATATCCTGAGAAGTGGTTTAGCCTGACAACTAGCAATCCACTGTTTTCACTAAGATGTCTGAACTTGGTCGGTGAAAACTTTTGACTCCCTAATTGAGTGAGTGGAAAGTTTCCAGCTTCAAGACACATTGCCAGTTGATAAGTGATCAATATGTGTAGTTATGTCATTGTTAAAGGATGTTGATTAGGAGAAATCAGTTCCAGAGGAAGGAGGCAGCTGGTTTGATCCTGGGTGGATTTGAGAAACCTAAACACACTGATGTCATTTACTTTGAGCATATCTCCACAAAATGAATATTAAGAGATCATTCTCATTGATGGGACAGAGGTGAGATGGTTATAGAAATTAGCAGGATGTCAACCTCATAAAAGTTGAATATCATTAAAATGTAATCACTAAATGTCATGGAGTGAGTCTGTACATCATGCATGATGCAATGGGTTAGTGAGGTTCTTGAGCAATGAGTTGAGCCACTTTTGTGAGTCAGTGCAGTCTATGTGGAATATAATCCACAGTGCTGTTAGAAAGGGAAATTAAGAATTTTGAGCCGTGACAATGAAGGAATAGCAATATAGTTCAAATCAGGATAGAGTGATAGAATCATACAGCCTGGAAACAGAGCCTTCAGTCCAACTATTTCATGCTAACCATATTCCCAAATTAAACTAGTCCCACTTGCTTGCATCTGGCCCATATCCCTGCAAACCTTGCCTGTTCACGTACTTATCCAAATGTCCTTTAAATGTTATTACTGTACCTGCATCCACCACTTCCTCTGACAGTTCATTCCACACATGAACCACTCTGTGTAAAAATGTTGCCCCCCTCATATACTTTTTAAAACTTTCTCCTCTACCTAAAAATATGTCCCCTAGTTTTGAACTATGCTACCCTAAGGAAAAGACCCTTGCTATTCACCTTATCTATACCCCTCATGATTCTGTAAACCTCTATAAGGTCATCCCTCAACCTCCTACACTCCAGTGAAAAATGTCCCAGCCTTTCCAGCCTATTTTTATAACTCCAACCCTCCATTCCTGGCAACATCCTGGTAAGTCTTTTCTGAATCCTCTCCAACTTAATAATATCCCCATGTGATCAGGTAGAAAACATATAATGGGGCTCTTTCCATACATTTGTTACCCTTGTCCTTCTATATGAATTTACTCAGTACTGTTGAGAATCTCAAGTCTCCTTGATAGAGAATTCCAAAGATTCACAAGCCTTTAAGTGAAAAGATTTCTCCTTATCAATTTTTGAGAAGATTAGTTGCTCAGGTTGATGATAAGTCTGTAGGTTAGTTCACTGAGCTTAAAGGCTTGTTTTCAGATGTTTCGTCACCATACAGGGTTACATAATCAGTGAGACTCTCTGGTGAAGCTCTGATGGTATGTCCTATCTCTCTTGCATGGTATCTTGTAAATGATGTTAGTTTTGCTGGTGGTATCCAATGGATTCTTAAGGTTTACTAGTTGCTGTTTAAGTGTGTTGTAGGTTGTGTGCTACCATGATGCCAAGGGGTCTGAGTAGTCTGGAAGTCATTTCTGATATATCTTTGATGTAAGGTAATGTGGCTATAGGTTTTGGTTGGGTTGTGTCTGCTTGTTTGGGTTTGTTTCTGAGGAATCAACGGATTGTGCTTATTGGGTACCCGCTTTTCTTGAAACTGTTGTGTAAATATTTTTCTTCTGCTTTTTGTAGTTCTTGGGTGCTGCAGTGTGATGTAACTCATTAAAATAATGTCTTAATGCAGCTCCACTTGTGGGTGTTGGGGTGATTGCTTCTGAAATTAGGCAGAAGAAAAATATCTACATTTTGCAGTTTTTCAGGATTTGAAAAACAGGTATCCAATAAACATATCAGAAAAAAACATATCAGAAATGACTTCCAGACTACTCAGAACCCTTGGCATCATGTTAACCCACAAACCTACAACATACTTAAACAGCGACTAATGAACTCTAAGGATCCATTAGATACTACCAGCAAAACTAACATCATTTACAAGATACCATGCCAAGAACTGTAAAAAAACACTACATCGGACAACAAGCAGGAAACTTGCCACCAGGATACATGAACACCAACTAGCCACCAAAAGACATGACCCACTATCTCTAGTTTCTATACATACAGACAAAGAAGGACACCACTTTGACTGGGACAACACACACACATCCTAGGACAGGCGAAACAAAGACACGCATGAGAATTCTTAGAGGCATGGCATTCTAACCAGAACTCCATCAATAAACCCTATCAGACCCTATCTACCTTCCCTTGAAAAAAATAACCGGAGATGAGATCACCCACCTTAAGAAACCAAGACCTATAAGTAGAGAGGTGGGACTTACCACCAGCCCTTCACCAGAGATTCTCACTGATGATGTTACCCTGTATGGTGACGAAATGTCTGAAAACAAACCTTCAAGCTCAATGAGCTAACTTACAGACTTATTTCTCCTTATCCTTGCTCTGCATAGCCAATGCATTATTTCGAGACTGTGACCCTGTATTCTGATTCCCCAACACATGGAAAGATCATCCCAGCATCTATGTCATCAACCCCCTTAAGAATTTTATTTGTTTCCAAAACCATCACCTTTCATTCTTCCAAATTCTGGGGAATAATGGCCAAGTCTACTCAATCTCTTCTCATAGAGTAAGCTCTGAACTCAGGAATGTGTCTAATGAATTGTTGCACTCTTTCTAAGGCAGGTATATGCTTTCTTAATTAAGGCGATCAACATTGTACTGGGGATTCTTCCCTGAAATCAATAAGTGCACAAAGGGAAGGGTCTGAAACTTCTGGGGCCAGACAGTCTTTCGGTTACAAGATGTATCATATAAATATTTTTTGTCATAGTGGAGGCTGAGAAATCCAGTGCCAGCAGGCCAAGAACATTGGCTCAAATATAAAGCAGGACAGGACATGTATGTTTAGCCCAGTGGTCCATTTATCGAATTAAAGGACCCAGTTTTCAGGTCAATGGAAATGAACTGATCTGGTGTGAAAGGCAGGTGTTACAGGTCTAAATGATGGGCCAATTTCCTATTGAAGCCAATTAAACAAGTTAAAAACCCTTAAAAAATTTATTGGATGAATATTGTAGAATATTTAAAGAGTTAGATCTAGATTAGAGCCAATGTACTAAGAGTAGCACTGATCTGGGTGCCAGACCTCTGGATCTGCAACAGGAGATTTCTCCCTCAAGACAACCAGGTACCTCAGTGACAGCTGCCATAGGGATTCAATGCTTCATCTGATCAGCTTCTGTTCCTGCCCCTGCTAGTTTTCGCTGGACAGGAAACCTATCTCTGTACTAGTTAGGAATTGACTCATATGAAATCCTTAACTCCAAACAATTCCCCACTGGACATGGGATTCTGGGAGTCACAAATGTGGTTTCACTAAGACCCTATATAATTTCAGCATATCTTCTGTAATCATAAACACTAATCCCTTTGTAATAAACATGAATGTACCATTTGGCTCCCTGATTGCTTGCTTTACCTGTATGTTAACTTTCTGTATGACACCCATATCCTTCTAAATATGAACATTTTGCAGTCTTTCAGGATTTGAAAAAGTATTCTGCTTTTGTATCTTTTCTACGAAAGTCAATAACTTCACATTTCTCCACATTATAATTTATCTGCTGCATTCCTGCTCACTCCCTTAACTTATCCATACTCCATTGCAGCCTGTTTGTGTTCACATCACTGCTCACTTACCCATTGAAGTTTATTCCGTTGTCAAACAAACTTTGTTCCCTCATCTAAATCATTTATTCCCTCATCTAAATCATTAGTGAGTTATTGTTATGTGTAATAGACTGCCTGAAAAGATGGTGGAAACACGTTCAATAATATCAGCCAAAAGAGAATAATAAATGCAAAATGGAGAAATATAACAAGTCTACGGAGGTGGGCTAAAGAGCCCATTCAGACACAATGGACCAAGTGGCCTCATTCTGTTCGGCATTATTCTACATTTGCATGAGCATATTACCTGAATAATACCAAATGGAATATCAATCCTACTCTGTCTCAGCCATTTTATCAGGTTTTAGAACATTTATAGCTACTTGTTAACGGAAAAGTGGCAATCATATGCAGATATGTTACTCTGCTCCTTTATCACAATAAAAAAAAGCTCTGCATTTCTTACAGGAGATTCCGATCAGAGCTCATTCAGAAATCTGGGGCTTAGTTTAATTCCGACAAGTTCTTTGAAGCGCAGAACAGTTGGGTGAAGGCAAACAATGTCCCCTTTATCACAGAAGCCAGTTACTAGGTTCTGTGACTTAATGTTAAGAGTGTGTTGCTGGAAAAGCACAGCAGGTCAGGCAGCATCCGATGAGAAGGAAAATCGACATTTCAGGCAAAAGCCCTTCATCAGGAATGAGGCTGGGAGCCTCAGGGGTGGAGAGATAAATGGGTGGGGGGGGGGGGGGGCGGGGAAGGCATCTTCTTCACCTTGACCACTCTGCAATCTATGACATGATTGACACGCCATGGTTCTCCATGCACCTCCCTCTGTAGTTGAGCTCAGTCAGTGTGCCCTTGTTTGGTTTCGCTTTACCTGTCGCTTTCTGACCCGAATATGAAAAAGATTTCAAAGTGTCATGCCTTTAGCTCCCTCCTCCTTTTCCTTTATGTGCTCTTGAGAGGCATATTCAGAAGCAGGAAACCCAAGCGAGAATATAGAAAACTATACACTATTCCACAACTATGACTAAAGGAATTTCATAGTCTACAAAGCTCTTTGAAGTGTCCCAGGTTTGTTGACAGTGCTATAGAAGTGTGACTCTTTATCTCAGTTTTGCTACACCCATTCAAACATCATCAAAGCAATTCAGTGTTTTGTAACAATAAAACAAATGCATTCAATACACCACACAATGTCAATAATTAATCGATTTTCCATTGTTTTAAACTTGTCATAATACTTTTTCATAAACAGAAAGGTTTGCTTAATTATCCTTGAAATTGTGCAGAGGTTCAGAGAAAAGATTACAAAACATTTCTTCAAGAGATAAAATAAATTGAGCGGAACTCATAACCAGGTTGATATTACCTAGTAAAGGAGTGTTTTTAATGGTTTGAATGGCCTATTCTCAGTCTGTATGCTTTTTTCTTAAAAACAGACAAATCATTTGTCACATCCATTAATCTTCAAAAGCACTTTTAACAAAAAAAAATCATCTTTTCTGGTATCTCCATAATATGATAATACTGACAAGATTTATGCTACAAAGTTTTACCATTCAGCACAAGATATTGATTTCTCACATCACACCATTTCCCAGACCATACACAACCTCATCACCTCAGGGGATCTCCCACCTACAGCTTCCAACCTCATAGCTCGGGAACCCCGCACTGCCCGATTTTACATCCTTCCCAAGGTCCATAAGCCTGACTACCCCGGCCAACCTATCGTCTCAGCCTGCTCCTGCCCCACCTAACTCATCTCCACCTACCTCAGTACTGTCCAATCCCCACCAGTCCAGGAACAACCTACAAACATTCGGGACACCACCCACACCCTCCACCGCCTCCAAGATTTTTGTTTCCCTGGCCCCCAACACCTCATCTTCAGCATGGACATTCAGTCCCTATACACCTCCATCCACCATGACCAGGGCCTCCAAGCCCTGCATTTCTTCCTTTCCTGACGTCCTCACCAGTACCCTTCTACTGACGCTGTCATTCGTTTGGATGAACTGGTCCTCACCCTCAATAATTTCTCCTTCGAATCCTCCCACTTCCTCCAGATGAAAGGGGTAACCATGGGCACCCCTGTCTCTTTGTTGGCTACATGGACCAGTCTATCTTCTGCAGTTACATGAGCAGCACTCCCCATCTTTTCCTCTGCTATATTGATTACTGCATCGGCGCCACCTCGTGCTCTCACGAGGAGGTTGAATAGTTCATCAACTTCACCAACACATTCCACCCCAACCTTAAATTCACCTGGATCATCTCAGACACCTCCTTTTTCTTCCTGGACCTCTCCATCTCCATCAATGGTGACTGACTCATCACTGACATTTTCTACAAACCCACCGGCTTCCACAGCTACCTGGATTACACCTTCTCCCATCCTGCCTCCTGTAAAAATGCTATCCCTTATTTCCAATTCTTCCGCCTCCACCCCATCTGCTCCCAAGAGGACCACTTCTACCACAGAACACACTAGATGGCCCCCTTCTTTAAAGACCGCAATTTCCCCTCCCACATGGCTGAAGTTGCCCTCCAGCACATCTCATTCACTTCCCACACCTCCACCCTCAAACCCCAACCCTCCAACTGCAACAAGGACAGAACCCCCCTGTCCTCACCTTCCACCCCACCAACCTTC
>NC_057715.1:69681124-69727899 GCF_004010195.1 Chiloscyllium plagiosum
AGGAGCCTTCTCCATCTATCAAAATTTCACCTGCACTTCCACACATGTCATTTACTGTATCCGTTGTTCCTAATGTGGTCATCCTCTACACTGGGGAGAAAGGAATGCCTACTCACAGAGTGCTTCAGAGAACATCTCCGGTACACCTGCACCAACCAACCTCACTACCCCATGGCTGAACGTTTCAAATCCCCCTCCCACTCCACCGTGGACATGCAGATTCTGGGCTCCTCCATCACCACTTCCTTACCACCGGACGCCTGGAGGAAAGACACCTCATCATCCGCCTCCGGATGCTCCAACCCCACAGCATCAATGTGGATTTCACCAGTTTCTTCATTTCCCCTCCCCCCACTTTACCCCAGTTCCAACCTTCCAGCTCAGCACCACCCTCATGACCTGTCCTGCCTGTCCATCCTCCTTCCCGCCTACCTGCTCCACCCTCCTCTCTGACCTATCACCACTACCCCCACCTCATCCACCTATTGCACTCTCAGCTACCTTCCCTCCAGCCCATCCCTCCCATTTATCTCTCCACCCCCAAGGCTCTCAGCCTCATTCGACTTTCCTGCTCATCAGATGCTGCCTGACCTGCTATGCTTTTCCAGCACCACACTCTTGACTCTAACCTCCAGCATTTGCAGTCTTCACTTTCACCTCTGTGACTTAATGGTCCAACATCACAGACTTCGACAGCTCCTATGAAAGGATGAGTATGTAAGGTAAGTGTGAGGTTTCATGCCAAGAGGGTGTGGTGCCAGATCAGTCAGCTTCCGGGTTATGTAAGGGGCAGGTTATTAGGGGTACAGCGCCAAGTAAGTATGGTACTCTGTAGAGTGCCGGGGTGTCAGGTGGATAGGGTGTCAGAGCACAATGTGATAAGGGAGTCAGTTAAGTGATGGAGTGTTCATGGCAGGTTAGAGTAGGTAGATGATATTGGATTTGGTGGGGATGGGATTGCTATGTGGGATGGAAGACAGTGACTATGACAGTCCTAGGGCAGGATAGTCTAGGAGATTAGTAAATCCAAGGGTGGAAATGGTTCCAGTCCAGGGTGGGAGGAAGAAGGTTCAGGTCCTTGGAGATATAGAGAGGTGGAGTTGGTGGAATGTCAGGTCAGCAAGGGGAAGGGTTTCAGGTACTGGAGGAGGGGCAGTGTTTGTTGAGTCTCAGAAAAGAAGATATTGTTGGATTCCAGGGGTAGTCAGGGGTTCGGCTCCGAGGATTAAAGGAGAGTTTCTGCTCAGAGTGTGGAAGATGTAACGGGTGTGGAGGAAGTATAAATGGTGTGTGTGTGTGTGGAGTTGGGAGTCACTTAAATAGTTACCTGTGAATTTATCTAGATTTTAAACAGTCTAACTTTTCTTGAGTAACCAGTTAATTAGCCCTGAATTCTCTGATTAAATGGATGTTTAAGGGAATTGGCATCAAAAACTTCAATTTCTCCAGCTATTCTCTCAGAGTCTGATATATCGTGGATTCCTCACAGTCTCCAAACACAGCTCCCAACTATGCTGCATAAGCAATTGTCTGGCCACCAGAAAATCTGGGCTTGATTCATATTAGCCAGCCAAGATAAGTCCACACATAGCATACTCAATCTTTCTTTAATTTGGAAACAAGTCTGAAGTTTACTATATCTTTAGTTGGAAAACTATGTGTCCATTTTAATGTTGTTGATGCCTTTGCTTAATCCATGTTGCCTCTAACTAATTAATTTATGACAATGTCCCAAATAAAAGAATCTATCATTTTCCCAACTACTACTGTAAGGCTTATGGCCTATGTTTCAACACTTCTTTCTGTCTCCATTTTTGAAAAGGAAAATGACCATTCCTGGCGTCCATTTTAGAATCTTGAACCAACCAGAAGATGAAAACCATTGGAAAACCATCTGGAGCCACCTTTTTAAAAACTCTACATTGCAGGCCAATAGGTTCAGAGATGTGTTGACTTGTGCTCCCAATAAGTTCTTGAGTAGTTCTTTACTTTTCATGATTTCTTTAAGATCTTCTTTCTTGCTCAACTTCATTCCTCACTGTTTCCAAAATGTTTTCCCTCTGATTTATTATAAAGTCAGATGCAAATGTCAATTCTTTTTTATTTGGAGGCAGGAATTAGGTGTCAGGTAATTTCCCAACATCACAATCCTACTTCCTATATGACAATATCTCTGCATGTAATTGTTACGGCTGAGATAGAGGTGGGCTGATGCCATGGTGGCCTAAGTAAAAAGGCCCATTTCCTTTTTCCCGGACATTACCACAGATGGGTTTAGCCCTCTATCTTCCCCACACCTCTCCCCTACTCCACACCTCATATCCCTCTCCTCAATCCCCTACTCCACACCTCATACCCTCAAACCTCCTATTATTTTACACCCATCAAATTTAATATATCCCTCATCCCCTCAATTCCATCATTCCCACTGAGCCAAATGTACAAAAAGCCTTTAAAATCAGTCAGAATATCAGTGAAAGCTTTGATTAAGCCAAATTAATGGCTGAGTTTTAGTTAAATGACAATGAAAGCTCAGCCATCTGTTAAAGATGGGGCAGCAAGGTGGCTCAATGGTTAGCACTGCTGCCTCACAGCACTAGGGAGACCTGAGTTTGATTCCTGCCTTGGGCGACTGCTTGTGTAGAGTTTGCACATTCTCCCCGTGTCTGCGTGGGTTTCCTCCCGCAATTCAAAGATGTGCAGGTCAGTTGAATTGGCCATGCCAAATTGCCCATAGTGTTAGGTGTATTAGTCAGGGTAGGGGAATGGATCTGGGTGGGTTACTGTTTGGAGGGTCGGTGTGGACTTGTTGGACTGAAGGGCCTGTTTCCATACTGTAGGGAAACTAATCTAAAATAACCAGAAAGATGGCCAAGCTGAACTTCAAGGAACACATGAATGCAAAGGGGATAATTCAGACTGTCAACTCCTAATTTCATTATTGCACTATGCAGAACACCACTTTAGCTAGGTCACAATGTACCCTAACAAATCTGAAGGCTTCATCACTTTCACAAGGCTATCCAACTTAATGATTACTTACCTTATCAAGATAAAACTCCATTATCAATCACTGGACTAAACTCAAAAAGTTTATGATACAGCCTTTCATTATGGCATTAAAGCTGATAAGCCCTTTAGAGTATAAAATTTTAAATTGCAAATCATGGTTTCCCCTTTGCTTAGCTCTTAGCTGTGTGAAGTATATCATCCTCCAAAGCCAGCCCAGCTCCTTGGAAGTTACATGGTGTCTGAAATGCCCACTTCTACAAGCTGGTAACACTGAGAAATCTGCACACAGTGTCCTGATACGCCTTCTCTCCAATGCCAGTCAAAATTGATGGTGTCTGGATAGGAGTTGGAATTGCAGAATTGGGACCTCCTCGCTCAGTGCATGTCAGACAACACAAACTTGTGACTTAAAGTATTTGCTTAATGCTCTTGACACTTCTTTATTCCTCATTAAAATTGCTCCTGTCTCTGCCTCTAATAGGCCCACATTTATTTTTGCTAATCTCTTCTGATTTACATACCTATAGAAACATTTTTTTTAGGAGTTTGACACCTTGCTATAGGAAATCAAGCAAAATAGACACATTCAATTTGCTTCCATTTTGATAGATTTCTCATTTTTCCTTCAGGCAGCTATACTGAAATCTCCCAAAAACAGATTTAGATTGCTTCTTTTTATGGGTGATAAAACACAGCTTTATGTTTCTGCTGCACTCATGCAGTTTTTTTTATGGAAACCCATTTGAAATCTTATATTCCTTGCGGAGCTTTTACTGTTGGCTTCACATTTAGTATTTTGTTTTCAGGAGACAGTAGGAGAGACTGCAGTAGCTATGATGAATTTTTAAAAAAGCTTTTGTTAAACATTTACTGGTCTTAAGAGAAAACTATACTTTAGATGCCAATCAGTGTTTGTTATAAATGTTATGATTACAGTGCAAACATGTAAATTTCCAAATATTGCTGAAGTTAGTTTAAGTCATGTTGTATTGAAGGGCACTTAGGTACATATATAATTTACATTTTAATCTTTGTGCATATTTTCTAAGATGGGAGGGAGTGCAATATGAGGCAAAATTACAACATTTTGTTATGCTGCCTCCATACAGTCCTCTTTGTTGGGAGATGTAAATAAAGTTGGTTCAATAATGGCTACCTGCAGGTTGTCACATACCCAGTGCAATATACAAGAAGCGGGAAGGTTAAAGGCTGCATGCCAAATTTGCTACCAAATTAAATCATCTAGAGTTGTTTCTCCTGAGACTGGTGCACCTGACAATTATAGCCCTATCCTCTTGCAAGCTTTTCAGATCATTGGGTGAGCAGTTCCAGCTTGTGGTACTCTGTCACTCTATCATCTCTCACCTTTCCCAAAGGGGCTGTGGGTCAGTCCTGCCTTTAGCCCTTCATATTTATCCTCCTTCCATGTTCTGCCTACTGTCCCTAGCTGGATGGTGAATGACAATGCACTTACTGATTGGCCACCTCCTGTAAAATTAAGTCGATGTGTGTACTATTGAAACATGCACTCTCAACTCCCAGAAAAAAAAAGCCTGTTATCGGATTCCCGATATCCATAGGAAATTTTGGCCAGTTGGTGTTGAGGTGACTTTGAAAGCAGAAGAAGAAGAAAAGAAAGAGATTTAGGGAGCAAGTTAGGCAAAGTATAGGATAATTGTACAAATGGCAAGCAATTATGGATTTACAGGGTTAGAAGAGCAAAACGTCAGTTAGGGAGAGACAATGCCATTTTGCAAGAAAAAGGAAATTTACAAATTAAGCCAAAACTTTAAATAACACACTGAGGTTAAGGAGCCAATGAAAATTGGTCAGTTTGGGTACTGTTTGAGAGGGATCTTGTCCAAAGCAGATTGCAGGTTACAGGACTAGATTCTGAAGGCATTTGAAGAATGTGTTGCAGAAACTTGAAGCACTAATTTGTGTAAAAGCAGTGATATGTTTAAGTAAGAGTGAAAACAGTGCACAGGCGTTTAAGTAAATGGCCTGGGTGTTAAAATAAGAATGTCATTAACTTTCAAAGTTGATCTATTTTCCCACAGCACAGCTTCAAGCAGACATTTTCAGTGGGAAATCTTAAAGGAAGGTTGAATTTGGATTTGAAGGCAAAGTTTTCCTTTCAAGCTGTCATTTGAAAACTGTCTGCTCCTACAATGTTAAAAATCACTCAGCACCAGGTTATAGTCCAACAGGTTGTTTGAAAGTACTAGCTTTCAGAGCACTGCTCCATCATCAGGTAGCAAGTGAGGCAGGATCATAGGACACAGAATTTATAGTAAAAGGTCGAAGTGTCATGCAACTGCTATGATGTATTGAACAAACCTAGATTTATGTTGAGTCTTTTAGACTTATAATAGAGATGCAGATTTCAATTGATTAATATGTAACTCCCAGAATTTATTTTAAGTCACAGCCCCGAGATAACTTAAAGTTTTATTATTATATAAAAAAGGGACATCCCAACTCAGACAATGCATTAAAGGTGTGAGTTTAGAGTCTATCTGTATCCCAACCTTGAGTCAGACTGGTTCTATTTCCAAAGTAGGAATTCATAAAATGTCACATTGACTGACTGTGACAGATTGTGTGCTTTTTGAACAAAATAGAATGTATCTGCAAATATAAATCTGTAAATGCAAATTCACCACATAGTCATATATGGGTGTGTGCATGTGAGGGAGAGGGAAAGTGTATATGTGTGAGTGTGTGTGTGTGTTTGATAGAATTGTGGACGAGTGTGGTGGGGTATATGCCTTTGAGAGGATGAATGCGTGAGTGTGAGTATGTGTATGTGAGAGAGCGTCTCACATATACACTTTCCCTCTCCCTTACATGCACGCACACATATAGGTCTCTGGAGTGAATTTGCATTTGCAAATTTATATTTGCAGATACATCTTATTTTGCTCAAAAAGCACACAATCTGTAGGCAGTCAGTCAATGTGACTTTTATAAATTCCTACTTTGGAAATAGAACCAGTCTGACTCAAGGTTGGGATACAGACAAACTCTAACCTCATACATTTATTGCATTGTCTGAGCTGTTATGTCACCTTGTTTTTATACTAATAAAACTTTGTTATCTCGGGGCTGTGACTTGAAAGAAATTCTGGGATTTACATATTAATCAATCGAAACGTGCATTCCCATTCTAAGTGATTAAAGACTTAACAGCAATGTAGGTTTGCTCAATTCATGGCTGAAAATGTGTTGCTGGAAAAGCGCAGCAGGTCAGGCAGCATCCAGGGAACAGGAGAATCGACGTTTCGGGCATAAGCCCTTCTTTAGAAATGTCGATTCTCCTGTTCCCTGGATGCTGCCTGACCTGCTGCGCTTTTCCAGCAACACATTTTCAGCTCTGATCTCCAGCAGACCTCACTTTCTCCTCAATTCATGGCATCAGTCGTATGACACTTTGATTTTTTACCATAATTTCTGTATCCTATTATCATGCTCCATTAGCTACCTTATGAAGGGGCAGCACTCCAAAAGCCTGTACTTTCAAATAAACCTGTTGGACTATTACCTGGTGTGCAATTTTTAACCTTGTCCACCCCAGTCCAACACTAGCACCTCCACATCATCGATCCTACAATATACTTATAACTGAACTATTTAATGTGTAGCTATGTAAGACACCACAGGCAGTTCAAATATTTAAATTTAAATTAAATTCTCAAAATTCAGAATGATGTTAAGAATTGGTCATAATCACTGGAGTATGAGACTCTGATGGGCTATGAGTCATCAATAATAACACAACACAGCAAGCTCAAGCAATGCTAAAATGGTATTCTCGTTAATGTTCTTTGTAGATAATTAGTGAAGTTTTAAGGAACTGACTCACAGCCAAGCGGAAACCCTGAAGTACCACCTGTGGTTGTGTCTATTTGATATAATTGTTTCTACTTGTATTCTTAACAGCTTTGTAAAACACAACTGGTATTCTTATGAAAGAGTGGAATTGTGTTTACTGAATCAAAAGCATCATTGCTGGAAAAGCAAATTTTTTTACCATTTAATGATCCTTTGAACATAAAGATCCTTTCTGTACCCTGTTTTTTTGTGGGAATAACTGCTGGCTGCTATGTGTAGAGACTGTGAAAGTACACTCAAAATGAAGGTGCTTATGGTTTGGTTAAATATGGCAATAAAAGCAATTCTTTCCCCACTGTGTCTTAATCTTGACTTCAAAGGAGCATTCCAACTGGAAGCAGTGTGACATTTTCATTTCTCATCCTGGACTCACTCGATGAGACTGTCAATTTAATATTAAATCACAGGTACAAAACATTAGTGTGCTAACCAAGTCTCCTATTTATAGTTTGCTTTTAAATAATTATGTGTGTTTTCTACACTAATTATCATTAAGTGACAGGCATGCTGAGGAGAGTAAAGGCAAATATATGGCTAATGAAGGTAATAGTGATGTAGGACTGGCAAATCGCACCATGGGAACGATGCAATCCAATAGTGGTGCCATGTTATGTATTTTGGAGCTGTGATGGATTACTGGAAAGTTTTAAAAATGACAATATATATTATACTCCCTAAACACCACGCTTTGATATTTAATAGGCTTGCCATCTCTGAATACTCTATTATCAACATGCTATGGGTAACCATTGACCAGATACTGAACACAGTGGCTACAACAGAAGGTCAGAGGCTAGAACTACTACAGTGAGTAACTCATTTCTTGACTCCACAAAGCCTATCCATCATCTGCAAGGCACAAGTCAGGGAAATGACGGACAACCCCAAGAAGCTTGACACTATCCATGACCAAGCAGCCTGCTTGATTGGCACCTCATCCACAAACAATCATTCCCTCAACCTTTGATGCTCAGTAGCCTTCTAAAAGATGCACTCTAGAAATTCTCCAAAGATCCTTAGACAGCACCTTCCAAATCCATGACCGCTACCACCTAGAAAGAAAAGGGCAGTAGGCATGTGAGAGCAATGCCACCTGCAGGTTTCCTCACCATCCTGACTTGGAAATATATCGCCATTTCTTCAGTATTGTTGGATCAAAATCCTGGAATTTGCTCCCTAATGGCATTGCACATCCCTCTACAGCACATGGACTGCGGCAGTTCAAGAAAACAGCTCACCACCACTTTCTCAGGGGCAACTAAGGATGGGTAATAAATACTGGCCCAGCTAGCAATGGCCATATCCCAGGAGTGTGTTAAAAAATATATATAAAATTATTATGAACTTACTTTGTCTGAAAAATAACCTCTAATGGAAGAAAATATTTTTACTGTACTTATGCTTTCAAAATGATCAGTTATAAAAACATAGATCCAAGGATCCAGATTTATGGAAAATCAGCATATATTTTAGGTTTTGTAATCGCCTTCAATTTTTCTGGAGAAGAGGACAGAGATAAATTGAATTATTTTACTGTTCTCCTCTTCTGTCCACAAGCAGGGCTGCATTTATTCTCATCTGTTCCTTTTGAAATAGACGGTGGAGTATATCCTACTCAATCCATTGTTTGTGAAATCGTGTTTAAAAATATAGTTTTGTCATGGTTTCAAACCCAAGGGATTGTTGAAACCCGTACAAACAGATCATATCCCTCCAAACCCTCCCTGTTCATATACCCAGCCAAATGCCTCTTAAATGTTGCAATTGTATCAGCCTCCACCACTTCAAAAAAAGTGGGAAAGGAAAGAGTTACAATTAAGAGTAATTTTAAAAATGTATCAATCTATTAATTTAGTGAAACAAAAACTGAAATTGTTAGAAAATCTCAGCTGGTCTGCCACCACCTACAGGGAGAAAGCTGAGTTCCAGTTTGAGTCTGATGAACAGTCACCAGACTCAAAACATCAACTTTGCTTTCTTCCCACAGATGCGGCCAGAGTTGCTGAATTTCTCCAGCAATTTCTGTTTTTATTTCACCTTTCCAGCATTAATATTCTTTGTTTTAGTTTAGTGATCAATTCAGGTGATTTTGTCTGAGCCCAGAATGTCAGTGAGAGTTCATTACGGTTGGTTTTGGATTGAGGTGGATGCAGTTGGCTGAAGTTGCAGCATAGAGAATGTGAGGGGCAAACTCAATGTTAACAAATCAAATGGATGTTAACAGAAAACTGGATTCTTAGCAGATTGTAATGTGAACAGTAGATTAAAATTTTACCTGGCTACAGGAAGGGATCAGAAATAAACAATTAAAGCTTTTCTTTGAAGGCCAAACAAGCTTTAGTCATGTGATGGGCTCATCGTTCATTGTATGAGATGAATATTACGCCATTAGTCCCTCTTTTGGCAAAGTGGGTTTCAACAGTTCAATTTTGTTTTCAGTCCCTGCTGGGAAAACACAACATCCACCAGCAAACAGTTACCACCCGACACCTGGAGAAAGAACACCTCATATTCTGCTTTGGGACCCTGCAACCACACAGGATGATTGTGGATTTCAACAATCTCCTCATTTCCCCTTCCTCCACAATATCCCAGTCCCAAGCCTCCAACTCAGCACCTCCCTCCTGACCTGTCCATCACCTTTCCCATCTATCCGCTCCACCCACCCGCACCTATCACCTTTTTCTTCACCTTCATCTACCTATCACTTTTTCAGCTGCTTTCCTCTCAACTCCACCCCCCCCTCCCATTTATTTCTCAGCCCCCCAAGCCCACAAGCCTCATTCCTGATGAAGGGCTTATGCTCAAAACGTCGATTCTCCTGCTCCTCGGATGCTGCCTGACCTGCTGTGCTTTTCCAGCACCACTCTTTCAACTCTGATGTTGCAACATTCCTTTTGAAGTTAACAAAGACATAGCAAGATGATATTAGTGTGAAGACTTTGTCCCCATTTCAGGCAACAGCTGGAATCTTCCGGAGATCTAAGCTTCAAGGTGGTATTTGATTTGAGAAGGACACAGCTCAGCTTTAACAGCAGTTTTCTATAGACAGTCGTGCAGGGGCAAACGCAATGTTAACAAATCAAATCGACATTAGCAGAAAACTTAATTCTTACCAGGTTGTAATGTGAACAATAGATTAATTTTTTACCTAATTATAGGAAGGGATCAGAAATAAACAATTAAAGCTTTTTTTCGAAGAGCAAACAAGCTTTGGTCATGTGATGGGCTCATCGTTCATTGCATGAGATAAATGTTAGGCCATTAGTCCCTGTTTCAGCAAAGTGTACAAAGTTAAAAATCACACAACACCAGGTTATAGTCCAACAGGTTTAATTGGAAGCAACTTTGTACACCCCAGTCCGACACCGGCATCTCTGAATCATTTCAGCAAAGTGGGTTTTGACATCTCAATTTTGTTTTCAGTCCCTGCTTGGGAAACACAACATCTACTGTTCCTTTGTGTTTGTTCACTGAGAGGTCCCCACTTACAAAGCTGTGAAATTCCAGGAGGATAATGCTTGAACTCTTTCCTGGTAACTGCTGATTGGAACTTTCCACAAATTGTGATCAACTCACATCGTGTGATTCGCAGCAAGCACTAAAAGTCTAGCAAAGTTAAAAATAAAATGTAAACAAGGAACTACAGCTTTTAAATAACTTATCTCTCTTTGTGTCAGGTGGACCTAACAAATGTCTAATCCAATTTTTTGGAGCAGAGGTAGAGGACAGTTTCTGTCACACAATGGCATTTTCAGCATGGTGGCTTTACAAATCTTTCAGAATGAGCTAGCTAAGGTAATATGTCAGATTAACTTTCTCTTTGTGTTATTGGCAGAAAGTTCAACCAGATCTTGGCTGATTTTATGCACATATTCTGCTTTTGCCCACCCAAAAAAGCCCTGTTGGCCTATTGAACTTGTTTGTCTTAAGATGCATCTACACCTGCCTAATCCGATACTATCCTGGCTGGTCTTCAACTTCTTCATAAACTTGATGTCTTCCAAAACTCTGCCATCTCTGTCTTGACTCATACTAAGTCCATCACTGTTATAGTCACGGATGTTATATCAACTTCCAATCAGTCAGTACCTCAACTTTCAAATGCCCCCCTGCACTCACAATTCCTTATCATTATAATCTCCACAATGCTTCAGTCTATTTGAGCCCCCTTAATCCTGGCACTGTGAATATTTTCAACTTTAAATGCTCCACCCTTGCAATCTTCAGCTTCCTACATCTTGAACTTTAGAATTTCATTCCTTAACCTCTGAATCTCACCATCTCTCTCTTTCTCTCTCCACCTTAAAGATCGCCGTTCAAACCTACTTCTTTGATCAGGCATTTGACCATGTGCTATAATGTCTCTGCGTGTGGTTTAGTGTCAAATTTTGCTTTATAATTGTCCTAAGCTGTGCCTTGGAACATCTTATTTCATTAATGGTGCTATATGATGACAAGTAATTGTTGTGATGCTGATGGGAATGAAAGCTGAAACATCAGAGGCCATGTCAGAATAGTCTCCAACTTTTTGACTCATTGTAGAATACAGGAAACAAAGTATCTGTTGAAAGTGCAAAAATCATACTGATGCGAAGGCAGGACTCAACATTGTTAAATGGGTATATCATTATTGGATGGTTTCCGCAAAATCAACGATTTGAAAGTATCTGCAAAATGTAAATTTAAACCTGACAACATTAGAGAAAAATCAATTCATCATTATCAGTCTACAGAGGCAGAAAAACACATAACCAGTAATTTGAAGTACAAGCAATTGAAATCACTTCACAATGTCATTAATGAAGTCCTGATAGCTTAATGGGGATTAAAAGATGGGGCGAGTGAGATAGTTGATGTATTGGCTTTAGTTACCAAACTTCCCTTGATTTGGAGAGGTTGCCATTAGGTTGTAAAATAGCAAATGTAACTCATATATTCAAAAAGGGGAGACAGTAGGAGACTACAGGCCACTCATCTATCGGGGGAAGATATAATAAGAAGCTATAACAAGACATTAGAGTGGGGCATTCAGATAAGTTTAAGGTGATCGAGGAGAGTTTGAGTTTTGTGAAATGAAAATCATGTTTAATCAATTTATTGGAATTCTTTGAAGAAGTGACATGTGCTGTGGATAAGAACGGGGTGAAAAGCTATTAAGGCTAGACAGGAATTTGGAATAATCAAATCAGCCATGTTCTTAGCAGGTTCAAGGGACGAAGTGGCCGATTCCTGCTCCTAATTCATATGTTTGTATCTTTTGTAACTCCTTCTCCTAGACTGTGTAGAGTCTCAATAAGAGTTTGCAATTCACAAGCCTTTCATATTGTAAAAAAATGACCCATGGTCCTTCATGAAGAGGAGAGACATTAATAGTTAGAATGTAGCTGAATGCATAATGAAACATAATGATTGTGAAGTCTTTAAAAGACAGGAACAGATCAAGAGTTATTTAGGTGTGATCAATCAGTATAAGTCAGCAAAGATTGGCATGATTTTCAGAAAAAGATGTAATTCAATACCTCCTTTAATTTTTATTTATTATGCGCTGCCAGTTTGCTGCATTGTGTGTTCCCTTTAAGGGTGCCGCAGGTCTCCATATGCGCCTGTGTGTTGTTTGCACAGTACCTCTTAAATTGCTGTGTAGCCACATAGCTTAGAATGAACAATAACACAATGAGCTTGACTTTGGACAAGGTGGAGTTTGTATAAGTGGAGCTTTGGAGACCAGAAACCATTGCTAACTTTGAACCTTGGGATAGTTAAAGTGCTACAAAGGGTGTTACAAATTGTGCATAGTCCGGGTGTCTTTTCTTATGTCCAAAGAAGGCACTTTACCTGGTAACAAGTCTATGCTCCTCATGTACTGAAATCTGACATTCTGCATAAAATAATGTTGGATTGCTAAAATTTAATTGAATAATAAATCTTTTCCCCATTTATCTATATACTGAAATGGTATGAATTGTAAGCTCGAGTCTTTCCAATTAATTACAAGTAACACCCTGACAGAAATAATCTCTCAGGCCGACAGACTGGAACCTTGTTTATTGAGAAATAGAATTAGATTATGAGAAAGTAAAGATTTTGCATGTCTGTAACCAATTTAAGGTTCATTTATGTGTATGTTATTATTAAATCAGCACAACATCAAAAATCTTTAATTCCATCATTCACACATTAGGATCTGTCAATCTGTTCATAGTTTTACTCACTTTTGCCAAATTAGTTTTGTTCTTCGTTTTGAAGGCTCCTGGTTTTTCCCTCAGTACTTCGGAGTTAGAAAAGGTATATGTCGCACTCAGTTTTTCAGGTGAAATGAATGATAGAATCCTACAGGGTGGAAGTAGGCCACTCAGCCCATACTGACCATCCCTATAACCCCACATTTACTATGGTTAATCCAACTAGTCTGCACATCCTTGGACACTGGGCAATTTATTATGCCCCAATCTACCCATCCTGCTCATCTCTGGACTGAGGGAGGAAGCTCACACAGACACAATGTGCAAACTCCACACAGGCAATTGCCCAAGGCTAGAGTTGAACCTGCATTCTCTGGCACTGCAAGGCAGCAGTACTAACCACTGAGCCACCATACCATTCAAGTGAGCTGCCTATGGATGCAACTAGCAGCTTGCGCCAAATATATCGGCAAGAGTTGAGGTCTAATTTTCGGCATTCTGAGGGCCTCAATTCCATCTTTTTGCAATGCTGAATCTGGGGATCAAAACAGATTCTAACCTTATTTCTTATTTGTGAAATCTTCCTAAAAGATAGCATACAGAAGATCTGAACCTTTCCAAAGATACCAAACTGCCAAGGTGCTCAGATGCAAAAGTCAAGGAACAAATCTTATCGAGATTTGAGCGATATGGGCTACAGTGAGATTTGTGGCAGAAATGGACAGATCTGGCAGCATCCACAGGGTGAGAAACAGAGTTGATGTTTCAAGCCCAGTCACCTGCCTAGAATGAGAGGTCATTGTTTTTGGATAATGAAGTCCATGAATCCATTGTCGACTGTTGGGAAAACCCACATGGTTCACCAATGTCCTTTAGGAAAGGAAACTACCATCCTTACCTAGTCTGGCCTATGTATGACTCCAGACCCACAGCAATTGATAGACTCTTACCTGCCCGCTGGGGCATCTGGAGATGGGTAATCAATGCTGCCCTAGACAGGGACATTCTCATCCCATGAATGAATATGAAGAAAAAAACAATATTTGTGGCAGATTTAAAACAGAGGTAAGGAGAAATTACCATTCCAAATCTGTGGAATTCATTACCCCAGAGTATGATGGAAGCTGGGACATCGAGTAAATGTAAGGAGATAGACACATTTTCAATTAGTAATGGATTGAAAGGTTATGGAGAGTAGGCAGGAAAGTGGAGTTGAGGCTGAGATGAGGTCAGCCATGGTCATACTAAATGGTGGAGCAGGTTTGTGAGGCTGAATTATTTTCTCCTGTTTCTACTTCTTATGACCCTTTGTCCTGACGAATGCAGGGTAGGTCGTTAATGAAGTGAGTTTGGTGAGATAAAATGAGAAATCCTGCTGGGCCTCGCATGAGAAACTCTCCAAAATACTTGACTCAACTTGATGCAACTAGCACTTGGCCAAAAAAAAAAGATTCAGCCCAATATGTTCATTCAGTTGTGTTTAGATCAGAGTGGTGCTGGAAAAGCACAGCAGGTCAGGCAGCATCCAAGGAGCAGGAAAATCAATGTTTTGGCTTTTGCAGATGCTGCCAGACCTGCTGAGATTTTCCAGCATTTTCTCTTTTGGCTTCAGATTCCAGCATCTACAGTAATTTGCTTTTATTTATGAGTTGTGGATGGAAGCAGCTTTCTATCCCGTCAGATCACGCTTTGTACCAGCTGGTCAGTTGTGTGTTAAGAATAAGCTGGTATGGACTGGTATGACAGAGTCTGCCACCTTTGTTTTAGAAGAAAAATTAGGCTGAATTTGCTGACTTTTTTTGGGAGGGGGAGCTCTTCTGGTCTTTTCAGGTTCGGCTCATCTGTTGGGAGGCTCTTCAAAACAGACAGGCAGGCAGGTATTGGTCATGGGGCAAAAGTGAGGACTGCAGATGCTGGAGATCAGAGTCTTGATTAGAGTGGTGCTGGAAAAGCATAGTAGGTCAGGGAGCATCCAAGGAACAGGAAAATCGACGTTTCAGACAAAAGCCATTCCTGATGAAGGGCTTTTGCCCGAAACCTCGATTTTCCTGCTCCTCGGATGCTGCCTGACCTGCTGTGGTTTTCCAGCACCACTCTAATCTAAACTCTGGTTTCCAGCATCTGCAGTCCTTACTTTGCCTCATTCAGTTATGTACCTAACATAGGTAGCAGTCTCACATAATTTCTCCCAACATTTTGTTCCTACAAGCTATCTTTTAAGACAACATTATCTCCAGAGTTGGATATGGGGCAGGACACCTGCATTCACATCCTATCTGCGCTTTTGGAAGTGGAGTCTCCATGACACAGTGAAAATCCTAGTCAGAGAATCATAGAATCCCTACAGTGTGGAAGCAGCCCATCAGCTCATTGAGCCCATCAAACCTCTGAAGAGCATCCCACCTAGACCCAACCCCATAACCTGCATTTCCCATGGCTAACCATCTTGCCTGCACATTCCTGGGCGCTATAGCATGGCCAATCCACCCAACCTGCACATCTTTTAACTGTGGGAGGAAACCCATACAGACACAGGGAAAATGTGCAAACTCTACACAGGCTGTCACCTGAAGTGGGAATTGAACCCAGGTCCCCGGCATTGTGAGGCAGTGCTAACCACTGTGTCCCAAGGTCTTGACTGCAAAGAGGATACATCCATTCTGATCTTTGCCTGTTAGTACTTTGTGAACAGAGGAAAATAACAAATCTACATCCTACAACATAACCATCCTTAAAAGAATACAAATGCAAAAGACTATGAATGCTGGAACTTTGAAAAGAAATACATAAAATGCTGGAAATACTGATCAGGTTTGGCAGCAATGGGGGAGAGAAAATAAGAGCTAACACCTCAGGTTAATGACCTTTCATCAGAACTCCCAAAAATATTACTTAAGTTTCATTTGCATTGCTTTGTCAATGCTGCTCTCTCCTTTTTTTAAGATTACTCACAGTGTGGGAACAGGCCCTTCAGCCCAACAAGTCCACACCAACCTGCCGAAGTGCAACCCACCCCAGACCCATTTCCCTACCCCTAACACTACAGGCAATTTAGCATGGTCAATTCACCTAACCTGCACATTTTTGGACTGTGGGAGGAAACCGGAGCAAACCCACACAGACACGGGGAGAATGTGCAAACTCCACGCAGTCAGTCACCTGAGGCGGGAATTGAACCCAGGTCTCTAGCATTATGAGGCAGCAGTGCTAACCACTGTGCCACTGTGCCACCCATAATCTGCCCTCTGTGGGAGTTGTATGTACATTTTCTTCCTTGACAAAATGATGCTTGTTATTGTCAATCACATGCATTTTAATTTGACAATTATTTGAAAATTCTCGCCAGCTTTCTTCAAGAATTCCCGCTGAGATAGCAAACTTTCAGTTTCTACATGCGCAATGTGGGATGCTTATTTATTTAATTGAAATCTTCCATGATTAGACAATGCTGCAGATTGCCATTCCCTTTTAAGAAATAATCTCGTGAGGTGACTAAACCTTATTCAGTGTTGGAAAGCGGGATCCAAAATTAAAGAACTGCCGTCACTATGTGTGTTACTTTCTTTGAAACATTCACACGTCTGGTAGCATCTGTGAAGAGAGAAACAAAGTGAATCTTAGGGGCCAGTGGTTTGAGCAGTGTGGGCTATGGTGAAGTGTGTGGCAGAATTAGACAAGAAGTTCAGTGAGGCCCATTTTGACATCAAAATCATCTCACTCCATCTTTTAAGCTTTTCACAAGTTACATGGTGAGATTCTCACTAGGCAGTAGCAGGATGCCAATTGATGTCATGACTGATTGTTAAACGCCTTGTTAGCTGTCAGAAAAATACAACAAAGAAACCAGAGTAGACAGATGGTTGCATTGATGCAGCTTCTGGACAATGAGGGCCAAAGTACTCCATCTGCCTGTCTGCGTTGCTCCCTATGCATTTGGTTGAACTCCCTGGTTGCCATAACCACTGGATCACGTACTGCCTGATCCTGATCAAGTGGCTGGTCTCTGTCAGTGTCTGAGAGCTCGTAGACTGGGGTAGCTCTACCTTGACCAACTGCAGAGCTGTCACAGTGAGGTGTTCACTAGCTTGTGGATCTACACTCTCTATGTGTATGGTTCCCACCAAAGTGTCGGTATTTGGCTGGTGGTGGTAGTCTTGCCAAAGCTTCCTCTGAGGTGTTAATAGTCTTATTCTCAGAGGTGCGGGAGGGCAGTTTTCTGTAAATGTTCCTTCTCTGCAGGGATCACCAGGAAGCGTACGAAATTTGCACGAGAGAGAAGGTATTGCAGCCAGAGTGCAGTATGATGATTGAAAGTTATAGTGGGGGTAATGGGAGAATGAGCAGCATGTGTGGCACAGTGGTTAACACTGCTACCTCATAACGCTGATAACCCAGGTTTGATTTTAGCCATGGGTGACTGTCTGTGTAGAGTTTGCATGTTCTCTCTGTATCTGCATGGGTTTCCTCCTACAGTCCAAAGATGTGCAGTTGAAGTGGATTGATCATGCTAAGTTGTTTGTAGTGTCTGAGGATGTGCAGGCTACGTGGAATGCTGGGGTAGGCATCTGGGTGGGATGCTTTCTAGAGGGTTGGGCTGAATAGCCTCTTTCTGCACTGTAGTGATTCTAATGGTATTGAGATAAGGACTGACTGTTCAGTGAAACATGAATGTCTCTGCATTCCCTCAGGAGTCATCTTGAGGTGGATGAGGGCCAAGATTCTCTCCTCTTCAGCATCTCAAGAAGGGTCACTGGACTCAAATGTTAACTTTGTTTGTTTCTCCACAGATGCTGCCAGACATGCTGAGTTTTTCCAGCATTTTCTGTTATTATTTCAGATCTCTGACATCTGTAGTATTTGGCATTTAATTCATTTGAAACATTTCCGGTTGCTGTTTGGCTGACTTTCTATTATTCCAAATTCTATTATTCTATCCTCTGCCAAGCACATCATTTTATTTAAATCGACATTTACAACATTCTACAGGATGTTTCAGCTTCTTTTCATACCTCACCTCTCCCGATCTCTCTAATTTCTTTTAGATCCATAAACCACTGAGATAATTTTATCATTGCTGACTTCATTGTCATTGAACAAAGATATACTATAAATTCGTAGTTTACAACCTTTTAATGTGCTCCTAAAGGGCATTATTCAATCTAAAGCAGACACCCATTAAAACCTCCAGGCCATAAATGAGTTTGAAATTAGGCCAGATGCTTCCACCTTGGATGTCTGATTACAATCATAGAAATTCTACGTTGGTGTTATGTTGCTATTTAACCATGGGAAACTAGCTTTACCTTCAGGAAATGACCCCAACATAGAGCTTTATTTGGCTATCATCAGCACTTGCCCCGCTATGTAGCTGTACTGTTGATATGGGTGGTCCAGTTAAGTTTCTATGATTCTGATCAATAGTGACTCCAGGAAATTCTTGATGGAGGATTCTAAGATGTTGATGTCATGAAGGGGCATCTGAGCCATTTTCATTTGTAAATTATCATTTTCATTTCAAATGTATTGCCTGCTATTATAAACCTAAACCTCAATATTTAATACTTTCTTTATTATTGAAAGAATTGTATTTAGAACTTCACTTCCGACCTTAGAGAGGAGGTATTTGATAAAATAGCTGATGAAAATTGAGTTGTAGATACTTGCCTGAGGAACCTTTATAGTACTGGGGCTAGAATGGTTGGCTACTCAAACATTGCATCCTCCCTCTGCCATATATGACTGTAACCAATGGAGAATATTAAGCCAGGGGTGATAGAGGTTTAGAACTTGCCTCCATAAATGTTGGATGATGCTGGTTCAATTTGCAATTTTAAATCTGAGACTGGAAAACTTAAATTAGCCAAAGGTAATAAGGGACTTAACACAAAAATGAGTACATGGAATTAGGTTACAGATCAGTCATGACTTTATTAAATGCTGGAACATGTTTAAAAAACTAAATGGTCAACTACTCCAGAGATCACCAATTACATAGATACCAGTCTTCAATTTGATTTGCATGATAGCAAGAAATGGCTAAACTCACTGAATAGAACAATTACTGCTGGCCCTGACAATATCTTGACTGTAGTGCCAAAGATTTGTGCTCCAGAACTACCTCTACCTTCAGACAAGCTGCTCCAGAACAGGTATAGTCTTGATATCTGCCCAGCAAAGAGGAAAATTATCCAGATGTATTATTCATCTTGATACCCCCACTGTCCCAATCTATCTGCTCTTTTAAGTGATATAAGGTGACATTACTAGTACTCTCTGCTCATTCCTGAAGAAGGGCCTGTGCCCGAAACGTCGAATCTCCTGTTCCCTGGATGCTGCCTGACCTGCTGTGCTGTTCCAGCAATAAAGTTTCAACTTTGATCTCCAGCATCTGCAGACCTCACTTTCTCCTCGACATTACTAGTACTACCAAGGGAGCATATTCACCAATAATCTGCTCACTGACAATTTAACCAAACTGGACCTCTTGACTCCAGGCCTCATTACTGCATTAGTTCAAACACGAAAGCTGAATTCCAGACGGCACCTTGAATGACTGCCTCGAGGCAGCATTTGACCAAGTCTGGTATCAACAAGTTCAAGTAAAGTTGAAATCATTGGAAATGAACGGAAACTTTCTATTCTTTGGATTCATACTTGGCTCAAAAAAATAGATGATTGTGGTTGTTAGATACCAGTCAGCTTAGACCCAGGAGTTCCTCAGGATAATGACTTTAGCCCAACAATCTCCAACTGCTTCATCAATGATCTTCCTTTCATCATAAAGTCAGAAGTGTGATGTTCACTGATGACTGCACAATGCTTTGTTCTGTTTTCAATAACTCAAATAGTTGAAACAAGACTTTTGAAATATTCTAACCTCATTTATTAAGTGACAAGAAACATTTGCTATTCAAAAGTGCTAAGCAATGGCCATCTTCAAGAGTGAATCTAATCAACTCCCCTTGACATTCAATAACACTATCATCTATGAATAATGTTTTATTGTATGTATGGGTCAAAACAGCTTGAGTTGTCAAGTTCTTCTTGAGTTCAAAATGCTTTATTTAAAACCCTATATTTACAGCATTTGCAGCATAATAAATAAGCACATTATCATAAATTTTGATAGAGCTTCTTTCCCCTTAATCATGTGACAGTGGCATTATACATCATTAAACCCCACCATCATTATACATTCCACAACTTTCTCATTACTCAGCACTTCCCCCAAATCTGTAACTCTCTTATGAACATTTTCCTCCAAGATTTCATATTTCACAGCTTTCGCTAAATGGTGTGCTTTGCCCAATCTCCCTAATTTAGTTTTGATCTCATTCTGAAGTCCTGGATACACTACATTTATCCTTTCCTTGATCTGAGAGTTTCCTTCTTGGGTGGTTGCAGAATTTTGTAGTTCCTCTTTTGCTTCTGAGAAATAATCCCATATTTCACACTTCAATGACATCAAAGCATTATAATTTCTCATCATCCCTTTATCGATTCTAACACTATACGACCTTGGCTGATTGAATTTTTTTATACGATCATTCTTTCTCTCTGTGTGATCTCTTTTTCATGTTTTACGACTACTGACATGTAGGCTTTAGCCTCTCCTTTGAAGTCTAAATCTCTCTCTGTTTAGAATAGTGGATATTTAACTTGAATAAAATTGCATTCAGGTTCAAATGTCTTGAATGACTTATTTGAAATTTGCTGTCCATTGCCTTGAACTACAACATCTGGTGTGCCATGCACTGAGAAGATTTTCTTGAGTGATTCTATCACTGCTTTTGCTCTGATCTTGAGTAGCAGTCGATGGCGGTAATGATGACCTTGCTTTTCAACTTGAATAAAGCCACTCCCTAATGGTCCATGATCTTGATGGAAAAAGTGAAGATAAAAGTGGTTTGTTCTTCTCTTCACCATACATGAAATGCAATTGTTCATCATTTCTTGCATGGAGTTTGAAATCCTTTGCCACCAGACTGACTGCTGCACCCTAGCACAAGATTTTATAATGCCCAAAGAATCCAGATAATGTCTCTGAATAATTTCAATCTAAATGCTCCTTGCATCACAAATCTCTCTTAGAAAACTAGCAAGTCTTTGATAACAGTAAGGTGTCTATGCTGCTCAAAGTGCTGATGTAGTGTACTAATCTTCATGTCTAGTCTGGGCAGCTTCTAAACATGATTTTCTTATCCAGCGAGATTCTACATCACACTTTTGTATTCCCAGATTTTTTTCAGTTTCTCTCTGTAGCCAATAAATAATTTATGACTTATGACATATGAGCTTCAAACTGTTCTGTGAAGTCTAAGTCTGCTTTCTCTGTTGCATTTATTGGTATTCTTCACAGTGTGCTGTCATCTGGTGCTTCCATTCAGTATTTTCAGTTACTGAGATGTACCTCGTTCAGCCCAAAATCCTAGATAGCATCCTGGTTATTCCTTTTGCATTCAGAAGGGCAGCCAATGGTCTACAATTTGTTTCTATTTTAAACTGAAGGCCTATTACATAATCTGAAAAATGTTTGCTTGCCCATATTCCTGTTCAAGCTTCTTTTTCACTCGGTGCATGTCAATATTCCATCTTGGTGAGTAATTTAGAAGCATTGATCTATACTTTCCACTTGAAAGCATACTGCCCCCATTCCTGTTGAAACTTGATCAGCTGCAATTATTACTATAAACATTTACTATAAACCGACCGACTCCCACAGCTACTTAGACTACACCTCCTCCCACCCTACCCCCTGTAAAAACGCCATCCCATATTCCCAATTCCTTCGTCTCCGCCGCATCTGCTCCCAGGAGGACCAGTTCCAAATCCGTACAATCCAGATGCCTCCTTCTTCAAGGACCGCAATTTCCCCCCAGACGTGGTCGACGATGCCCTCCACCACACCCATGGTAGGCTTATGCGTAAAGTCAGGGAGGCATGGGATAGAGGGAAATTTGGCCAATTGGATAGAAAACTGGCTAACTGGTCGAAGTCGGAGAGTGGTGGTAGATGGTAAATATTCAGCCTGGAGTCCAGTTACAAGTGGAGCTCCGCAGGGATCTGTTCTGGGTCCTCTGCTGTTTGTAATTTTTATTAATGACTTGGATTAGGGAGTCGAAGGGTGGGTCAGTAAATTTGCAGACGATACGAAGATTGGAGTTGTGGATAGTGAGGAGGGCTGTTGTTGGCTGCAAAGGGACTTAGATATGATGGAGAGCTGGGCTGAGGAGTGGCAGATGGAGTTCAACCCTGCCAAGTGTGAGGTTGTCCATTTTGGAAAGACAAATAAAAATGCGGAATACAGGGTTAATGGTAGGGTTCTTAGTGAGGTGGAGGAACAGAGGGATCTTGGGGTCTATGTTCATAGATCTTTGAAAGTTGCCACTCAGGGGGACCTCTCCGCCCCCACCCCAGTCTGACCTATCACCCTCACCTTGACCTCTTCCACGTATCACATTTCCGACGCCCCTCCCCCAAGTCACTCCTCCCTACCTTTTATCTTAGCCTGCTGGGCACACTTTCCTCATTCCTGAAGAAGGGCTTAGCCCGAAACGTCGATTCTCTTGTTCCTTGGATGCTGCCTGACTTGCTGCACTTTTCCAGCAACACATTTTCAGCTGCAATTATGGTTGGTAATGCAAATCAAAATCTATTAGGGTTTGTGATGAGAACAGAAGTTGTTGGATTTTGTCAAATGCTCTTTCCTGGTCAAAGTTCCAATGTCATTGTTGACTGTCATGATTTGGAGGTGCTGGCGTTGGACTGGGGTGTACAAAGTTAAAAATTGCACAATACCAGGCTATAGTCCAACAGGTTTAATTGGAAGCACCAGCTTTCGGAGTGCTGCTCCTTCATCTGGAGCAGTGCTCTAAAAGCTAGTGCTTCCAAGTAAACCTGTTGGACTATAACCTGGTGTTGTGTGATTTTTAACATTGTGGTAAAAACAATGACTGCAGATGCTGGAAACCAGATTCTGGATCAGTGGTGCTGGAAGAGCACAGCAATTCAGGCAGCATCCGATGAGCAGCAAAATCGACGTTTCGGGCAAAAGCCCTTCATCAGGAATTTTTAACATTGTTGACTGTGGATTAGAAGCTGTCTCATTTACTTTCTCTAAGTTTGTCAAAAACTTTCACATTGGTTTACCATCCCAAGGAATCTTTGAAGCTTGGTGATGGAAATTGTCTAATGGTCTTGATTTTCTGCGATAACAACAGCTTGAATCATATGCTTAAGAGATTTTATTTTCAATTATATGGAATCATATTTCTTAGTCAATCTTAATCCTGCATTCTGATGTACTTGCATTACTGTTCTAACTCTTCAGTGAGATTCTTCTTTTGTGACTCCATGTATTAGTATGTGATTCCTGTGATATATTATCCCATGTCTGCCTTCCATTGTGTTTGATATTGTTGTTTTAAAAAATTCTGGCACAGATACTATTTCAAAGGGAACTTGTTAAGCAATGTGCCAAATATAATAAAGGTAAGATAATTTCCAGCATTCCCTATTTGCATCCAATTTGGTGATTAGGGTACTCGGAGATATTTCTACAGGACTTTCATCTACTGAAGTCATTAGGTGAATCTCACATTCCACTGCTTTATTCAATGTTGTTCAATCCATGTCGATTCTTACTGAATCATTAAGTTTTCATTTTGCAACCCTTCCTGAACACGATCTTGTTGGTACTCTATGTAATGAACTTATTTTATGCCTGAGCATTGAGTGTATTTCTTCTTTAATCTTCTGCAACAGTGGGTGTGGCTCTTCTTGATTGGTAAAGACAAATTGACCATCCAATCTACCCTCCAGCAAACGTGCTGCCCTGCCTCGAGTGATCTACTAGCCTAGCAATGCATACTGCTTCTTCCAGCATCAAATCCTCACAGATGTTACCATAAATAGTGGAAATATGCAAGGGATTGAAGGTTAGGGATGATATTTCCAATACACAGGTGACATGTTTGCAATATTTTGAATCCCCAGCTGTATCAAAGAATTTATTTACAAGACTTAATAGACCATAAGACCATAAGACCATAAGACATAGGAGTGGAAGTAAGGCCATTCGGCCCATCGAGTCCACTCCGCCATTCAATCATGGCTGATGCGCATTTCAGCTCCACTTACCAGCGTTCTCCCCGTAGCCCTTAATTCCTCGAGACAACAAGAATCTATCAATCTCGGCCTTGAAGACATTTAGCGTCCCGGCTTCCACTGCACTCCGTGGCAATGAATTCCACAGGCCCACCACTCTCTGGCTGAAGAAATGTCTCCGCATTTCTGTTCTGAAATGACCCCCTCTAATTCTAAGGCTGTGTCCACGGGTCCTCGTTTAACTGAAACAAGGAAACAATTTCCTAGCATCCACCTTTTCCAAGCCATGTATTATTTTGTACATCTCTATTAAGTCTCCCCTTAATCTTCTAAACTCCAAAGAATACAATCCCAGTATCCTCAGCCGTTCCTCATACTTTAGACCTGTCATTCCAGGGATCATCCATGTGAATCTCCACTGGACACGTTCCAGTGCCAGTATGTCCTTCCTGACGTGTGGGGACCAAAACTGGACACAGTACTCCAAATGGGGCCTAACCAGAGCTTTATAAAGTCTCAGTAGCACAACAGTGCTTTTATATTCCAACCCTCTTGAGATAAGAGACAACATTGCATTCGCTTTCTTAATCACGGACTCAACCTGCATGTTTACCTTTAGAGAATCCTCGACTAGCACTCCCAGATCCCTTTGTGCTTTGGCTTTATTAATTTTCTCACCATTTAGAAAGTAGTCTATGCTTTTATTATTTTTGCCAAAGTGCAAGACCTCGCACTTGCTCAAATTCCATCAGCCATTTCCTGGACCACTCTCCCAACCG
This sequence comes from Chiloscyllium plagiosum, assembly GCF_004010195.1. Taxonomy (NCBI): domain Eukaryota; kingdom Metazoa; phylum Chordata; class Chondrichthyes; order Orectolobiformes; family Hemiscylliidae; genus Chiloscyllium; species Chiloscyllium plagiosum. The sequence continues at coordinate 69,706,101 of NC_057715.1, forward strand.
GTCTAGATCCTTCTGTAGCCTCCCCACTTCCTCAGTACCACCTGCCTGTCCACCTAACTTCGTATCATCGGCAAACTTCGCGAGAAGTCTAGGTAGACCACATCCACTGGGTTTCCCTGGTCTAACCTACTTGTTACCTCTTCAAAAAATTCTAACAGGTTTGTCAGGCATGACCTCCCTTTACTAAATCCATGTTGACTTGTTCTAATCAGACTCTGCTCTTCCAAGAATTTCGAAACCTCATCCTTAATGATGGATTCTAGAATTTTACCAACAACCGAGGTTAAGCTGGTTGGCCTATAATTTTCCATCTTTTGCCTTGGTCCTTTCTTGAACAAGGGGGTTACAACAGCCATCTTCCAATCATCCGGGACCTTTCCTGACTCCAGTGACTCTTGAAAGATCTCAACCAATGCCTCTGCTATTTCCTCAGCCACCTCTCTCAGAACTCTAGGGTGTATCCCATCGGGGCCAGGAGATTTATCAATTTTAAGACTTTTTAACTTTTCTAGCACTATCTCTTTCGTAATGGCAACCATACTCAACTCAGCCCCGTGCCACCCTTTAATTTTTGGGATATTACTCATGTCTTCCACTGTGAAAACTGACGCAAAGTACTTGTTAAGTTCTCCTGCTATTTCCTTATCTCCCATCACTAGGCTTCCTGCATCAGTTTGAAGTGGCCCAATGTCTACTTTAGACTTCAAATTTACATTTGAAACGGAGCAATCAAATGAACTCCTTTCATCGATTTATTAGTTGAGATATCTGCCAATGTGTTCTCTACTTCTGTCCAGAAAAAGTTTCCATTTACTGTCAGTTTAAGTGTTGAAATTCCCTTTAGTTCCATGCTGTACAAAATCAATCTTATTGACAACCGAATGATTTTTTGCCAGGACCTCCACCAGAAGGGGCTGATGGTGAGGGTGGACAGCTGGAGCAGTGGAATGGACTCTCACTGGAAACGAAAGCTGTCATTTATGGAATAAGGGATGATGGAAAAGGGAAGGATTACTCAATCCAATGTATCCTACAGAGATTTTTCCACAAATATTTAGTAAACAGCTCCATGTTTATTCTTAATTCTCTTCATGTTTGTAATGACCTAATACCAGTAGAATAAAGAACCCTTGCTTCATTTCCTTTGGGGCTTCCATGTGTTCAAAGCTCATGTTACAATAGGGTCCTAGTCATCTGTTCATGGTGTGAGAAAATGCTGAGAGAGAGCATTTCAAAACTTTCTTTCATGATAATGGCTACTCTGATTCCCACACCGACTGAGGTTATTATGAGGAACTCTATCTCAACAGCCCCCCTTACCTGATGTATGGCGACCCTCAGGTTAAACCCTCCAACAGTTGTCTCATTCTAATGAGAGCAAGGCCAAATGGTCCTCTGGTACTACAGTAACTTTATTGTTTACCTTGACCCTGAGCATCATTCACTGCATATCCTAAAAACTTGTGAAAACAGCCTGTGACCATCACTTTAACTCTAAGTATTACCCGGTCTATATGAGATTACCCTGGGAGGAGAAAGTGTGTCAAAAATTTACACAAAAATTGAAGCTAGCTGTTTCACATTGCTAATTTGTAGTAGACACTCAAGTGGTTTCCTCCACCAATAGGCTGCTGTCATCAAGCTAAAAACATGGTTTGCTGACCACACAAAGGAATGACATGATATTCCTGTTTCAGTGCCCAGGTTGACACTAGAAGTGTTGACCCTATGCCCCAGTGACTGACGGACCTTAGTAAACAGCATGCCATGTTGACCATTTGCAGTGTGCCATTCAAGCTTAACCAGCCTGTGCTTGCAAGCTTCATTCTGCACAGACTATAGCTAGGCAGTGACACTGGACATTCAATGCTGTGTTGCTGATGCTCTCACTTGTTGCTGCGCTCAGTGGTGGCATTCACAATACATTTGGCCAAGATGAAACAGTGTTTAAAGCAGAGGCAGGAAAAGCAGGCAAGTGAGGAGAGAACAAGAGGAGGGGGTTTGACAGGATGGAAGATATTAAAACACAAAAGGGATGCCTCTGCAAGGCTAAGGAGGCTAACAGTGCACCAGGAACAAAAGATGCATTCAGAGGAGATGCAAATGATAACAGCAAAATCATTACCAATATCTAGGGTTGAATTTTGCCCTCTTTGGTGTGGCACAATTAATGGCAAGAAAATGCAATGAGATTGGAAAAATCACAGTCCAGAAGTTGAGAAAGGTTTTTTTTCTGGTGTTCCCCTCAAGACTTTAATGGCAACTTCTGAATTTTATCATTGAGGAGCATCTACCTTAGTTCCATGTAATTGCATATCATTAAAGCCCCATATGCTGAAATTCCTGGCATGTAACTCAAAATTAATAATCTGGAATTAAGAGTCTAACGATGACCATGAATCCATTGTCGATTGTTGGAAAATCCTACCTGGTTCACTAATGTCCTTCAGGGAAGGAAACTGCCATCCTTACCTGGTCTGGCCTCAGCAATGTTGTTAACTCATAGCTGTTAGCTGGGCAATTAGGGATGGGCAGTAAATGCTGGCCTAGCCAGTGACACTCTCATCCTGTGAATGAATAATAAAACAAAACCTGCCTTCTGTAACTTTTCAATTGCCTATCAAGGCTATTGTCATCCAACTGCTTCTTTAAAACAATGTTGTTGCATGGCCACCATCCTCCTTGAGTCTTTGTCACAAACCAGCAGCCTCACCACATCATCATGCCCACTGTCAGACTAACTCAGATACACCTTTAATCCTTCATTTTAGAGTTCAGGGACACCTATGGTTTGCCTACTTCTGCTAGGTCACTTTGAATGCAGAAGCAGTCACAGATTTCATGCATTTACAAAAGATGCTTTTGTGTTGACATGGACATGCATCTCATGGCTCTTAGCTTGTTTTTTCAGCACTCACTAACTTTGCCACTTACTTGGAGGATCGTAGCTTCTGTATACTTCACATTGTTCTCTGAGCATATGTTCTCTGACTTCAGCACCTACTTACTGACTGCCTACCTCTGTGTGACTTGCATTGCCTTTTATCATAGAGGGAGAGGCAAACTGCATGTGATACAAGCAGCATTGAACACTGATAGGAAGTGAATATTTGGCTCCAGGCTACAACAATATCAGACCTGCAGAATGTACCAGCAGTATATGCGCCAAACACATGGCATTTGTATCAAACAAATGACCATGTGTGAAAGTCAAGAGCAGCTGTCCTTAGTCGGATGCAGGCTGATTGTAGTCAATCAGGGAACTCCACTACACTCAGTGAAAGGGCTTGTCCAATTCTGACAGTTGATGACAGATTGAAGACAGTCAGACACTTGATCCTACTAGAGTCTGGGATCCACGTCCTTACCATGCATGATTAGCTCAGCAGGTCAGTGCAAACAAACCAGGAATTACAGGCTTGTCAGTCAGGGTTTTGCTGAGATGCAAGTCTGGGTTTGGACCAATTTTTCCTGCAAGGAGACAATGGGATTGACTACAATGGAAGAACGGTTACTGATGGTACTTGAGCTGGAGAGGTTATAAGGTGTCCCCAGTGAGGGAGTAAGAAGTCCAGAGGGCAGAAAGAGTTAATAGGTTTGATGATAAAGTGGGGGAAGAGTCCTTGAGCAAAAAGCTCTCCGTCAAACTGAGAATTTTAGTCCATGATCCGTAGTGAGTTATAGGTGCAATGACAGAATTATTGAATTGAATTATTTACTGTCATATGTATTCAACATAAAGTACAATGAAAGGCTTGTGCCATCGCCATGCATTGGTGCCATTCTCATTAAATTAAAATATAAAATTTGAAAGAAAGATAATTTAAATAGAGTCCGACCTTTCCTTTGATGTTGCTACGGTTTTGCTCTGGGCACACCAGCCCATGCCATGCCACTTGCTCCAGGTTTCACCAGCCAACGCCACTAGAGACCCGCTCCAGTCCATGCCATTCCGCTGCTCCAGACACTGTTGAAGCCACCTTCGGACTGAAAGACTTCTCTTTAGAAGGTGAGTAAAAGCTAAAACTAAAAAAAAACTGAGAAAGAAGGAGAGAAAAGAGAAAAAAAGAGGAAAAGAAGAAGCGATCGAAGAGAATAAACCCGGGCACAGGATTCCAGAAGCTGTCTACTCCTCCAGCACCATCTTGGGGAGATCATAGAGTGAGTGCCAGCACTGAGTGTGTGAGGGAGCAGAGAGAAGATGGTGACACTTACCCTTATGGCGTGCAAAAAACCAGCGACCTTCTCCTTGCACTGCTGGATCTTTCTCTTCACCTGGGACAGAGCAGTGATGGAATTGCAATCTGCACCCAAACGGACTATGAGCTGTTGTGATGGTTGGCGAGAGAATCTACTGCCCTCCTCTCCACCAGTCTGTCCTACAAGATCCCTATGTCCCTGTTGGTGGAGCAGGGAGCAAGACTTTATTTCCTCTGGGCTATGCTTTGAAAGCAATGGCTTGAGTACCACACTGTGAAGGTCAGTCTCTGGCTTATAGCATCTAAAGTGGCTTTGAGTATAGTAACAATGGCATGAAAGCTGGCAGGGTCCCAGCAGTGATGAACACTTCTGTCTCTCCAGCTGCATGAATCCTCATGAGATAGACCCGAGTCTGGATTTGCAAAAGTGGGAGATTGCACGAGAAAAGATGCTCTGAGCCATGGTAAAATAATGAATCTTACTTGACTAAACACTCAGCTAAGGAAATTTCAGCCCCTGGTGTTTTCAAAAATGGGAACAGTAGTTATGATCTGAATTTTTTGGGCTTGTTGATTTGGAAGGCTGAAAGATGAGGTGCTGTTCCTTGGAATTATGTTCAGCATCATTGTAACAATATAAGAGACAGATATGTCAGAATGGGAATGAGGAGAAGAATTAAAATGGCAAGTGATCGAAAATATAGGGACACGCTCATGTACTGAATGTAAGTCCCTTAATTTGCATCTGGTCTCCAAAATGTAGAGAGCCTGCACTATAAGTAGCAAATACCTCCAGTAAATTGATAGAAATTCAATTACTGTTTCAGCTGGAAAGAACGTTTGGAGTCCAGGATGATAGGAAACGAGTTGAAAGGATAGGTGTTGCATCTCCTGCATTTACACAGAAGATGTTTGTGTAAAGCAGAGCTGATGTTGTTATGACTAGAAGAGTGGAAAATGGCTTGTTAGGAACAGCTCCATAGAGGGAAGGACCTCTTCAGAATAAGGAAAGATGGACAGGAGTTTGTTGGTGGCAGAAATGGAGAAAGATATTTAAAACTCATGGGGTGGAATCTGAAAGCATCATCATTCTGGAAAAGAGCAGAAAGAGAGAGGTGCAGGAAATGTGATGGATACAGTTGTGTGCCCTATCAACCATAGTTTAGAATCATTGTTTCACGAATGAGGAGAATATATCAGAAATACTGGTGCAATAACTGGAATTGTCCAGAATAGAAAGAAAGGAACAGAAACCTTACAGGAAGTAGGATGGGAGGAAATGCAATCACACTTAACTAATTGAGTCTTATAGTTGATGTTGGTAGACAACCATCTCCGGAAATGCAGACATAGACATCAAAGAAGAGAAAAGTTGGAAATGTACCATTAAATAATTTATGTGTGTGAAGTTAGGAATAGGAAACAAAGTTGATAAAACTTTCCAGTTCAGGATAGAGCAAGAAGTGGCACTGGTACACCCTTCAATGTATCAGAAAACAAGGTGAGGGAAGGAACCTGCACAGGACCAGGAGAAAGAATGCTCCATCATGTCCCACAAAACCTTTCAATTTGGAGGAAGGAAGTGCAGTGAAAGGTGAAGCTATTCAAGGCAAGGACTGGTTCAGCTAGGCAGGGTATCTGGGAGGGGTTTGGCCTGCATTCATTTATTTGCCACCACTGATTGCAGGTAGATGTACTGGGATAAAGAGTTTCACTCTGATTCATTAGTTATGGAACCTTTTGTCTTTGATCTATTGGCTTTTAATACTTAGCATGGAGGTTGTTCTGTGTGGTTGCTTCACTGAATTAATACTTCGTTCTGAGCTTTGACTGGCATTGGGTACCCCATACACTGTATTCAAAAAGAACGGATTTCCAATGAACACAGTCCGCCAATTTCTCAGTAACAAGCAGATAAAACACATCCAGAAACCCCAGCCACTCTCCCCTACATCAAAGAAATGGCATACCCCTTGGCATCATGGTAGCCCACAAACCCATCAACACACTAAAACAGCAGCTAACGAACATAAAAGACCCTATACAGACAACAAGCAAAACTAATGTCATATACAAAATACCGTGCAAGGACTGTAACAAACACTACATTGGACAAACAGGCAGAAAACTAGCCACCAGGATACATGGACATCAACTAGCCACAAAATGACATGACCCTCTCTCACTAGTATCCTTACATACAGCTGAGGAAGGACATCACTTCGACTGGGACAACACACCCACCTTAGGACAAGCCAAACAGAGACACACGCGAGAATTCCTGGAAGCATGGCATTCCAACCAGAACTCTATGCACAAACACATTGACTTGGACCCAATTTACCACCCCTGAGAAAAAGAACAGGAAATGACATCACCACAGGAAATGACATTACCAACCCAAAGAAACCCAAACATGTAAATAGAAAACAGGAATCATCAGCAGTGCTTTGTCTGGAGGCTCACTAAAGATGTTACCTAGTATGGTGGTGAAACATCTGTAAATGAACCTTCCAGCTCAGCGAGCAAACCTACATCCAGAAAGCAGAATTGTGAATTTTCCTGATATCTCAGTCAGTACTGTTCATTCAATTGTGTGATGGTGCTGTCAATTTAGCAAGGTTATTTTCTCCTTAGCTTTTTTATGAGAGATAATAAAAACAGAAGTGCCAAGGGACCCATGAAGTGTCTCGTGTAACATTGGAGTGGTGAGTTCTCCCAGTTCAGGTTTTTCTGGTTTGGCTTTAGCTGTGGCAGTCACAAGGTGCTTGAGTCCAGAAAAGTTGCAAGCTTCAGCAAATGATCTCTGACTGATTTTTCTCTCTGAAATTTCTTTGGTTGTTGCTCCCTCCTGCCTGTAAGAATGTGTGTTTGAATTTACCTTTTTGCCAAAGGGTGTGTTTAGGGGATGTCACTGGATTGGAACAGTTCCTTAGTTAAGTTGCTGTATCAGGTCGGTTAAGTTTCCCAATATTTAAGTTGTTCTAAATTCTGTTTTCCTTTGTTTGTGTTTCAACTGGAGTGTTTAAATAAATTATGTTTTGCTTAACGTCGAGTGGTTTGACCAGCTGCATCACTCCTGGAATATCCACTTCGGACCTGCCTTTAAAATAAGAAAAGGTTAGGGTCTAGGCTACCTTCTTTAAAATATTTTGAGGGGGGTCTGGCCTGGTCCATCCATAACAGTCGACACAACCAAAAAGTGTTCGACATTCGTACTGGAGGCATTTTATGATTCATCTCATTCCTTGCATTTATAACTTGTGTTTATATTTGCATTTATATTTTCTTTATATTTTCCGACACCCCTCCCCCAAGTCCCTCCTCCCTACCTTTTATCTTAGCCTGCTTGACAAACTTTCCTCATTCCTGAAGAAGGGCTTATGCCCGAAACGTCGATTCTCCTGCTCCTTGGATGCTGCCTGACCTGCTGCGCTTTTCCCGCAACACATTTTCAGCTCTGATCTCCAGCATCTGCAGACCTCACTTTCTCCTTTATATTTTCTTTCACAACCTCAGGAAATTCCAAGCTACTTTACAACAAACCAGTTTCAAATATCACTGCTGTTATAGTATAGGAAATATGGCCAAATAGCAAAGGGACTAATGACAAGATAATCTAATTCAAAGATGTTAATTGAGAGATATGATGTGGAGGTACCGATGTTGGACTGGGGTGGACAAAATCAGAAGTCACATGGCACCAGGTTATAATCCAACAGGTTTATTTGAAATCAGAAGCTTTTAAGGCACTGCTCCTTTATCAGGTGAAGTGGATGGATGTGCACAGGCACAGACTATATAGGTGAAGAGATAATGATAAGGTGATTCCAGGTAATTAAGAGTGTGAACAAATAGTGTGAGTGGAGTGTTGACAGGCTGAAAAACAAGTCTTTGCAGGTGATCAGAAGTGTCAAATGGTGTGAGTAAACAGCTGAATAGCAAGTGAAGGGATGATCTATGAAGCAATTAATTATGAAAGGGATAATTACAAAAAATCAAAAATAAGATGGTGCTATAGATGGTTGTCTCTAGCAGCATCTTCTTTTTCATTATTTACAATTATCTCTCTGCCTTAATTAATTGTTCATAGATCATCTGTTCATTTCCTATTCAGCTGTTGACACTCCACTATTTACACTTATCTCTTGACATTCTTATTTACCTGGGATTATTTTGCCATTATCTCTCTGCCTACATATTCTGTGCACTTCACTCCACTTTACCTGATGAAGGAGCAGCGATCTGAAAGCTTGTGACTTCAAATAAACCTGTTAGACTATAACCTGGTGTCATGTGAATTGAGAGATAAATATTAGTCAGCTCTAAATCTTCTTCAAAAATATTTACTGGGATCTCTCACAGACTGCCACAGTTTAACATTTCATTGGAAATATGGCAGCTTCAACCACGCAGCACTCCCTCAATATTGCATCTCATGATGGGGTTCCTTATCAGTCTACCTGTTTTATGCAAGGCACAACATTAGCTGTCGTCTTGATTGCAAGAGTTGCTAGAATATTGACATATTTAGACATCAGTTTTCCTTTGGGTGTGAATCAGATTTTTTTGTTAGAGTTTGCTTACTCCTTTAAACTTAAACTTTCCTGAGGCATTGAACTTGAGGGGGACTGGTGGCATAGTTGTTTTGTTGCTGGACTCATAATCTAGAGGCTAAAGCTTTGGAGGTTTGAATTCAAATCCCACCACAGCAACGAGTGAAATTTAAATTCAATTAATACATCTGGAATTGAAACCCAGTCTCAGTATAGTGACTTTGAAACGAACATTGTAAAACCTGTCTGGTTCGCTAACATTATAAGAGATAGAAATCTGTCATCCTCACCTGGTCTGCTCTGTTTGACTTCAAATCCACAGCTATGCAGTTGACTCTTAAATACAAACTGCCTTCTGAAACAGCCTAACAAGCTGCTTAATTCAAGCACAACAGGTGATGGGCAACAAATGCTGGCCTTGCCAGTGACATCCACCTCCTATAGAATAATAATGAAAATAAGAAGAAGGCAGTGGACTGTTCATCCAAAGCTGAGAATTTGGTTCATGAGAGCTGAACAAAGTAAACTCCAATAGACTGTTAGGCAGTACTCCAATATATACTGATTACCACATTGCCAGAATATCAGTTGTCCTTTGATGCAGAAAACATCAGGGGTATGTCGAAAAGCATCAAAACACAACAGGTATGTTAGCAAAATGGATCTATTAAAAATAAAGCCAGGGTAAGTCATCACCGACTGCAATATATAGTTGCAGAGATAGATGTAACATTATTGTGAGCTGTATGTCGGCACTTTGAACAACTTCTCCTTTAACCCCTCTCACTTTCTTCAGATCAAAGGTGTTACTATGAGTATCCATATGGGCCCCAGCTATGCCCGCTTCTGTGGGGTACATTGAACATTTCTTTTCCTAGTCTGACTTGCATCCCTCCACACAACTCTTTCTCCAGTCCATCAATGACATCATTAGGGCTACTTCTGTCTCTCATCTAGAATTGGAAAACTTCATCAATATTACTTTCAAATTCTATTCCTTTCTCATTTTCACCTGATCCATCCAGCACTGACACCTCCCTACCCTTCATTGACATCTCTATCTCCATTTCTGGGGATAGGCAGGCCATCAGTATTAATTACAAACTCACCGAATCCAACAGTTATCTGGACTATACATCTTCACACCCTGCAACCTGTAAAGACTTTATTCCATTCTCCTAGTTCCTCCATCTCTGTTGCATATATTCTGATTATACCAACTTCAGTAAGGGAGCCTCTGAAATGTCCATCTTTTCCTAAAGTGAGGATTCCCTGTTACTATGGTTGATAGGGCCCTCAGGTGGGTCTGACCCATTTCCTTCCCTCCCTCAACAGCAATAGAGTCCCCTGTTATCCTTGCTTACCACCCCACCAAACTCTACATCCAAAGGATCATAAGCCACCATTTCTGCCACCTCCAGTGTGATGCCACAATCAGACACATATTCCGCTCCCCCCTCCCTTGTCAGCCTTCCACAGGGACTGTTGCCTTCAGGACACCCTGGCCCAATGCTTTTTCACTCCCAACACATCCTCGCAGCCCCATTGCACCTTCCCCTGCAACCACAGAAGGTGTAACACCCTGCCCACTTACTTCCTCCCTCTCAGTGTCCATCAGCCCAAACACACCTTCGAGGTGAAGCAGTGATTTTCCTGCCCCTCACTCAATCTAGTTTACTGTATTAATTGCTCACAACGTACTCTCCTCTACACCGGGGAGACAAAACGCAGACTGGGTGATCATCTTGCCCTCTTTATCTGTAAAAATGACCCAGAGCTTCCTGCCGGCCACTTCAATATGCCACTGTGTTCCCATGGTAACATTTCTGCCTCAGGCAGTGTTCCAGCAAAGCTCAATGAAAACAGAAGGAACAACACCTCACCTTACAGCCTTCACAAGTCAACACCAAGTTAAACTATTGCAGAACACTCAATTCCTTGTCCATTACCTATCTCCACAACTTTTGGTCCTGTCACAAAAGGGGTTGCTTTCATTATGGCTAACCCATTTTCAACTCTTCATATTGCTCACTATCAGCTGCCTAGTTTCTCTGTCCTGAAGAAGGGCTTATGCTCGAAACGTCAATTCTCCTGTTTCTTAGATGCTGCCTGACCCGCTGCGCTTTTCCAGCAACACATTTTTAAGCTCTGATCTCCAGCATCTGCAGTCCTCACTTTGTCCTGGTTTACTGTCAGCATTTCCTTTCTCCACATTCTTTTCTCCCTCTTCCTCTGTCTCTCTCTTTCTTTGGGTTCCCTCTCCACCTGTCTACTTAGTTTTCCCTGTTCCCTCCACCCCATCAGCAGTAATACCTCCTTCTCCTAACTGCTTCTGCTTCTGAAGAAGGATCATCTGACTTTAAATGTTTCCCTGTTTTCTCTTCACAAATGCTGCCAGACCTGCTGAGGTTCTCCAAACAAATTCTGTTTTTGTTTGTATCAGGACCCAAATAACTTCCTTACTGTGAACTGGTCACTGGATCATCAGCTCCTGGGCATTGACACCCTGTAGTAAGGGGTGACCATCACTGTTGGCCATGACCAATACCTAGATTAGAGTGGTGCTGGAAAAGTACAGCAGGTCAGGCAGGAATGGCTTTTGTCTGAAACGTCGATTTTCCTGTTCCTTGGATGCTGCCTGACCTACTATGCTTTTCCAGCACCACTCTAATCAAGACTCTGATCTCCAGCATCTGCAGTCCTCACTTTTGCCCCATGACCAATACCTGCCTGCCTGTCTGTTTTGAAGAGCCTCCCAACAGATGAGCCGAACCTGAAAAGACCAGAAGAGCTCCCCCTCCCAAAAAAAGTCAGCAAATTCAGCCTAATTTTTCTTCTAAAACAAAGGTGGCAGACTCTGTCATACCAGTCCATACCAGCTTATTCTTAACACACAACTGACCAGCTGGTACAAAGCGTGATCTGACAGGATAGAAAGCTGCTTCCATCCACAACTCATAAATAAAAGCAAATTACTGTGGATGCTGGAATCTGAAACCAAAAGAGAAAATGCTGGAAAATCTCAGCAGGTCTGGCAGCATCTGTAAGGAGAGAAAAGAGCTGACGTTTCGAGTCTAACTGACCCTTTGTCAAAGCCAGTTAGACTCGAAACGTCAGCTCTTTTGTCTCCTTACAGATGCTGCCAGACCTGCTGAGATTTTCCAGCATTTTCTCTTTTGGTTCCATCCACAACTCGTTTGCTCAGTCTGTAGTGTAGCATGCTGCGGTTGATAAAATGACCACCACATTTGGTGAATGAATGAATGAACAGTGAATGAATGAATGAATGAATGAACGAACCTATTTCGGCGCTGTCTTTGTGAGTGTGTGTGTGGTGCCAATTGGAGTGCAGGAGGTTTTGCTGAGCTGAAGTCTCCCCTGAAGAGGGCGACGTGGTCAAACATTTCCCTGGTCTTGCAGCAGCCTGTCTGAGTGGCACGCATTTCCGTCCCTCACTGACGCTGTCTGCGGGGCTGGGGAGAAAGGAACCGACACGGCGGAGGCTGGGGGCAGGGGAGGGGGGAGGGGGGAAAAGGAGGAGGGAAGGGAGAGAGGAATTGACAGATTGAAGGGAGCTGCGCTCCTCACAGCAGCTCTGTGGACAGGTTTCCTGCTCAGCCCCCAGGAGTGGCGAGTCCGCTGAAGTACTTTGAAGTGAGCGGGATCGCTGTGTGCTCGTCCCCCTGAACCGCAGGTCCCAGCAGCTCGACCGGGGGCTTGGCTGGATGCGGCTCCCAGCCTGTGGTCATGGGCAGAACCTTCCCTCGCATGGCAACTGTTCTCTCGGTGTTGTTGTCAGGATCTGCCGTCTTCTTGAAGTGAGGGGGAGGCAAAGATTTCAGAATTAACTCGTTTCGGTGGAGGGTTCAAGTGCCTTGGAAATGGGCAGCCGCTGTTTGATCATGCTGAGCTTTCCCCTTGCAGGAGTCAGAGGGAAGGGGCGGGGTGGGGGGGGGGGGGGGCAGTTTTATTTCTGTTAGAAACGTGAATCCTGACCAGGCAAGAGTGTGGGAAGAGTGAGGTCAGGTCAGATCTGAAAGTGTCAAGGAAGAGGTTGGGAGGAGGACAGCTAAGTCAGATGCTTTTGTTTCATTTCTCTTTCCATTTGTATTTATGTTGCAGCCGCCTGGTCTGAGCCCTGGGAGTTCAGGAGGGGGTTCAGTCTGCATGGGGAGACTTTCAAGGCTGGGTCAGTCGGAGATGGGGATGCGCTGGCAGCCCGCACTCAGTTAGATAGATGCAGCACATTGCTGCTGCTGTTGGGTTCTGACTTTTATTTCCAAAAGAGGGGGGAGGGGAAGGGGGTGGGGGCAGGAATGCAGCGTGTCAGTCAACAGCTGGTTAGGTGGGGGGGTGGAATGTAAGTAAGGGAGAGCACTGTCCCCATTCTCTCCCCCCTCTCCCCTGCCCTCTCCCCTGACCCATGCTTGAAGATGGACGAGTCTTCCCTGCTGGACTTGCTGGAGTGCTCGGTGTGTTTGGAAAGGCTGGACGCTACTGCTAGGGTGCTGCCCTGTCAGCACACCTTCTGCAAGCGCTGCCTGGAGAAGATTGTCAGCTCCAGGAGCGAGCTGCGCTGTCCCGAGTGCCGGATCCTGGTGGACTGTGGCGTGGACGAGCTGCCCGCCAACATCCTGCTGGTGAGACTGTTGGATGGCATTAAACAGAGGCCGAGGAACGGCAGGTCGACCCCTACCTCTGGCCCTGCGTCTTTCCCCTCCGGAGGGAGTGCCGCGTGTCCTGCTCCAGCAGCTCTGGGGACAACAACGAGAGAGCATCCCACAGCCAGTAACCGGAGCTCTCCAGGGAAGGTAATGTGCTGGCTTTATATTTCTGTCACTCCAGTCTACATTGTCTGCTGTGTCATTTACTGTTTTGAGACCATGACAGGCGTAAATCTGGGGCTTCATCTGTTCATTAAACCCTTTGAAAGGAGCACCTCCCAATTTGGGATTATTCACTATTGTCACGGACTTTATACAATCTCCCAGACCAGCTCACAGGATTTGTCTAATTCATGTAAAGGTTCTTGATTTCGCTCCCCTTTTGCTATTCCAGTCTCATTCTTCCCCTTGCAAGTGGTCCAATGTTAATTTTCAGTATGTTCTTCTGGACTGTCAGGAAAGCGATTGTATTCGTGTCTGCGACGATATCTCTGCATGTCCATGTTTCAAAGAATAGCAGACAGTTATAAAATGTGAACCTGCATCAGCCTGTGTCAAAGTGACATAAATGGATTCCCCTACTCAAGAGTTAGACAGCTTTCTGGGCAAGTGCCAGAAAGTTTCACTGAGGTGGATGAAGGCTTCCTGTGAAATGGGATATAACCGACTGACTCTTAAAAAATGTGCTAAGGTTATCAGGTCCCTGAGGGAGGGCCCCACCGCCAAAGCCTGTTCCTTTAGAGAAACAGGAACTCGGGTGACAAACAGGTGGATCAATGAGTGGCTCAGTTTATGCTGCAGTTACTGTATCACCTGAAGCTTTCAACTCTAGGTCAGTTTATTTGCAGAGGTTTAGGAAAAAAACAAGGTATTATATTATCAACTACCTTTTTGGCAGCTTGAAGAATAGATGCAATGTGTGGGTAAGTGGCAGCATGTATTGAGGAAAGTGGTAGCACACTTGAGTGAAGACGAATATTGCAATCCCTGAAAAGGTCAGGCAGCATCTGTGGAGAAGGAAATGGTGTTAGCCTTTCCAGTTTCATATAACGAAAAGATATCTTGCCGAAACATGGAGAGGAATTTTCCCAGACTGGTGGAGGAGGATTTATGTTTGGAAAATTGCAGGAAGTAAATTACATTGGGAATCCCAATGTGGCTTTCCCAGAACTGAATTGGCACTGTAGCAGGAAGCCAGTTGAGACACTTAGGTGTGGCGTTGAAAGGTCAGGAGCAGTCAGATGCTGATGCTGAAAGGAATAGATCCCTCAGGCTAAACTCGATTTTGTATGAGGATAGCAACTTGATATCACATCTCTGAAGTGGCTCAGACGCCACTGAGGGACAAGTGGCCCCTATCTTATTTGTGAGATTGTGCAGCCATGTGCCTGTGCATAGAAGAAAGGCGATTGTATAGCCTGTCCCAGGATGGATGTATTGTCTCGGTTGAACTGGTGTCCCTCCTTATCTGTGTGTAGGATACTAGTGATAGTTGGTTGTGTCTTTTGATGGCTAGTTGAAGAAAAAGACAGAACCAACTATAACTAGTATCCTTACACACAGACAACGAGGGACACCAGTTCGACTGGGACAATACATCCATCCTGGGTTAATACATCCATCCTGGGACAGGTTAAACAAAGACATACACAGGAATTCCTTTGAGGCCTGGCTATCAAACTGGAACACCATTGATATGGACCCCATTTACCAACTTCTCAGAAAAAGAACCAGAAATGATATCACCCACCACAACAGACACATAATTAGAAAGTGGGACAGTACATCAGTGCTTCAACAGAGGCTCACAGATGATGTTACCTAGCATGGTGACGAAACATCTGAGAACAAACCTTCCAGCTCAGTAAGCAAACTTACAACCTGAACCACAACCTGAGCTACAAATCACTGAGGTATCACACTCAGTACAGGGTCTCTAGGCTAAGGGTCAGCTTCCTGGACCTCTCTTAGTCAAAGTGCCCCAATGATTCCCACAGCTTGTGGTCACAGACCTCTGCACGCTGTCAAAGGAAGAGGCACCAGTAGACGCCCACTGCCCAAGCCTATCAAAATGACCAAAGCCCTCAATTACTTTCAAGTCATCGAGTTTTTACAGTATGAGAAAAGACCCTTCAGCCTATCATGCACATAGCAGTCATCCATTTTCCAGCGCTTCGCCTGTAATCTTGTATGCTATGGTGTTTCAAGTGCTTATGGGTGGGAACCTTCCAGATACCCACAATGCTCTGGGTGAAAAGCTTTATCTTCAAACTTCCTCTAACCCCTGTGCTCTTTTCATTAAAACTGTGCGCCCTGGTTATTGACACCTCCACTATTGGGGAAAGTTTCTCCCTATCTACTCTGTCAATGCCGCTCAGATCTTGGTACATCTCTATCACATTCCCCCCCTCGACCCTCTTTGTTGTAAGGAAAAAGAAACAGCCTATCTGGTGTCTTTTCATAGCTAATCACCCCAGCCCTGACAACATCCTGGTGAACCTTCCCTGCATTCCCTCTAGTGAAATCACAACCTTCTTATAGCATCGCTACTAGAACTGCTTGCAGTACTCTAGCTGTGGCCTATGTAGTGTTACATCCAGCTCCATCATAGCCTCATTGTTCTTGTATTCCATACCTTGACTAATAAATGTAAGTATTCCATATGCTTTCTTAGCCACCTTGTCTACTTGTTCTGTGCCTTCAAGGATTGCACATCAAGATCCCTTTGATCCTCTGTGCTTCCTAGTGACCTACTATTCAACTTATACTCCCTTGCTTTGTTAGCTAAAGTCACTGGGATAACCTTGCTTTCTCAATCTCATCCTCTCCCAAGGTATGATTCTCAAGTTAAAGGCACCACCAGTTACCTCTTCCTATTGAAAGAGGAGTCTATGGTCCTCTGGTACTCTCTCTCACTTGCACTTCCCTGGCTCATATGTTCTGTTTCACTCTGTGTCACTCTCTCTGTCTTTTTAGAGCTGGACCAGTGGAGGTGTGTGTATCTGTGCTGGTGGGAGGTTTTTTATGGTTCGCGTGATGGCGCTTTCTCAGACTGATGCTCTTCCTCTGAGGAATACTTTTCTTTCTCCCTGATCTCTTGGTGCATCGCCATCAATACATTTGTGGGTAATGAAAGACAAACTAGTGCTGCATGCAGATAAAGACCTATGCAGGTCACGGTCGTGGTCGGGAGGGGCATGTCAACCTAATGCAGTAATAAAGGATCTGAGTTGTGCCAAGACTCATTAGACATCCTTCATTGTTGCATTAAATTGACAACTCCTTCCCTCCCACCACAAAAACTCTCCTAACTGGACAGCAAATCTAGAGGTTGGCTGTTAATTGGATAACTTTAGGAAAGAACAACTGGAAGATCTGCCAACTGATGGCTTAGGTAATGCCCACCAACCCCAAACGATTAAAGCAGTAAAATACTACCCATGAGCTCAGTTTCTCTTTCCATGGATGATTAGATTAGATTCCCTACAGTGTGGAAACAGGCCCTTCGGCCCAACTGCTTGGGACATATTGAGTATCTCTAGAATTTCAGTATTTTGAAACTGCAGTATTTTGTTTTAATGTTTGTTTTGTTTTTTCTTTCAATTCATTTATATTCAACTGATAGCTAAAATGGATAGTAATGTGAAAAATCGGGTACTGGTATTTCTGTATATTTCAACATGGATTCCAGATGCTGTAATGCATGACATGTAGAAATGACATACAAATTTAAACCTTGATGTTTTCAGAATTAAGTTATTTTTAATCTTAATTACATATGATTTAATTATTATTGTGTTCAATTTCGTTTGATGGATAGTGTAGAGAGAACGTCCAGGTATTAATCTCGGTAATACAATTAAAAGTGCACACAGTGGATTGTCTCAAGGTTACAGGGCATATGATTTATTACTTAGTGGTGGAGCTGTCACCATCTGCTCCTAGTGATTGTGCTGTGTGTGACACAGGAATAATGGGCCCGGTTCATTATTTGCATCATTTGAGTCACACGGAGGGCAAGTTGTCTTATTTGCTGGCATGTGTGAACACCTGATTTTGTATTTCATCATATTAATTAATTTGAAGCTTTCCATTGTGCTTTTTGAGAATAGTTTGGAAACTCACTATCTCCCTTGTTACCAACCATCATTCCCACTACCTATATCACCTGATACTGTACTGCAGTGGCGTACAAAAATCTACTTTTAACTCACTGGCCAAACTTGTAAAATTTACTTCAGTATTTAAGGATGAAATCAATTTATGTAGTACGGAGCCTTCTTTGTTCATTGTTACTCAGTTTGAAATAATGTTTTATTCTGGAGAAATGCCTTACAAAATTGCTTGACATTAGTATATGCACCAGACCATTTCTACATTTCAGAGCATATTGCTGAACTGTGTCCTGTAAATTTTCTGAAGAGATTGCACAGAATACTATTATTTCTCATCAGGAATTTCCTTAAACATTTTGACATATAGTTTAAATGGATCTTAACATTTCTAAGAGATAGCTTTGTTACCGTAAGCATTTATAGATAAAATACAGGATTGCCGTAGGGAAGTAGCTTTACTCTGCCAGTTGCACAGATGTCAAATGCTCTCAGGCACTTTTCCCAATGTCATATTAGGTTAGGTACTAATTGTCAGCAAGCTATTTGATCACAGGGAATTTTGTGGTGAAACGTGAGCCTACCTATACTTGGATAACTGTCCATCCATGTTTTGAGCACCAGTCGTTGGTTAACGATCTGCAGTAGGAACCTAATAATTTCCTGTACATACCTTGGGACACAGGAATTAACTATAGCATTGCTGCTCCCTCTGAGATTAACTAATCTAAACTTTGAGAATCTGGCTAATTATGATTCAATTACTTCTGGGATAAGTTGGCTGAACTGTTGCATGAGAGTTTTCAACTGATGTTACGAAGTACAGTTATGCAGGGCAGACGAGAAGAGGCTGTTTAAACCCTTAACCAATTCATGATGAGATTTAAATTCAATGGTGCATTTTTCCACCCTGGGTCAGAGGATTGGCACCATTGTTCATGAAAAAATTGAAAACTATTCTCCCTACCAGAATGTAAGTTAGTCATTTTGCAACATTATTTGGCCATTTCTTGATTATTTTGAGTGAGATATTTTGAAATTTACCCATAAATACCCATTAATTTGAAATGTGTCCTGTGAACAATTCTATTGTTTGCTATCATGCCACTGTTATTATGTAACATCCCTCCTGACTGTCGTCAGCAGGCTGATTTTGATTCATACGTCGTTATTGCTTCATATTTAATTATTCTCAGGCAGCCAAAAAAAAAAGCTTTCCAACAGTCCTCTTCATCCTTCCACTGGGTGCTTCTTATTAAACACTTTAGGCTGACTGTTTTCTAAGTCTGAATCTGACTTGAGATGCCCATCTCCCTGGCTCCAGCATCCCCTCTCCACCCATTGGAGCAGACTGGCATTGCTCCTGTTTGACTGTGATTGATAAATCTGCACTGTTAGAGTAATATTGCTTTGACTGAGGCTTTCTACAATGCTGCAATTGATAGTAAAATCCATATTTTATTGTTGTTTGGATGCACTTACACCAGCTGAATACACTGCTGATACAAATAGTTATAAATTGTAATAATGTCAGGGAATAGGATGTACACTGTACATGATTTTAGACAAAAGCATCATCATCCTGGGCTGTATTTAGGTCAAGGTTTGGGAGCAGGACACACAAATGCTGCTAATAAAACTGAAAGACATTCTCCCTGTCCTACAGTTGCCACCTCCGCCACCCCCCCCCCACCCCGCTCGCCATGCTGTTCTTTGTTAGGTTGCCATCATACTTCCAACAATCCCGTGTAGAATGTTGAAAGTATGCTGGAAGGATACTGCTAGCTAATATTCAACAAGAAATTTTTGGATGTCGAATGAAAAGCTATCCCAACTTAAAGAACATTCTTGTTTACTTTGCTAGTATTTTTGTAAAACCTTATGTCAAGTTTTCTGAAAGGTTTTCAATCCTGCAGGTACTGGACATTTGGTATTTTGATTTAATACTTCCATAAATGAAAATTATATGACTATTGTATTTAAATGTCTTTAACTGCCTTTTATTTTTAAGAATTATGCATGTCATGTAGGGGTAAAACTGAAGTCCCAGAGGACCATACAGACAACTGATGGTGAGTTTAAGCTGAGGATCACTATGCAAGGGGCAAAGTTGAGAAAGTGGAACCTTCATGGTAACCTCAGCTTGTGTGGTAACTGAACCTGCATTATTGGCATCAATCTGCATCACAAAACAGTTGTCCAGCCAACTGACTCCTTATTAAGAGGTTGCTTGAATTTATTGACCTCAATGTCCAAGTACAGTATGTGCAGAATGATTGAATAATGAGTCTCAGTTTTATTTTTATTACGTGTTTTTGTACTGACAAAATGATTGAAAGTCATTTAACAGCCCAGATACATTGCCAAAATGAAACTGTTTTGGAACTCAGCTATTGTTATATATGTAGTGATGGAACTCAGATCAATAGAGTGGCTGCAAAACCACTCACGTTTTTAAGGACAGTTCAGAATTGCAATGTGGATGCCTTTTAAAAAACAGGAATACAGTTTTCACTCTTGCATGCTATTTATGTAAATCCAGTCAAGAACATTGTAAAGTGACGTTGATGGTCCTCACATAACCCATTACTCTTTCTACTTCCAGTTTCTTCTGTGCTCCCCTAAGAAATGTCATTATAAACTTCTTCTCATTTCTCAGCGTTGTAATTTTGGGTCTTTCATTGACTGCAACACTTATACAGATTTTGGACCGCTGGGCCACTCTTTTCCTCCACCATTGCTTGATCATAATGTTTCCAAGAGCCATTCCTTCTGTTATGGGTCTTACCTTTGCTTACCCTCCACCCTAATCTCCAACAAGTGAGGAGCCTATAGACTTTATCAGTAAGATTAACAAAAACACTGCACCCTATACCTTCTCTAATTTCTTTCCTACCTTCCAACATGCCCTCTCCAAGCTCATCTTGTCTGAGTGACTACTTTCTGCTTCCTTCATCTGAATCCCATTAAAATGCTAGCCAACTAACTGCTGGGTGCATGGAATGCACTGCCAGCAGTGGTAGTAGAGTCAAATACATGTTGGAATTGATTCACCAGTCAGACTGGTAAGCCTCTGGAGGCCTCTGCCACAGAAAGTGATTGAGGGAAAGCATTGAAAACTTTCAAGAAAGAGTTAAATATAGTTCTTAGGGCTAAAGGGATCAAAGGTTATGAGGGGACAAAGGGAAGAGAGTACTGGATTCAGCCATGTATACAGTGAGTGGCTGAGCAGGCTTGAAGGAGCAAATGACCTAGTTCTGCACCTATTTCTTTTGTCACTCTGTTTCTGTGATTCACAATCCCTGGCACAGTATCCATCCAGCCTTGCTGTCATTAGAATTTGGAACAGGTCACACAGTGCCCTTCATTTCTCCATTTTACCCTAAATTAAGTACACAGTCTCAATATATAACAATTTTGTAAAACTTCTGTTTTGTAACTTCTCCCCTCAAAAAGGAAAAGTTATTACCAAAGCGATAAGATTTCAAAAATACTATCCAAATTATAACCTTCCAAAAAGTCGATCACTATCTTGTTATATTCAATAAAATATATATTAAACAATCTATCTTGGCAGTGCCACAGTAGTTAACTCATATCAACCAAACACATGTAGCACTTAGGACCCCAAATACAATTTACGTAGAATTTTACCATTCCTTCACTCATAAATAAACGTTTGCTTCACTACTAATGGCTTTGCCCTCTGTGATGTGTTGTAGTAAATCTCCTTTTTCATGTTGAGTAAATTTCACTGGGTTTGCATGTTAAAAGATGGCACAGTTGATTCATAACCAAAGGAGTAGCCATGGGCACCCGCATGGGCCCCAGCTATGCCTGCCTCTTCGTAGGATATGTGGAACAGTCCATCTTCCGCAGCTACACTGACACCACCCCCCACCTTTTCCTCCGCTACATCGATGACTGTATCGGCGCTGCCTCGTGCTCCCATGAGGAGGTTG
Organism: Chiloscyllium plagiosum; assembly: GCF_004010195.1. Classification (NCBI taxonomy): domain Eukaryota; kingdom Metazoa; phylum Chordata; class Chondrichthyes; order Orectolobiformes; family Hemiscylliidae; genus Chiloscyllium; species Chiloscyllium plagiosum. The sequence continues at coordinate 69,727,594 of NC_057715.1, forward strand.
AACAGTTCATCCACTTTACCAACACCTTCCACCCTGACCTCAAATTCACCTGGACCGTCTCAGACTCCTCCCTCCCCTTCCTAGACCGCTCCACTTCTATCTCGGGCGACCGAATCAACACGGACATTTACTATAAACCGACCGACTCCCACAGCTACCTAGACTACACCTCCTCCCACCCTGCCCCCAGTAAAACCGGCATCCCATATTCCCAATTCCTTTGTCTCCGCCGCATCTGCTCCCAGGAGGACCAGTTCCAAAACCGTACAACCCAGATGGCCTCCTTCTTCAAGGACCGCAATTTCC
>NC_057715.1:69728286-69734231 GCF_004010195.1 Chiloscyllium plagiosum
TGGAGGAAGAGCGCCTCATCTTCTGCCTAGGAACCCTCCAACCACAAGGGATGAACTCAGATTTCTCCAGTTTCCTCATTTCCCCTCCCCCCACCTTGTCTCAGTCAAATCCCTCGAACTCAGCACCGCCTTCCTAACCTGCAATCTTCTTCCTGACCTCTCCGCCCCCATCCCCACTCCGGCCTATCACCCTCACCTTGACCTCCTTCCACGTATCGCATATCCAATGCCCCTCCCCCAAGTCCCTCCTCCCTACCTTTTATCTTAGCCTGCTGGGCACACTTTCCTCATTCCTGAAGAAGGGCTTATGCCTGAAATCTCGATTCTTCTGCTCCTTGGATGCTGCCTGACCTGCTGCGCTTTTCCAGCAACACATTTTCAGCTCTGATCTCCAGCATCTGAAGTCCTCACTTTCTCAAAGTAAAGAAAGAACCTTGCTTGTTGACAAGTCTTGTGATTTTTGAATTTCTTTATCTGAAGGCTGTAAATTGAGATGAAATCCTTTGTCACCACGCCACTTCTCATGTAGCTACAACATATTCTTTTGTGCTTCCTTTAAATTGGTCTTTGAATCACATGGTCCAATTTCTTAAGCCTGACCTCCATTTTTTTGAATAGCTGTGAGTTTTTTTTTCTCTTCCTAGCCAGCAACAAGCCTTAATAATATTTGTCTTGGTTCTTCCATGGCTATGGGTGTTATCTGTTTTCTACTTTTGCTTCCTCACATCTCTCCTCTGTACTTCCACCCCCCCATCTCAAACAAGTGAGGGGTTTGTAGGTTTTATCACTAAGGTTACCAAATTCATCCCATTACTCCCAGCCCCAATTTTCTCTGACTAAGTTTTGGAATGGTCAAAGCCATTACCCTTGTCACATATGCCACATCCTCATTGCCAGCTTCATGTCCCTCCTGTGTTAGATTGAACCTGACTATTCATTTGCGTTCTGAATATCCACTAAACTCTGAAGTAAGCTTCCCATTCTCCAATGCTAAAAAATGGTATCTCATTCAAAAAAGATGTCACTGTATCCCATTATCTGTATCCCACTCCACACCAAGCTTCACTTATCCAGCATCCCTGTCCTCACTAAATTGCAGTAGTTTCATGTCTATTAATTCCTCTAATTTATTTCTCTCATCTCATTTTCTCTGGTGCATTCAAAGCTCCAGGACTATGTGATGAGGTATGCACTAAAGCTTGAGGCTGCTGCCATCAAGGTGCAGTGGTGAAAGGCCAATATTTAAGGCCTTTGTGCCCTGATAGTTTGAGGGTCTGTTAACTTATAGAATCCATCAGAGCTTGTATCCAATCTTTGAATCTGGTTTGAGTCACCTAAGAGTGCAGATAATTAAATGTGAAATGTGATATTTTAACTGTATTTATTACATCTTACACAATGCACTATTACATCTATCTCTTATTTCTTCTCCACTCCCAGAAAGCTATTTAGCTTAAAACCCCAATATTCATAAACAGTCATCTGGTACCAATGCAGTGTAACATGCAACAGTGAAAAAAAATTGGTTCAAAAAGGCCTTGTTTCAGAAGTCAACAAACCAATTGGAACCAAAATGCTATATGATTGCAAATATATTTCTGTTAAGCGTTCTGAACTTAATTGTCATTCTTAGTAGAATTATGTCGTCAATTAGTTGATGGTTTGACTATTGGATTTTTTTTAAAAATGGCTTCAAAGGTGGCTCACCTTGACCCAACAAAGCATGTAACTTTTAGTGCAGTGATACATTCTGTTTGACTTGGTTTTGATGTTTTCCTTTCTGTGTGATAAGTGTTAAAACTGATGGTTTGCCAGACTTACAGTATGGGAATCTGAATGAGGCTTGAAGTGTTAGAAAACACAGTTTCTGATTTATTGCTCACTTGAAGCATGGCCATTTGAGGAAGTATGACGGTCTGTAATAGTTTCATTGCTGTAGTTATTGCTTTTCTTTGTGCTAATGACAGTTTGAAAGGAGGAGGTTGGCTGCCCATAGGTGCTAGAAATGCGGGCTGCTATCATGATTGAAATTGATGAAACATTTCTGATCCTTACAAGGTTCATTACAATGAAAGAAAGTCTGCACTAATCTGCTTTTCCAAAGCAGCAAAGGAGAATAATCCTGTACATGAGCTGCTGGTACAGCTGTTACGAACCAGCCTTTGCATGGTTATACAAGGATTCAGACAAGGAGAAGTTTCATGTTTTATTCCAGTTCAGTACTGTGTTCCCAGCTTGTTGTACAGGTATGATAATTGGTCGCAGCATATTTTGACTTGAAAGAACATAAAAAATAGGAGCAGAAGATGATGTTCCCACCAAACAGAGAATTTTGAACTATGGGACACAGTTACAGAATAAAGGGACAATCATTTAAAACCAAGATGCAAAGGATTTTTTTTCTCCCAGAGGCTAGTGAATGTCTGTAATTCTTTACCCCAGAAAGTTGTGGAGATTAGATCATTGGATGTATCTATAGAGGAGCTTGATAAGTTTTGAGATATGAGGACATTAACAGGTGTGCTGAGCTGGCATGAAAGAGGAGTTCAGCATGGGGCAAATCAGGCACGATCCTGTTTAATTGGCAGGGCAAGTTGAGGGTCTTAATGGCATATTCAGCATCTTTCCTGTGAAATTCCCTTAGAATGTTGAATAGTTTAATATGATCACCTCTCATTCACTCTAATGAATAAAGGCATAACCAGATTAGCCAGTCTCAATAAGTCAGGCCCTTTTTGCCAGGGGTTAACCAAGTAAATTGCTTTTGATCTGTCTCCAGCTGTATCCGGTTTTAAATGTGGGGACCAAAACTACACGTTATACCAGATGCAACTCACCAACATCCTGTACGGTTGTAACAAGACTCCCCTCTTTTTCAACTCTCCAGCAATAAAGGCCAGAATTCTATTTGTTTTTTTAAGTACGTGCTGCACCTATATGCTAACCTTTTGAGTTTTATGCATAAGAACACCCAGATCCCTCTATGCAACATTTTTTTCGGAATATCTCTCAACTTCAAAAATAGTCTGCTTTTTGATTCTTCCTACCAAAGAGCATGACCTCACACTTACTCATGTTAAACTCCATCTGTAAAGTTTTTGCTCACTCATTCAACCTTTATATGCATTTATAGACTTCTCACGTCCTCATCATAACATGCCCTCCCACCTATTTTTGTAACATAAGTAAATTTGAATACATTACATTCTGCCTCCTCTGAGTTATTAATATTGATAGTAAAATAATTGAGACCCTGGGACTAATTCTTGTGACAGTCCACTACTTACATCTTTTCAACTTGACTAGGATCTGTTAATTCAGAATCTGTCTTCTGTCTGTTAACAAATCTTCAATCCATGCTAATACCATCAATAATGTGAACTCCTACATTGTGCAATAACCGATGTGGCACCTTATCAGATACCTCTGGAAATACAAATACACTACATCTACTAGTTCCCCTTTATCAAATTTGCTTCTTGTATCCTTACAGAGATCTAGCAAGACTTACACACTTAGTGGTAAGGTCCTGGGGAATGTTGCTAAACAGAGACCTTGGAGTGCAGGTTCATAGTTACTTGAAAGTGGAGGCACAGGTGGATAGGATAGTGAAGAAGGAGTTTGATATGCTTGCCTTTATTGGTCAGTGCATTGAGTATAGGAGTTGAGAGGCCATGTTTGTGGCTGTACAGGACATTGGCTGGGTCATTTTTGGAATACGGCGTGCAATTCTGGTCTTCCTGCTACAGGCAGATTGTTGTGAAACTTGAAAGGGTTCAGAAAAGATTTAAAAAGGATGTTGTTAGAGTTGGAAGGTTTGAGCTATAGGAAGAGGCTGAACAGGCTGGGGCTGTTTTCCATGAAGCGTCAGAGGCTAAGGGGTGAACTTATACACGTTGATAAAATCATAAGGGGCATGTATAGGGTGAATAGCCAAGGTCCTTTCCCTGGGGTTGGGGAGGTCCAAACCTAGAGGGTCTAGGTTTAAGTTGAGAGGGGAAAGATTTAAAAGGGACCTAAGGGGCAACTGTTTCATGCAGAGGGTGGTGTGTGTCTGCAGTGAGCTGCCAGTGGAAGTGGTGGAGGCTGGTACAATTACGACAATTAAAAGGCATCTGGATAGGTACATGAATAGGAAGGAGTTAGGGGAAATAGGCCAAATGCTAGCAAATGGTACGAGATTTATTTAGGATATCTGATCGGCATTGGACTGAAGGGTCTGTGCTGTACATCTCTATGACACTATGACTCTCGGGCATCTTCTCCTGTCTTCCAGGATTTTCTCCCTGCTCCCTAGTTTTCTCCTCATTTACAATGAGAATCATGTCCCCCTTTTTCAAGATTTCCAAACCCCCCTATCCCCAACTGGAATGTGGTTCCCCCCCCACCACCACCGATCCATGCTTTCCAAATGATCTCCTCCCATGTGATCTATTCATTGGGTCTCTTCACCCAATTCCCTTCCGAATGAGATTTTCTACTGTAGTTAGAGCTCCATGTTCCCTGTACTTCTAACTGTTGTTTCTGCTGTCTCTTCTGGCCCCGTAAATATTGGGGCCAATCAATCTTAAACTGGATCTGCCATCAGGAATTTAAAGTCATAGAATCATACAGCACGGAAACAGACCCTTCAGTCTATGCCGATCAGATTTTCTAAAACAAGCTGGTCCCATTTGACTGAATTTGACCCAGATCCCTCTAAACCATTCCTATTCATGTATCTGTCCAAATGTCTTTTAAATTTTTAAACTGTACCTGCATCTATCAGTTCATTCCACATACGCATCATGCTCTGTGTGAAAAGGTTGGCCCTCAGGTCCAATTCAGATCTTTCCATGTTCACCTTAAACCTATGCTGTCGAGTTTTGAACTCCCCTATCCTAGGGAAGACTTCTGCTATTCACCTTGTCTATGCGAATCATGATTTTATAAACCTCCATAAGGTCACCGCTCAGTCTACAGTCCAGACAAAAAATGTTCCAGTCTATCTAGCCTCTCCTTATAACACTTTGGTCAACATAAGTTGGTGTGATCAGTCACAGCTTGCAATGTAAGATATATTGCTTAGTGATTGTCAATAGTCTTGGACCTAGCAGTTGAGATCAAGGGCTCTTACTCTCATCCAGTATTAAAATCATTGGTGCTATTTAAACCAGCCATCATCAATTTTAGCTTGTCTTCTTAAAGGGTGGATGATCTGTTTTTAAATGATTCAGCACAGCAGGACAGTCAAGTCCAAGTCTAGTTCCATAAATGCAATTTCCTACCTTTGGTGCAGAGTAAGTAACCTCACTATCACACCTTAGATTATTTACTCACATATCTTCTTGGCATCTCACATGAAGTTTCACACCAGACTGATTTGAATTGCTTCTCTTAAGTTGATTCCTATCTTTCATAAGGTTCATAATGATGGATGCTTTAATTAGCACAAAGTGGGATGGTGGTTATTACCATTGTTATGACACGGAGATAAACCCCTCTGTTACTTAAACCCAAACACCCAGAGAAGCTCGCCTCGCTTTGTAATCTGTTAAAATGGGAGTGACAGCAAACTCCCAAATTCCACTATTTAAAGAAAGTAACATCAATTTATTTTTTAACTCTAAAAGTGAACATTAAACAATTATAAAACCATAAGACCATAAGACATAGGAGCGGAAGTAAGGCCATTCGGCCCATCGAGTCCACTCCGCCATTCAGTCATGGCTGATGGGCATTTCAACTCCACTTACCCGCATTCTCCCCGTAGCCCTTAATTTCTTGTGACATCAAGAATTTATCAATCTCTGCCTTGAAGACATTTAGCGTCCCAACCTCCACTGCACTCTGCGGCAATGAATTCCACAGGCCCACCACTCTCTGGCTAAAGAAATGTCTCCGCATTTCTGTTCTGAATTTACCCCCTCTAATTCTAAGGCTGTGTCCACGGGTCCTAGTCTCCT
>NC_057715.1:69737606-69817644 GCF_004010195.1 Chiloscyllium plagiosum
CGTGGACCACAACAACTGGATCCTCCCCCTTCCGCTCCAATATCCTTTCAAGCCGGTCAGAGATGTCCCGAACCCTGGCACCGGGCAGGCAACACACCATGCGAGACTCCCGATCTGGCTTGCATAGGATACTATCTGTCCCCCTAACTATAGAATCCCCTATAACAACTATTTGTCTTTTTGCTCCCCCCTCTTGATGCCTTCTGCATCATGGTGCCGTGGTCAGCTGGCTCATCCTGTCCAGAGCCCTTTTCCTCATCCGTACAGAGAGCAAGAATCTCATACCTATTGGACAAGGTCAAGGGCTGAGGCTCCTGCACTCCTGAACTCAGGTTCCCCCTACTTGCCTCACTTACAGTCACACTCTGATGTCCCTGATCACTAACTGAATGTGAATTACTTAATCTCCCAGGTGTGACTGCCTCCTGAAACAAAGCGTCCAGGTAACTCTCCCCCTCCCGGATGTGCCGCAGTGTTTGAAGCTCAGATTCCAGATCATCAACTTTGATCCGGAGTTCTTCCAGCAACCAACACTTGCTGCAGATGTGGTCACTGCTGTTCACAATGGGATCAGCCATCTCCCACATCATACAGCTACAGCACCTCACCTGCCCAGCCATCTCTGCTTAGTTAATTACTTTATTACTTTGTACAGGTTTGAGTTTAAATACTTTCTAATAGCTCTCTGCTTTTTTTCTAAAAACCAATTAATAGATAAACAAAAAAAGTAATTTCTTTAACTAGTCACTGATAAAGAAATAGAAAATCCTTACCTTAAAAAATTATTCACAATTCTAAGCCCCCCTTTCTCTTAACTGTTTATTATCTACCTCCAAATCTATAAAATATGCATTTCCAATAAGACACATTAAAATTATATCAACTTAATTTCAAAACCACACAGTGCTATCATCTTCTGTGTCTTTCTTGTTCTGACTGTAGATCTCCCTGGGTCATTGTCTTTTTTTTACTGTGAGTATGTTTAATATGAAAAAGTACCTTTGATAGATAGTGCTTCCTTATTTCTTGGAGAGCAAGATGTTAGATCTCTAGGCGTTTCTGTCTTGATGGCAGTTGCTTTCTCTCCAATTTTCAACTTGTCCTCATTTTTATATCCCCAACATCGGATTGCGTCATTCGTTCAACGTTGGCAAAACAATAAATTCAAGCTCAATTGGATTTTAGTATCCTGGGGCATAATTTAAATTGCTTAAATTTTAATTGTTGTCAAAACAGCATCCAAAACTCAGTTATCTCTTTCACAGCCAATTGTTACATATTTTCAATTTTCCAGTATGCTCTGTGACTGCCATCTAGTCATATCACAAAGTGCTTGTAATCTCACAGTTCAGAACAACATTCACACTCTTAAAGGTACAGTACATGCCTGTAATTTCATAAAACCATGCACTAGGTAAACTGGAAGGAACTCTACCCCTTAGTGAAGGGACCAATTGTCAAGGTAAAGGTAGGATGTTTAGAGGGGATGTGAAGAAAGATTTGTTTTCCTCTTAGAGGGTGGTGGGAATTTGAAACTCACCACCTCTAGGTGTTTGGTGGAGGCAGAAACCCTCATAATGTTTAAGAAATATTTAGTTGTGTATTTATGATGCCAAATCATACAAGGCTATGGGCCAAGTTCCAGAAAATGGGATTAGAGTAGTTTGTTGGTTGTTTTTGGCTGGCACAGACTTACAGGGTTTCTGTGCTGTCATCATCTATGACTCTGTGTTAGTTTGCCATCTAGAAATATATATATGGAAAAGAGCTCTGATATTACTCTGTATCTAATGGGAAATATTAATCCATTTACAGTAAAATATCTCTTGGGGGTCCTTTGGGACTGAGGAAGTTTGGTTGCATGCTGCTCTGATAGCTGGCTAATACGTCCGTAAATGATAAAGGGCACTTTCGACAAATTTTGCCACAGGAAGGGCAGATTTCTTCTTATTCATTCAAGGCATGTGTCTGTCATTGGCTTGGCCAGCCTTTAATAGCCATTCCTAATTGCCCAGAGGGCAGACAGGAATCAACCATGTTGACCAGAGCCAGACCAGGTAAGAACAGCAGTTTCCTTCCCTAAATGTCAGTAGTGAACCAGGTGAGATTTTCTGACAAACACTCACAGCGTCATGGTTATCTTAATTCCAATTTTTACTGAATTCCAACTCTATCACTGACCATGGCAGGATTTGAACCCAGGTTCCCAGAATGTTGCCTGGTTCTCTGGATTAATGGGTAGGTGGGGTGTTGGAAGTTTGTGTGCTTTCTCCAGCACCTTTATCTTTGTGCGTTGTTAATGATGACTCTACATGTGCTTGGTAATTTCTCAAATATCAGCTTTCTCCATTTTAGTCAATCACAGGTCATGGTCTGCCATGTGTTGACGGATACAACTGGTCTCTTTAGGGTGCTTTGAGGATAGCCTCAACGCATTTCCACTATTCTCCTCTGATTCTGCTTTCTTCTCTGATTCTGCTTTCATGCCTGAATTTTGAATAGAGAAGTCACTTCAGAAATTTGGTGTCCAACATGTGAATGATATGTACTGCCTGTGGAGTTGGTTTGAAATGTTTGTAGCTTGATGCTGGACAAATTGAACAAGGGAGCATCATTTGAAAAATACTGACAAAATTTATGCATGATAGTGTTTCTCAATCAGGTATTGATGTAAGAAATTGGAGGTTAATTAGATCTCAATTTTTCACATATTGGTGCAAAGCAGGTGATAGCATAAAGACAACCTTTTCAGACCTGTCTGATTTATTCTTTTCCCACTGAAGTTGGAAACTAATTCTACTGCCAATAACTTTTAATAATTCCAAATATTTTCTGATCTGCTGAGTCTGTCAACAGATCACCCTTGCAGCGTTCTGCTTAAAAATGAAACTATCTGCTTTTTATATTCCTGTGTTGACAATCAAGAATAAGGTTTATGTTAGACAGTCCTTGTTGAGTTAAAATTCCCAACAAGGACTCTCCCAGCACATTGGGTGTGATGTGTCTCCTGAGACTGGTGAGTAAATTGCTTATCCTTTATAATATTTAAGTAAAGAACTTCAAAGCCTGTGTCATTTACATTTCTAACACCGTTCATCTCGATGCCTTTCTTGAAATGTGCATATAAGAATTTGCTTTTAAACACAATCTTTAAACATATCTTTTTATTTGAAATTCTTTCTGTGAATCAAAAACAATCAAATCTCAAATGTCGTGCAGTTCCATTTCTAAACAAGGCTTGCATTTATGTAATATTTTCAAGACTAGATATCCCAAATCACTTTACAGTCAATAAAGTACATACCATGTTTAATCACTGTTGTAATTCAGGATAAGCAACAGCCAATTTGTGCACAGAAAAGTCCTAAAAACAGAAATGCAATGATAACCAGATAATCTATTTCTGTGACTTTGACTGAGAGATAAACATTTATTGGAACAGAAGGGATAACTCCCCATTTGTCTTCAAAGTAGTGCTGTGGGATCATTTACAGGTACCTGAGATGGCAGATAGAGATTCGATTTAATGACAGACAACACCGTTAACAGTGCAGCCTCTCAGGATTATGAGGATAGATTGGAGAGCTTGAGACTGCTCTCCTCTGAGAGAAAAAGGCTAAGAGGAGATGGGATTGAAATTTTCAAAATCAATAGAAGTCTGGATAGAGTAGATATGGAGTAACTGTTCCTGCTCATAAAAGAATCAAGAACGAGGAGGCAACCAATTTAAAGTGATCTGTAAACAAAGCAAAATGTGAGAAAAGTCTTTTTCACATAATGATTGATTCAGGCCTTGAATGCATTGCCTGAAAGTGTGTGGAGACAATTGCATAGGTATGGGGAAAAGGCAGGCAAATGGCACTAAATCATAATGCTCGCTGGAGGGCCAGTACAGACACATGTGCTGAATGGCCTCCTCTGCATCATAGTAATTCTGTGTTTCAGGCAAGTTAGTGACAAATATCATTCTCCCCATACAATCCCATGTAATGAACATCTCCAATAACTGTGCTTACATTCCAATCCTTAATTTTTAGCAGGATTTGCCACAATTGAATTCCAACCATCGAAATTCCCTTTGACTGGACACCTAACTAGACTAGCTGTATAAATACAGTGGCTGCAAGAGCAGGTCAAAGGCTGGGAATTGTGCAACAAATTAGTCTCTGCCTTAGTCCCAAAAACCTTTCCACTATGTACAAGTTACAACTCAGGAGTGTGATGGAATACTGAACTAGTGGATGAGTACAGCTCCAGCAACACTGAAGAAGCTCAGTGCAATCCAGGACAAAGCAGCCCACTTGATTAACTTTGCATATTCATGTCCTCTATCAGTGCTGCACAGTGGCAGCATTGTGCACCAGATTACTGCAGTAACTCACCATGGTTTCTTTTTTCCTCATCCATAATCTCCACCATTAAAAGAACAAAGGCAGAAAATGAATGGGAACATCACCAGCTGCTAATTCACCTTAAATTCTTGATTACAAAGGATGAAAGAATATTAGGGTTTGCAGAAATGTAAAGTTTAAAATTAGATTAGCCATGATCTTATTTAATGATAGACCAGGCTCGAAGGACCGAATGGTCCACTCTTGCTCCTTGTTCTGAAGTTTGGGAGTTAAATGTCTTCTCAATCTTTCACTGGGTCAAAATCCTGAAGTGTTCTCCAAATCAACACTGTGGGTGTTCCTTTCCCACAGGGACTTCAGTTTAAGAAGGCAGCTCACCATCCATCTTCTCAAGAGCATCTAGAGCTGGATAATTAATGTTGTCTTGGCTAGTGCTGCTGGCATCACATAAACAAACAGTGGAAAATCCCAGACACTCATCTGATTCAGAAAATAGGTTTCCATGATGCAAGCGGAATGTAGTTGTCATTTTGGGGGAGAAATGGATGGAGTGTGCAATATTGCTGAAGAGAAGCCAAAACTGCATGCTTGAAATTATTTGTGTGGGGCCAGGAGCAGCAGTACTGAAATTATGTTGCTGCTCTCGATGTGGAATCATAGCCCTTCACTTCTGGAATTGTGCCCTAATAGATTTCCCTTGCTGGTAACTGGGTCTTTTTCCAGGCTGAGCGATATCATAGCAGCTTGGACCTGGAAAGTTGCCATTAGTACCTTAATGGTGCCCAAAGCCTGTGGGTGGCATAGTACACAACGCATGCTGCACTGAGGACAAGTGGAGTGATTTTGTGTGTGATTTTTGCAAGTTTGTGTTTAAATAATGAAGTGAATTGAAAAATGCAGCCTGTGACATTGGAAATTAGTAAGGAATGCTGAGAATGGTTGACGATAATTAAATGCAAGGAACAGTGACCTGACACTGTAATGATTCAGCAGCTAACATTGTGACTAAACTTTGATGTTATTTTTGACTAGTATTTGGGGTTGGTTGGGGTGAGGCCTGCCATTGTGGCACAGTCATGGTGAGCCCAATATTTTCTATTGTCCATTTAGCACCGTTGTAGAGCAGGAAAAGCATGGTTTTCAGCCAGAATAATCCTTGTTTGTCCCAATCTCTTCTGAAATGATCATCCATCTGTTGAATCAGAATTTCCTTTTAAATATCCAAATTAGAAGCAGTGGCAGAATCCCAAAGATTGCAATTTATGCAGACCAACAATCTGTCACATAAAAATGGAAAATTAGAGCCCTGTTAAATGTTTCAAGTAATTTAGCCTTTTGCTGCTCTTTCTGTTATTTGGCAGATGGGGAAAGAAGCGGGTGGTGATTGAGCAGATTATCTTTATGTTCACGCCAACTATCAGCCTGTTTATCAGGCAATGATAGATAGGTTAGACTGATATTGCATTGCAAGGTGGCAGGACAGATCTAGATCTGTCATTTAACTTTAAAAACAGCAGATCTATATGTTTTGTGCCTTTGAATGATTATCTGCAATAATTCCTCTTGTTTTACTGAGGAACGCTCTTCCTTGAAAAGGAATTATGGACTGATCAATTTGAAATTAATATGAGGTTGATGAAAGAATTCAGAATTTGTTTAGAACCTGAGCCTGGGATCCTTCCTGTAAACCGCACAATTTCTGAAGCAGCTATTACTGCGGGGTCTTTCAGTTTATCCTATACAACCAAATGCTGTTGCAATGAAGGTCCAAGCCTGGACTCATTTACAAAGATGCTAATAGATAGATTGAGTTCTGCTGCCGTTTTACAAGAAACCTTATGTTCAGTAAACTTGCCATGTGCATTTTCATCTAGTTGTGCTGTGACAAAATCGTGCTGTCGAGTCTGTTTGGAGCAATTCTTATTGTAAAATCACAGTGGAATTGATCAGCCTGCATATGTTCAGTGCTGAATGTCAGATGTTCAGGGTCGACAATGCCCCCTTTAAGCAGATACTCTGGCAGATGATGAATTCCAGGTTTGTGTTCTCTGAAATACTGCTAAGAAACTTCAACAGACAGCTAGTGTAAATCTACACTTTTGACATAGACTGTCGTGATGTGTGATGCTGATTGGGCAGTGCATACACAGTTCCATCAGAGTTTAGGCTGGGCGTAAAACAAATTTAAACCAGAACATGTATGTGACTGAAATGTTTGAACAGCAGAGCCAAAGTGAAACTTACTGAACCTAGAAAACCGCGCTATTCTGCTTTGTTTTCGCGCATTTTTAAAAAAACAATTTTACGATACAGCACATACAATATCATGGCAGATGGCCTAAAGTAACACCATTATTGAAGAATGGATGGAGATAGAAATGGGGAACTGGAGACCTAATGTCAGCCATCGGGAAAATGCTAAAATCTATTATTAAGGAACTGGTAACAGGGCACTTAGAAAATCATTATGGGATTAGGCAGAGTGAATGTGACCTTATGAAAGGGAAATCATGTTTCACAAATCTGTGACATTTGTTTAGAACAGGCCATCTGCCGGTCATCTTGGTCATTATATTCTGTCTGCAAAAATCTGTTGAGTGTTTTTTTAGGATGCATCTAGAAGGGGAAATGTGAATTAGTGAACGTGGTACATATGGATTTTTAAATGGACGTTAGTAAGGTGCTGCAGTGAAGGTTGATGCACGAAGTAAGTGCTAAATATTTTGAGGATAGCTAGAGGATTAATTGAAGAACAGAAAACAGGTTAGAAGTAAATTGAACATTTTCAGATTGGCAAGCACTATTAGTTGGATCTGCAAAAGAACATGGACAGGTTAAGTGAATGGACAAGAAGCTGTAATATGTAATATGAGGTTATTCGCTTTGGGAAAAAGAATTGAAAAGCTGAATACTATTGAAATGGTGAGAAGCTATTAGATGCTGTTGTCCAGTTGGATTTGAGTGTCCTTGTACATGTAAAAGAACATGCAAATACAGCAAACAACTGGGAAAGCAAATGGTTCGTTGGCTTTAATGTGAGGAAGTTTTGTTAGAATTGTTCAGGACTTTAGTGAGATTACACCTTGAATATTGTGTATAGTTTTGCTCTATATGGATAGAGTCTTGGCCAAGCAGCAAGTTGGGATAGGAGTTCTTTTCATGTCAGCAGCCTGTAACTAGTTGGGTTTCACAGGGATCAATGCGAGGATGGCAACTGTTTACAAAATATACTAGTGACTTGGAGGAAGGGAGCAAATTTACTGCGGCTGATTTTGCAGACAACATAAAAATAGGTGGAAAGGCAAATTGCGAGAGTGATACAAATAGTTTAAGAGAGTCGCTGATAGGTCAAATAAGAGTTAGCAAATGGAGTACCATGTGAGAAAATGTTCTTCATTTGGAAGGGAGAACAAAAGAACAGTATTATTTAGATTGAGAAAAACTGCAGAAAGTTGCAACACACAGAAAGAATGCACACAGGTGCAGCTGGTAGTCAGGAGGCTAATGGAATGTTGGCCCTTATTTCAAAGGAGTTGGAATATGAATCCTGACTGCAACTGTACAAGGTGCTGGTGAGACCACATCAGGAGTACTGTGAGCAGTTTTAATCCCCTTATTGAAGAAACAATGTAATTTTATTGGAAACAGTTCAGGGAAGGTTCACAAGGATGTTCACAGGTATGGACAAAGGCTAAACAGGTTGGGGCTCTGCTCACTGGAGTTTAGAATGAGAAATGATCGCATTGAAACATTTAGGATTCTTAAGGGGCTTGACAGATAAATGTTGAGAGAATGCTTCTTCTCATGGGAGAGTCCAAGATCAGAGGGCATAATCTCAGAATAAAGATGCACCAGTTCAAGACTGAGATAACAAGGAATTTCTTCTCATTGAGAGTTGCTAATCCTTGGAGCTCCTTTCCACAGAGAGCTGTAGGGGCAAAGTCCTTGTGTATATTTAAGAATGAGATGGACAGAATCTTGCTTGATGAGTCAGAGAATCAAAGGTTACAGGAAATGCAAGAAAGTGAAAGTGATGAATGACAGATCAGCCATAATCCATTTGAATGGCAGAGCATGCTCGAGGAACCAAATGGCCCTGTGCTGTTCTTATTTCTTGTGGTCTTATATCTAAGGAAAGATATGCTCGTCTTTGGGGGTTCTGTGTAGGGGAGTGCAATGAATGTTCACTTGGTTGATTCTTCAAATGAGAGTGTCCTGTCACTACAGATTGAATAGGAGGGCAATACGTCCTGAAGTTTGAAGAATGAAAAGCGCTCTCACTGAAACATGAGAGGATTTGGCATGTTCGATGTCGAGAGTGCCACTCTGTAGCTGTTGCTAGCTTACAGGTCAGAAATATAGGGATAACCACCACCATGTTTTCGCAGTCCCCTCCAAAATCTCTGTCTAACCTCAAATACTTGACTATTTGTCAGTGGCAAAACAACTGTGCTCACTGCTGACTTTAAAGAAAGCTCCCTTAAAGATACTGTGATTTCTGTAACAGATTATCCATTTTCTGACAGCAATTTAAATCAGGCACTGAGATAAGGCGATGTCTTTGCGTACAGCAGCAATGATCTTCGTGAATGATTATAGAGGAGTTTGGCAAGCCATGTGTCTAAAATTAGCTTTTTCCGGTGAGTGAGTGTTTAGCAGTAATTATGAAGCTTAAAAATCTAGTTACACCTCATTCAATCCAAATGTTGAAGAATGGTTACTGTCTGTGAGATAACCAATTAAGAAAGAGTACAGTATTTTCCGCACTGGCAGCAGAACGTTGAAAATAACCATTTTAGTAGGATTAAAGCTCAGGTTATGAGGAAGCAGTTTACTGTCTCGTGTAAAAAACATTAGTACATAAATTATTCAGTGGTGGTGTCATTGTCTGAGATTGAGGCAGCACTTTGTACATAGTGGCTGAGTGATTCGCATTTACATTGAACTGCACATCACAACTCTCGGCCAATAAACCACTGAGTAATAACAAAGTATCAGCAGTTTTGCTGTTGGTGATCAATTTCTACCTAACAGCTGTCATGTTAGTTAACATTATTGACTTAAAAAATTGCCAGTTTTCACAGGAACACAGGAAGAGGAGTAAGCTGTTTAGCCCCATGAGCCTGCTTCACCATTCAATGCGATTGTTGCTGTTTAGTGGCCCCACTCCATATACTTGCCTTTGGTCTATATTCCTTCATACCTTTGCTTAACAAACATTTATCTCAGATTTTAAATTAATAACTAATCCAGCATCCACTGCTGTTCCGGAAGAGTGTTCCAAACCTCTACCACCCTTTTAACATCTCTCCTGAATGGTTTGGCCCTAAGTCTCAGTGTAAGCCCCCTCGTTCTCGAATCGCCAACCAGTGGAATAAATTTATCTTTATCTACCCTTATCTTTTCAAGTTAATATCTTAAAGACTTTAACCAGATTGCTCCTTAACCTTCTAAATTCTCTTGTGACTTAACCACCAAGATCCAGGTATCGATCTTGTCAACCTACATTATAGTCCTTCCAAGACCATTATACCCCTTCCTAAGGTGTTATGCCCAGATGTACTCAAAGTACTCCAAGTGGGATCTAACCAGGGTTTTGCATAACTGCAGCATAACTATAGCCACAGCGATAATAACATAATGATAATACTTGAGTACTTGAATACATTTTGAATGTTTGGACCTTGTTTATTTATGGTCTGCTAAAAATACACATACTCCCAACAAAAAATAATGGATAGAGTTCTATTCAGCCTGAACCACATGGGCTATGGTGAGATTTGTGGCAGAATAACACACAAATAATGGCAAGGCTTACCTCAACGTTGGGAGCAATTCACTGCATATTTTATGCAGCCACAAGGCCAGTGTCTCGCTAGGCAGCCACGAGTCGCCACTTAAGGAGGATTAAAGCTTGTTAAGCACCGTATGACTAACCTCATTAATATTCAGCTTCTTCTCTTACCTGCAATGCTACAGCAAGGACACGACATGCAGGGACATGCACCCAGCTCACAGACTAGACCAGGCTGCATCACTGGTGTGTTTATTTGTTGTCAGACAGCGCAGTCACTCTGACCTGACCTAGATGTTTGCAGCATTCCTGCCTTGGTTTGCATTTTTGTACTTGCCCCCATCACACAGAAGTACCGGGTTCATTGTACTGCGGTATTGCTATGCTGTTTAGCACAGACACAAAGCCAAGAAACTTGTCATGATCATCAGCAGTACTCTGTCAAGTCAAGGGAGTTGGCCTTTGATCAGGGGAGAAAGTGAGGACTGCAGATGCTGGAGATCAGAGCTGAAAAATGTGTTGCTGGAAAAGCGCAGCAGGTCAGACAGCATCCAAGGAGCAGGAGAATCGACGTTTCGGACATAAGCCCTTCTTCAGAATGAGGAAGGTGTGCCAAGCAGGCTAAGATCACAGCCTTGATTCTCCTGCTCCTTTGATCAGGGGCTAAGTCAAGGGTAGCATATGATACCAACAAAAATGTAAATTGTTGGAGAAACTCCGTAGCCCCAGCAACATCTGTGGAGAGAAGTCAGTGTAACATTTTAAATCCAGTGACCCTTCTTCAGAACTGAAGGTATCTGTGGAAGTGTAGTATTTATCTTGATGACAAGGGATAACATGGGCTGGAAAGGAGTGATCTGGTAGGTGGAGATGATGGAGGCCAGAGAGAGAGAGAGAAGAACAAAAGTATTGTAAATAGCAAACCTCTCTCTCCTTCTCTCTTTCAGGTCGTCAAAATGGATTTTGATTTTCTTTAACAGTTAATCAATAAACTATTTTCTGTATGAAATGTTACGTTGTTTTCTCCCATGTATGCGAGGAAATAAGAGATCCAAGGAGAAAAATGTTTTTCTAATGTAGTTTCACCATTGCACTCCCCTCCTCTAACCACTTCATGAAATTTACCTGTCATACTGAATGGCTAATCCATGGAAGTAGCGGTCATCCAGTACCTCATCTCAGTGACCCGTGTTTGTGAGAGTCCCAGTGATGGAGAGTTGGTTTTTGGACTAGGTGGAGGTCTGATCAAAAGTGGGGGCAATGTGAACTGAGTACCCTCAAAAACTAGTGTGCTAAGCCAGCACATCGTTTAGTTTGGAGAGCAGCTGAATATTTAGAGACCAAAATCCTTTTTAATCTTGTAGAAAGTGATAATATACAGTTGCAATATATAATACCTCACTACCTTTCAGAATACTGTCATTTGGCCAAGTAGCATGTACATTTAATCCAATTGTCCATTAAGAAAAAGTAATAAATTAGTTGTTCAAGGAAAGAAGGCATTTATCATTGACTTTACATATTTATGCCCTCTAGAATGACAAATGTAGGTGATGTTTACCAAGGGCAGGGATGTCTTGTGTGACAGTGGGTAGCATCACTGGCTCTGTGCCAGAATCTGCAGGTTCAAGTCCTCCTTCAGAACATAAGGCCAAGGAAGCTGGATGACTTAACAAGTGGAGCATCGATCTGCCTTGCAGCATACACAGCTGGTGAGAGCAGGAGAGATTCATTGTCAGCCCAAGTGAATGAAAGAAATTTGGAGCCTGTACCATCACTATTCATAGCTCCAGAATGCTACATGCATATAGCCACTGCGGCTTGGACTCATGATTTGATTGTGTGGATTCAAGACCTGCCTTGCCTCATGCAGCGTGATGCAGATCATGGCATTGTAGCTCTGACTTGCAGAGGACTGAAGAATTTGTTTACAGTGACAGCTTTTGATCCAAAAGCATGCCCCTTTAAACGACAGTGTGGATGGTCTTTGCTGCAAGTCACATTGCAGGACGTAACACAACTCAACCTCAGTATGAATCACATTCTGCTAAAACATTGATGTTCTAACTTCTGTGCTGAGTAGGCACTTGGGTCTCAATGGTTGTACATAAGAGGGGCACAGCCTGATCACATTTGTAACGTCTGACTGGAAGGCTTTTGTGGCACAGTGATCTGTAACTTCCGATTGATCATGTGTTTCCACTAAACATTAAAGGGCAAGAAAATTCAAATTGGAAAACCTATTGCACTCCATTGATCAAGATAAAAATATGGCACTGAGCTAATTGTTGCTGCAAAGATTCCTGAATAACTAAATGTAAGAATTAATATATATTAACTATATACCAAAACATGGAGCCTGTACCATCACTATTCATAGCTCCCGAATGCTACATGCATATAGCCACTGCGGCTTGGATGAATAAATTCCTCTTGTAGCCTTCAGAAAGGGCACTTTAAACTGTTGCAATCGAGTACTCTGCTTTTAACAAATACGTATGCTTATTTTGCAATGGTTAATGAAGCAGTTATGTGCTTGTGGAATCCCCAGAAAATTATGTGAAGGTCCATAATACATTAAGATGCCCTTACTGAAATGGTGGATGCTCTGACACCAGATGAAAATACCGTCAGAAATATGATTGAGCGCCAAGTGACTTGAGAACTGATGTGACAGTTCATTAGTCTAATTTCAAACGTACTGCAGGCAACTCGCATTTATTTTTGACTCATCTTGAATATCAGCAGATTTCTGGACCATCAAGAAACACCGCTACCAAGACTTGCCTTGCCCTCTCTCACACACATGCATTTTCCAACACTCAATAGTGAACAAGAAACACTGTCAGATATGGAAACCTAGGGCAATTATAACATCCCTGCCACCAGCAGTTTTTGTTTAAATTATTGTACTTTCAAAGCTTGGACTGACTTGGTGGTCAATCTTTCAGTTCAGTGATATTTACAAGCCTGACAGTCATCCCTTTATTAAAAAGGTCAAAACAAAGTCTGGGTCAGCCATAACATTCAATTGTGCCTCATTGAAACTGTTATTCTGCTGTGTTTGAATTTCTCCTTTAACTACCGATTGAACATGTCAACAAAATAACCAAAGTCACCTTGTGGTTTTGTCATTATAACCTTGGTTTAGTCATTATAACCTTGTGGTTATAATGAACATTCCAGCATGACTTATGACTCAATTGGAGATGATTTTCTGAATGCTTTCATGTGCCAGAGATTCTGATTCCAACACTGTCTATAGATGGGTAATTCCCATAATCACTGAGTTGTAACATAGAAGGTTGTTTTAGGTGCCTGTCGTTTACTTCATTTGGTAGGAGGTGTGAGTAATTTGTCCACAAGTGCATTCTAGTTTATTCCAGATCACTATGGCATGAAATCTACTTTAGGTGTATGTGCAGAAAATGTTAACAAATACAACTTAAAAGGTTTATTTTTAAAGGAGGCTGTTTGTCTGTATAACAAAGATCACTGTGCATTACTTCAAAAGTTAATTATGTAATTAGTTTGAAGTGTTTTAACATGCACTGTGTTGTATGAATTGGAAATAAAGATTGTTCAATCTTACTTTAGGTATTGCCACAGAGCTGTTTCTGCTGAATTTAAAGGGCCATAAGTGACAGGAGCAGAAATTAGGCCATTCAGCCCATCCAGTCTGTACCATCATTCAATCATGGCTGATAAGTTTCTCAACCCCATTCTCCTGCTTTCTCCCCATAACCCTTGATCCCCTTGATACTCAAGAACCTATCTATTTCAGTCTTAAATATACTCAATGACCTGGCTTCCATAGCCTTCTGTGGCAATGAGTTCCATAGATTCACCACTCTCTGGCTGCAGAAGTTTCTCCTTATCTCTGTTCTAAAAGGTCTTCCTTTAGTCTAAGGCTGTAGCCTTGGGTCCTAGTCTCTTCTACCAATGGAAACCATCTTCCCGACATCTCCAGTTTAGTATTCTGTATGTTTCAATTAGATCCCCCCTCATCCTTCTAAACTCCATTGAGTATAAACCCAGATTCCTCAAACGTTCTTCGTCTGTTGAACAACGTTCTGCTAAAGTCCTCTAATGATTCAGATATTCTGAACAAGTATCTTGAGAACTGGAAATGCCCTAAATGTTGGTTTGACAGTGGTGTGCAAAGTTGGATGAAGCAGAATTGCATTGTTATCGAAACTGTGTTTTCTCTCTCTATGTCTGCAGTTCTTGAGTTGGCTGTAGTTGGGTCAATTGGAATGTTCAAGACAGGGATTTTTACCAAGGAAAGGCACAGAGGGATATAGATCAACAATAGATAAAGGGAATTGAGGCAAAATCATTTATGAGTTAATACAGTAGTAGCAGAACAGACTCAAAGCATTCCAATGAATTACACATTGTAACAAAACAAAATAAGACAACTACAATGACAGGTAGTGAGGCTTTGCATTCTTGGATCATTTTAAGATACAGGAAGCCAAATGTGGATATTAATAGAATAGAATAGAAACCCTACAGTGTGGAAACAGGCCCTTAATTCCAACAAGTCCACACTGACCCTCTGAAGAGTAATCCACCCAGAACCATTCCCCTACCCTATTATCCTATATTTACCCCTGACTAATGCACCTAACCTATACATCCCTGAACATTATGGACAATTTAGCATGGCCAATTCACCTAACATGCACATCTTTGGATTGTGGGAGGAAACCCACGCAGACACAGGGAGAATGTGCAAATTCCACACAGACAATCGCCTGAGGTTTAAATTGAACCCGGGTCCCTAGCGCTGTGAGGCAGCAGTGCAGTTGCTAACCACTGCAACACCATGGTAATGTACTTTGGTATTCCTCACTTCTGCCATAGAATCATAGTACCATTATAACACACACAAACACACACTAAGCTAAGAATTGGCATTGAGGATACCTTTTTATGGCAGATTTCCCAACAGGATTATCCCCTTTGCCTCAACTTCATACATTTTTGTTATTATTCCTCTAGGTAACTTAGCCAGCGATGCAGAGCAAGGTTGCATCCTCTTTGACTTCAATCTGATAAGCATATTCTACTACCAACTGACTGGAGATCTATGACCAGTGGTGTTCCTCAAGGTCCTCAAGGGTCAGTTCTGGGACTGTTGTTTGTGATACATTTTAGTGATTTGGAGAAGAGTGTAGGGGGCATAATTAGTAAGGTTTGGATGATACAAAAATTGGGGAAGTGGTGGATAGTGAGGAGGATTGCCAGAGGATACATCAGAATATAGCTAGGTGAGAGAATTGCATGGAGAAGTGGCAGGGAGAGTTTAATCCGGACAAATGCAAGGTGATGCTTTTTGGGAGATCCAGTACAGGAGGGAAGTATACTGTAAATGGCAGAACCCACTGTAATATTAACATACAGAAGGATGGAGGCATGCAGGTCCACAGTTCCTAGAAAGTGGCAACGCAAGTGAATAAGGTAGTCAAAAAGGCACATGGTGTGCTTGTCTTCATTGATTGGGTTATAGAGCCCCAATCGATGTTGTAGCTACGTTTGGAATATTGTGTACTGTTCTGGTCATCATGCCACCTTAAGATTGTGGAGACGTAGGAGAAGGTACAGAAATAGGCGGCACGATGGCTCAGTGGTTAGAATTGCTGCCTTACAGCACCAGGGACCTGGGTTCGACTCCCCCCTCGGCTGACTGCCTATGTGGAATTTGCACGTTCTCCCCATGTCTGCGTGGGTTTCCTCTGGGTACTCTGGTTTCCTCGCACACTCCAAAGATGTGCAGGTCAGGCGAATTGTCCATGCTAAATTGGCCATACTGTTAGGTGCATTAGTCAGAGGGAAATATAGAGTAAAGGAATGGGTCTGGGTAGGTTACTCTTTGGAGGGTCAGTGTGGACATGTTGGGCTGAAGGGCCTGTTTCCATACTGTAGGGAATACAAAATGGTTTCCCAGGATGTTGCCTGGTTTAAAGGGTATTAGCTATGAGGAGAAATTGGACAAACATCATTTGTCTTCACTTGAACATCGAAGGTTGGGCATGACTTGATAAAGGTTTACAAAATTATGATAAGCATGGCTAGAGTAAATAGTTGGTGTCTTTTTCCCAATGTAGAAATGTGAATTACTAGGGGACATGGGTTTAAAGTAAAAGGAGGTAAGTTTATACGAGATGTTAGAGGCAAGGTTTTTACACAGAAGGTGGTAAGTGCCTGGAATGTACTGCCCGATGAAGTGGTGAAGCCAGATATTGACTACCTACAGGCAAAAGGTCTTTAGTTTAGAAAGGTGTCATGTGGTGTTGTGGTCTTGGAGGGCCAAAGGGCCTGTTTCTGTGCTGTATTGTTCTTTTTTCATAGATATCAAATCATTGTATAATGAACACTATGTAATTATGCAGTAGACAACCGAAAAGAGATTTAGAAAGGAACGTAAATGTAACATGTTTCTTTGACGTACATTCCAGTTTAATTAAAAAATGTACAATGGGCGGCATGGGTTCAATCAATAGGAAAAGATTTGGTGCTGAATCTTACATTGTTTTAGCCAAGTGTCTGTCTCGCTGAATTTCAAGATGGGTCTCTTGCTATGAGGTCTACTGTGTTTCCTCACTGTATCTTTACCAAACTCACCTCATAACAACCTGCCCCACTGCTATGGCATCCCTCTTATATGATTGTAGTCCCTTTCTACCACTCACTGTACCTGGTAAAACTCGCCAGGGCTTGGATATCCCAGAATGGACTGGTAATGCTGGCACAGATGCCACCTTTGAAAGGCCATTTTGCAACTGGAAACCACCTTCAGTCTGGAACTGCCTTGTACATGTCTACTCCATGGACAAGGACTTGGATGTCCTGGGGAACATTTGCAAGTCATGTTGAGCCCCTTTCTCTTTTGCCTAAAAATTGTAAATAATTATCTCTTTCAGATGAGGAAGGTTTTGTATTACATTTTGAAATATCTAAATTGAACAATTTTTTGAGAAGATTATGGCAATGTTAGAACTTTAGTTATGAATTGGATTTTGAAGGTGTCTTTTTTTCAAAATAACTAACAGTGGAATGGAAATGTGGGGTTGAATTTTCAATTGAATTTCTGTGCACTTTGATTAGACTGCAATATCGTGGCTTATGTGTGCAAGGTCTATGTTGGCATTATTAAATCCTATCATTTCAATCCAAAATGTATAATTATATTTTTGTTGTTGACAGGAGTTCTGCAGATTTTATTTCCTTAAGACTGTTTTATTTCAATCAAAAAGATTTAAAGTCACAGTTCACTGGAGGAGTTGAATTTCATGAATAATGGCTAGGCTAGTCCAGGGATAGGAAAAAAATTCAAACCAGCTCCTATTGGGTTTAACTTGGAATTGTGCAATGCACATGACACACTTAATTTAAATTGGGATTCTTCCTTCTCTAGCTCACTTAGGTGTCATGGCCTGTACCTTTAGCAGCCTTAAAATTGCAACTGCACATTGAGTATTCATTTCTCTGGTCAGAAGTGGAATCGATAATGGTGTCATTTGTAACATATAAGTGCACTGAGAGGATCAGTTTTGCAGTAAGAGGCTGGGGGCATATTTCTGGTTTGTACTCATTGGTATTCTGTTGTCTGATTAGTTGAATGTTTCTGGATATTGGAGCATTTTATCTTCTTTCAGCTTTTTCCATAACACAGCCAGTTTCTAACAATTAATATTGTAGAATGAAATGTACAAAAATATGTTACTTGCAGAAATGACTTTTTGTATTTTCTGTTTTCTTCATGACTTCAGATGAGAGGAACATAGGGATAGGAGTAGATCATGCAGTCAGTCGAGTCTGCCTCACCATTCAATATAATCATGGCTGATTGAACACATCCACCAAATTGCCATACCATTGGTAATCAAAATTTATCAATCTCTATCTTTAAACAGACTCAAAGACTGAACACCTATCACTGCAATAGCAAATTCTAAAGGTTTACAACTCATTAAATAAAAAGATTTCTCCTCATCTCGGTGCTAGGTGACATCTCTTTACTTTTAAATTGTGCTCCTTGGTTCTAGACTTCCAAAAAGGGGAAACATCTTACCTGATATATCTTGTCTATCCCTTTAAATATTTTCAAAGTTTCAATGAGATTGCCTCTCATTCTTTGAAACCCTAGAGAGTACAGGCCTAGTTTACCGAATGTTTCTCTTCATAGGATGGTCTTGCCATCCTGGCAATAAGTCTGGTGTACCTTTGTTGTACTCCCTTTTTGTAATTATATCTTTCTAGGGATAAAGTTAAAAATCACACAACACCAGGTTATAGTCTAACAGGTTTATTTGGAAGTACTAGCTTTCAGAGTGCTGCTCCTTCACCTGGTAGCTAGTGGGGCAGGGTCATAGGGCACAGAGTTCATAGCAGAAGATCATTGTGTCATGCAACTGATATGATATATTGAACAAACCTAAATTGTTGTTAAGTCTTTCATCTTTTAGAATGGTTTGCAGGTTTTGATTCATTAATATGTAAATCACAGAACTTTCAAGTCAAATTTCCAAGATAACTTAAGGTTTTATAAAAAAACCGTGACATCTGAGCTCAGGCAATGCATTAAATGTGTGAAGTTAGAGTCTGTCTGTATTCCAATCTTAAGTCTGACTTGTTCTATTTCCAAAGTAGGAATTTATAAAACGTCACATGTCAGTGTCTTATGATCCTGCCCCACTAGCTTCCTGATGAAGGAGCAGCACTCCGAAAGATAGTACTTTCAAATAAACCTGTTGGACTATAACCTGGTGTTGTGTGATTTTTAACTTTGTCCACCGCAGTCCAACACTGACACCTCCTCATCATGGTTTTCAGAGATAAGGAGATCAAAACTACATATGGTACTATGGGTGTGTTATAACCAAGCTTGTATATCATTGAAGCAAGGCTTCATTACTCTTGTACTCAAATCCTTTTGCAATAAAGGCTAACATTACATTAGCCTTCCTAAGAGCTTGCTGCACCTTGAAGGTGATGTTACCATTTGGATATGTTGGTCCTTCTGTACTTTTAAAAATTAATTTGTGGGATGTGGATATTGATGGCCGGCCAGCATTTATTGCCTGTTCCTAGTTGCCCTTGAGATGGTGATGAGCTCTTTGAATTGCTGCAGTCCACCTGCTATGGGTTGACCCACAATGGCATGAGGGAGGGAATTCCATTCCACATTCTAACCTATTAACATGTAATAAATAGTCTGCATGTCTTTCTTCCAAAGTAGATAATCTCACATTTTTCCCCCATTATATTCCACCTGTAATGTTCTAGCCATTTATGAACCATATCTTCCTGAAGCTATTTTACATCTTCCTCAAAGTACACATTCTCCTTTAGTTTTCTGCAGTAATCTGCAAATTTGGAAATATTACCTTTGGTCCCCACATTCACATTACTGAACAAAATGATTGTGTTTTTGCCTAATTATTTTCTGTCTGTTAACCAATCCTTAATACATACCACCTAGCTCATGTGCTTTAACTTTTCTAACCAGCCTCCTGAGGGGATTGTGGTTTTGCCATTCATGGCAGCTTGTATGTTGTGATTCCCAGAAGTTCAAAATCATCACAATATTTGACACCGTTAAAGGAGTAGATATTGAATGTATTTCTGAGATCTTGCCATGTGTTGGTGAGCAATGCTTTATTACACTAACAGTTATGCACTAGTAAATGAATGACATTCTGGATTCACAATGAAATCTTTGTTATCTGGCATACTGATGGAGTGGATTGTGCCAATTAATTAAAAATGCCAATTATCAGGGAGTTGCATTACTCTGCACCACAACCAGGTGCTGCTCTGTTTTTTGCAGGCAGAGGAGAAACAGCACTGGGCTGCTTCAGTTAATCCTCTACAACCGAAGACAAGGTTGACACCAACCTTCAGACCAGTTTTTAACAGGAAATTGAACTGTCAGTTTCATCAACAGTTGGTCATTATATCAGTGCTCAGGCACAATAACAAAAACTGATCCAATAATGTTAAAAATTATACAACACTAGGTTATAATCCAACAGGTTTAATTGGAAGCACTAGCTTTCGGAGCGCTGCTCCTTCATCAGGTGGTTGTGGAGTACACAATTGTAAGATACAGAATTTATAGCAAAAGTTTATAGTAATGTAACTGAAATTATACATTGAAAAATACCTTGATTGTTTGTTAAGTCTCTCATCTGTTAGAATGACCATGATAGTTTCACTTTCTCATATGTAAATCACAAACCTTTTTTAAAAGTTACATTCTCAGGTTAACTGTAACAATTGGTGTCAGCCCAGATAAGATCCAATAAGGTAAGAGTATCAATGTAAAGCCTAAAACAGCTGCACATTTAAAAGCTACAATCATATAACTTTTTAAAGAATGCGCATGTGAACACTAAAAGTGACTTTTTTCTAAAAATGAAAAGTAAAATTGGTGAAATTCTAGTTACTAGAAAATTCTGGAGGCTATAGTACTGGATGACACCACATTCATTCTTTCTATACATGAGTATAGCAATATAGTTACAATAGTTTCAACTAATACAGCAATATAACACCAAATAAATTATGTGCTCTGAAATTTATCATGTGCTTTTTCACTTATTATTTAAATAATCATTTGGTGATCCACAGGTTAGTGACGCCAATAATATGGGCAATAATTATGGGAATCTATTTCTCTTTTGTGGTTCTCCAATATATCTGTAGTTTCTTTTTAACTTTCAGTTCACCTATTGAGATGGAGAGGTGTTCTTTCAGGCCCTATATTTAGGAATAACTGCTTGTTGAACCAGAAATGAACTCTGGAAACGTTAGAAAAGGCAAAATGAAGAACTCTTATGACCTGTTATGGATCGGATACTTTTCAGATGACTGATATTGTTTCAAGTCACATTTTCATAGTTCCTGATGTAACACAATCCCCACATCTGTATTTTAATTATGTCATTTTCCGAGAGAAACTTATTCTTGTTAAAATTGACATAAGTCATGGATTTTGACAGCTATCTTGAGAGTTGGCTTTTATGAAATAACTTTAGTGATATACCATGTCAAGAGAGATATTTTGAGTGGATGCTTGTGAGATTTAACAGGTCAGATTATAAAATGAACATGACCTACATGATGCTAAATTATTCATTTTAGTAATGCAGCTGGGGTTGAGGGTATGGTAGGGAAAGACCTTTTATTGTCCTATCCAATTTGTTAGAAAAAATGTAAAGAGAGAGAAATAAATTAAGAAAACAATATAGCTGATAAATAAACTTATACCACATTATTTAATTGCTGGTCCTGGTTTCAGGAGATGGTACAAGAATGATTGGCCATTATATATGTGTAGATTCAAAAAGGGAGTGGCAGCATTCTGAGGTGCACTGTGCAAATGACCTGCCTTGGTTCTTCAGGGCTTTGTCTTTGTTGATTTATTAAATGTTTGGCACTCTAGCTTTAATTTTTCCCACTCCCCATGCATTGCCAACGTGTTTTTATACCATCTATGGCCATTCATATCTCTTCCTTCCCTCATGACACCCTCTAGCCTCCATGCCAATTTAATACTAACTCATATCCCCCACCTTATGACCCTTTGCCTTTACACCTTCCATGTCAATCACCTGGAATTCACCATGGGCAGACCTCTAAAAGCTTTGTTGCAATGAAATGAAATTGAGATCTAAGTATCTATTACAAATCATCCATCACTATAAATAAACACATTTTCTCATTCATAAAAGTCCATTTAAAATTTAAAAATTCCCTCAAATACTCAATGCCTCTTCAAAACAGATCTGCATTTATAACTTTGCATCAAAGACTTTTAATAAACTCTTTGACCTGTCAATCAAACTGTGAACATACAACTCCTGCAGCAACAATGGTTGGTCATGGAAAGGAGCAAACCATGAATAATATAATGATATTTGTTGGGGTAAAATTAGCAATCAGCAGTTGAATCTCCTTGAACAATTTGTTTCAGCTCTTACTGATACAGGCAAGCTTTTAAAAAGTTTATTTTAAAGGATTGGGGATTTAACTAAATTGACAGTTCTGCATAACTTATCCACCCTTCCTTACATCACCTTATATCAAAAAAGATTGAAACTTTCAATGAAGGATAAAGTCCAAATGGCCTTGCTGAGTTTAGCTTTTCCTTGTGTGGGTCATGTTATGCCCTTCCTTCCCCTACCACTGAAAATGGGAGTTGCACTTCTGAATCATGATCCCATCAGCCATCTTCAAAAGTTTGAAGAATCACCAAGGTCCTTCAGAAAGTTGGCCCTAACAGATTCACTTGGAAAGTAAATAATTTCATATTGAGAATGCAAAACAACATTATTTGGAGTTTCGGCTAAATTCCTCTGGACCTAATGGCTTGCATCTTATGGTACTAAAAGAGATAGCTACAGTGGTAGTGGTAACGGATGCATTGGTTGTAATTTACCAAAACATCATTGGATTCTGGAAAAATACCAGTTTGGAAAAAAGTCTGTTTGGAAAATACCAGTCTGTTCAAAAAAGGGGGGAGGCAAAAAAAATAGCCTAACCAATTATTTTTGGAAAAGTGTTAGAATCAATTACTGTATTAGCAAGTACTATATTAGAAAGTAATAGCAGCACATTTAGAAAACCATAATCAAATCAAGGAAAGTTTGCATGGCTTCATGAAAGGGAAATTGTGTCTGACTAATTTCTTGGAGTTTTTTTGATGGAGTCTCAGCCAGAGTAGATAGTGGGGTATTATATTTGGAGGTATTATATTTGGATTTCTAGAAGACTTTCGACAAGATACAACTCAAAAGGTTAAGTAACAGGATAAGACCCCATGGTGTTTGAGGAAACAGAGAGTGTGGATGAGTTCTTTTTCAGGTTGGTGACCTGTAACCAGTGGGGTTCCACGGAATCCGTGCTACGGCTGCAGTTATCTATATTGTATATTAATAGAGGAAGAAAGCAAATGTATTTTAGCCAAATTTGCAGACAACACAAAACTAGGTGGAAAGTCAAGTTGTGAGAAGGATATGTTTTATAGAGAGGTACTGAGAGGTTAAGTAAGTGGGCAAAAAGTTGACAAATGGAGTATGGACAAATGTGGGAAAATGCAATGGTGTTCGTTTTGGGAAGGAAATGAAAGATTAGAATATTATTTAAAGGGAGAAAAGCTGTAGAAAGCTGCAACGCAAAGAGACTTAGGGGTACTTGTGCGTGAAATGTAGACAGATGCAACAGGTTATCAGAATCTTGTCTCTTATTTCAAGGGGGTTGAAATGTAAAAGTAGGGAGGTCTTACAGCAATTATGCAAGATGCTGGTAAGATTACATCTCGAGCACTGAACAGTTTTGGTCCCCTTTACTTAAGGAGGGATATTATTTCATTCGAGTCAGTTTAGAGAAGGTTCACCAGGATGATCCCCAGTATTAAGGGATTGTCCAATGAATGGACGCTAAACAGGTTGGGTCTACTCACTGTTTTGAAGAATAAGAGGTGATCTCATTGAAATGTATGGAATTGTTAAGGGGCTTCACAGGGTAAATGTTGAGAGGATGCTTCCCCTCACAGGAGAGTTTAGGATCAGAGAGCAAAGTCTCAGAATAAAGGGGCATCAGATTTAATACTGAGAAAAGGAGGAATTTCTTCTCTGAGGGTTGTGAGTTTTTGGAACCCCTTGCCACAGAGAGCTGTGGGGTAGAGTCCTTTTCTATATTTAAGGCTGTGATAGATTCTCGATCAGTGTAAGAATCAGTGGTTATGGTGAAAGGGCATGAAAGTGGATAAGAAGTAGGTTGGAACAGACTTGAAGGGCTGAAGGACCTACTCTGTCCCTATTTCCTATCATCTTATGGATTTCTTTACCCCCATGTGGCAGGCTAATACACTCAAGGGAAGTTTGAAGTGTTTTAAATGAATGACTTGAAATAGACCCATACACCAGTAAGCAATACCACTTTGTGACTTGCTATGATTAAATCAATTTTGATATGCACGATCAATGTGCTTTTACTGTCATTATAGTGTCAAATTGAAGCATGTATGTGGAAAAAATTAATTTTCTCTTCATGACAGATTGTCATATGTTGCAGTATAAATAAGCTGCTGTCTGACACTGAGGAATTACAGCATCTCCTCAAACTGAACTTGCCTAATGACCATTGTCAGGATAAAAAAGGCGGTTTGTCCAAAAAATGAATGATGTTGCTGGGGGTGATCAGTGCACTTTCTGCTGCAGAATGTTGTGGGAGTGGCTTGGGAAAACACTTCAGATGTCTCCGCTTGATCGCCATAGCTGTGAGAACGATTAAGAAGAGACCTCTTCATTTTATTTGACAGTCACAAGTGCAAATTCTCATTCATACAATCATGAAAATGTAGTTTGGGAATTTGAGGGTTAAAGCTACTCAACTGCAATATTAGAGTATCAGATGCATGTGCAGCTGTATTATATAAACATATGATGGTCAACAACAAATATTGAACTCTGATTTGAACAGCGCAATCAATTTTACACCATGTTTAAAAATAGATATGAGTTTAAAAAAAATTGAGCTGATTTCTGAACTGGCAGAAAATGCTTGAAAGACAGAAGTATATGGGTGTCTACTCTGAGTGTATTCAAATTAGGGCAGCATGGTGGCTCAGTGGTTAGCTTGGGAAATAAATCCCTGCAGTTAAAGGCAGCATCTTTGATCAAAGTGAAACATCATGACCGATGTCAATATTCAAATACTTTACCTGACGGCTCCAGTCATTAACCTGTGTGCCTTCAAACTGTCCTGAATGAAACCTGGCAGAGACGGGATCATGACAGAATCTACTGATATGTTACTTTTGAAGGATTTAGCTCCCTGCGGGCAGGTCAAAGCTGCCTCCTCTTGCCTTGCAAGGTTTAGCTCTATATCATTGATACTTTCTGACTGTGTTGAGAAGTTTCATTCTCTGTATTTTGAGACACAAGGCATGTAGTATGGGCATTCCTAATGAATGCAGTTCCAGTTAATTTGCTTTCCTAAATATCCAAACTATGTCTTCCCCTCTCTTAAAAGATGTGAGTAAAACTTCCTTTCTACCCTCTGCCCAGATGATTTTTCCCTACAATTTGCATCCTTTATTGGCTGAGCGAGTCTGTGAGTAAGCCATTCCTGGATCTTTGCAGAGCACCTCTGAAACTTTTCACAGGGATGATTTTCATGCCTCTTTGTAGCAAAGCTTGTGGTATGTCCATAGGTCTACCCCACCAGTTCACTGTGTGAAAAATCACATCGGAGTCTGTGCTTAATGCAGCGTCACACGGGCTTTCTGCTAAGTCTTTAAACTAATGAGGTGTGGAGACAACAGCCCGATTATATTAAGTATTTTTCAAAATAAGGCAAGAGCCTATCATTCATCCTTTCTCGGTCCATTCAGAGTGAAAACATATTGCGGTCAAAAATTTGAGAGGATTTTCTTTGTGAATTGGAAGGTATAAAATAATTTTATTTCAGCTTTGCAGATGAGGTAGTCCGTATTACAAGATGCCTGGGAAATGGTGAGCTGATTATTCTCAAGTAAGGAAGTGGTTTATGATGGAAAGAGACTGGAGAGCAGAAAAAAAACATAAATGGATTTAAAGCAACAAAAAAAGCGAGAAAGATAACATTCCTTTTTAACAGTATACCAGATGTAACTGTGAATACTGTATTTAAAAAGAAAACAGAGCAGCTATTATTCTGATCTGGCAGCTGCAAAATGGAAAAAGTGAGGAGTTTTTGGGAAATGTTTCAAAATATTGCATCTCTATTCTATTTACATGTTAACAAAGCAGGTACTTGGTTACTCAAACTAAGGAATGCATGATCTAGGAACAGGAGTAGGCCACTCAACTCTTTAAAGCTGTTTTGTCATTCACTAAGACCACGGCTGATCTGATTATCCCACATTACTGCTGTTGTGTAAGGATTTTCAATCCTGGCGCAACATTGATATTATCAGGGAGGTGATCCGCATTGGGTGTAAGTAGCACAGTGTGGATAGAGTTGGTCGGTTAATTAGAATGTTGAATGAGAAATAAAATGAGAATGGATTAGATAGACAGAAACACACACAGGAGATTGTGTTTCAATAACATAACAATAATATTAGGACCTGCTAATCCTACATTTTATACCTGATTACCATGTAAAGTTTTAATTAACATGAATATGCAATAAACAGATTTCTAAAGAAGGCTAAGTCTGAAGATAGTTGTCCACCTCCTTAATCAGTCTGCCTTGAATCCAAACTCTGAGACTTGAGTGTAAAACAATGCAACTAAAGATAGTGGCAGTGACAGCATCTATTGCTGAGAAAACTGTTTCATTAATGAAGATCTAGAAGCAGATCTGAAGTCATCTGGAGAACAGAAAAACTGAAAAAAGGCACTTCTGTTAAAAAAAAAGTTGGTACATAATTTAAGACCAGTTAACAGGCAGAAGAGTCACCGAAATGAACAGAAAGCTACTGCGGAGAAACCACCAAAGACAACTGTAAGTCAATAAAAGCCTTCTGCAACCAGTATTAGGGGAAGCAAACTCCTAGGGGAAAAGGCTGTGAGAGGAGTAAAAGTCTACTTTCAGTGTAGAGGATAAATTTAGATTGAGCACTCACTCACAAATGAGACCAATTACTGGATATTCAGAGCAGATTTAATCTGAGAGGAAAAGCTTGAACTCTACCTTTTAGCTTTGTTTAGAGATTTCTGACAGTGATTTAGCAGGATTAGACTGTTTACTCAATGACAAATTTAACAGTAAGCAAATTCATTAGAAAGAGGCTTAAAATAAACTAACTGGAAAAAAATCAGGAATAAGAATTGTTTCTGGAAATGCAAAGTTTCAGAGCCATAACAGTGAAGTTAAATCTTTATTATTTCAGTGGTTTGGGTAAAATATAAATTTTATTCAGTAACTCAAAGTTTTATGATTTTCTACTTGTTTATTAAAAGCATCATAGTTGAAAGAAAGAGTACACATTTGATTATATAGTAATGAATTTTGTGCAAAAATAACATAATGGTAGCCATGTTTGATAGTCAAACATCATTGAATCTTATTGATTCAAGCTACTTTGAGAAGATTTCTATGGACAGATCTTTTGGAAATACTCTACCGTTTTACAAAAGGTATATCGTAATTTCATATCTAGAATACCTAAGGTGTTGGTGAGATCACAGTTCAAAAGTGCTCCTGGAAGAATCTGTAGATAACTTCATTAACAACCTGTATGTACTATCTTAACCATGCAATTGTGAAATCTTACAGCAGCAGCTCATTTGTAACAGACTTGTCATTAGTCTGTAGGATAAAATCAGTCACTGCACTACTTCAGTCAAACGAGGACCTAACTCACTAGAATGAGCAGATCAAAATCCAGTGGATACTGAATTTATGAAATTGTTCAAGAAGCATTATGCAACATAAATTCTATTTTCATGTGGAATATTCTACAATGTTGATTACTTAATTTGACTAGACAGACCTGTCATCTGAAAAATATACCACATGTAATGACACCAAAGTGAATTCCTAAACAATGTAAGTACCAATTGTGTTTAAAATCCAAATACCACCAGTGAAATCCAAACTTCCCGGTCTTACTCCAACAATATTTTCATTTAGGTCACTTAGTGAAGATATGCTACAGTCAACAGAACATATCAAACTAAATTGTTTTCAAGATAACATATACATTTATGCATTGGAACAGAACATTGAACAGGTCAATACTCTAAAGGCAAGTTTTGGTTGAAAAACAACTAGCTATGTGCATTTGAACAATACCACTCTTTTCTTGGAAGTTATGCCATCACATGATCCAACTGCTGTTGGTAGAGAAAAATAAGCAACATAATTTCCTCATGCACTCCTACAGCTACAACAATACAACACATCTCCACAAGTACTGCACATTCAGGGTGTGGGATCTGGCTGCCAGACTAATTAAATCTCTCAGCTAAAGGAAATCAGGAGGGTTAAAAAGCTCACCAACTTTGTTTCAAGTGTTTATATTTCTTGTCCTATATTCCTTAGCAACCCATTGACACAGATGAAACAAGTCAATTATTTGGAAAGGACAGGAGAGATGAGCATACAATTGGATAGTAAATGTTTTACAAAGAAGTAATCTAAGTAACCCATCTGAGAATGATTAACATTTGTATACAAATGTGGAAGGGGTCATATTGCATAGATATTTAAGACCTTGAGCAATCTAGGGATAATATCACAGTGCTGCTCCCCAATGGGCATAAATAGCACAATGCAGGCAATGTTAGATAGCTAGATAAGAGATTGATTGATAGAGAGAAAGAAGAGTGTATTAGAGAGAAATAAATGTAGAGAATAGTCTTTAAATAATGTAACAGTAAGATTAAAGCCTGGTACATCTGTGATTACCATGTATAGTTATATTTTGTAATAATATGCAGTAAACAGATCTAAGGAAGCCTAAACTTGAAGATCATCCTTGACCTTGCTTTCTACTTGACTAATATGGCTTGAACTCAGTCTTTATTGGCATAAAACATATTGCAAGAGACCTACCTACTCCCAGTGAACTTTCATCCTGTTGTTTATCAAGGACTTCTGCCTTAAATATACTCAAATGTTTTGCCCCACTTCTTTTGAGAAAGGGAGCC
Source organism: Chiloscyllium plagiosum (assembly GCF_004010195.1). Lineage (NCBI taxonomy): Eukaryota > Metazoa > Chordata > Chondrichthyes > Orectolobiformes > Hemiscylliidae > Chiloscyllium > Chiloscyllium plagiosum. The sequence goes on from NC_057715.1 coordinate 69,766,409, forward strand.
CCAAAACCTCATGACCCTGAAACAAAATGTTTCACCTCATCTCTTATTTGAAAGAGTGAACTTTAGTTCAAAGTTCTCCCGCAAGACAGATCCTCTACACATCGAACCATCAAGACTCCTTAGGAATTTGTACCAAATTGCCTCATACAATTGTAAACTCCAGTGGTTGCAAGTCTACCCTGTTCAACCTTTACTCATTACAAAACCCTCACATTCCAGCCATTAATCTAATACATCATCTCTGCAATTCTTCCAATACATTTACATTCTTTTGAAATAAGGAAACTGATGAGGTACACAATATTCTGGATGTGATCTCACCAGTGACATGTATAATTAAAGTATTGCCTTCTGAGCTTTGTATTAAATTCCCCTCCTAATAAATAATATTTTATTTGCTTGCTTAATTTCTTGATGTACCTACATTTAACCTTTTGTGATTTATGCATTCGCATATCCAGATCTCTCTACATCTCAGAGCTCTCTACATCTCAGAGCTCTGTCATCTCTCACTGTTTAGAGATTATGCTTTTATGTTTTTCCTGTCAAAATGAACAATTTAACTTTTGCCACATTATAGTCTGTTTACTACATTTTTGTCCATCTCTTTAACTTGCCTGTGTGCTTTTGTAACCTTATTATGTCCTATTCACAATTTACTGCCTATCTTTATGCTATCAGCAAATTTAGTAACCATATCTTCACTCTCTTCATCCGAATCATTTACATATATAAATCATTAGAAGTTGAGAGCCCAGCACTGGTCTCCGTGGGATACTACTCATTACAGTTTGCTAATCAGAAGAATATTTATGCTTCCTGTCTGGCTCGCTAACAGGAAACAATATTCTATTTATTTCAGCATGTTATCCCTTATACCAGGAGCTATTATTTTTGACAATAAACTTTGAGGTACTTTATCCAATACCTTCTGGAAGTACAAATACATTATGTCCATTGGTTCCCCTTTATCCTCAGCATGTGTTAATCGCTCAAAAAACTCCAATATATTGGTTAAATGTGATTTACCTTTCAAAACCCATGTTGACTCTGGTTAACTACCTTGAATTTATCCAAATGCTTTGCCATAATATCTTTAGAAGTTCAAACATATTTCCTCTGGCATTTGTTAATGTGCAGTTTCCTGCTTTCTGTCTCCATTCCTTTTTTGAGTTAGAGTTGCATTCACTTCTTTCCAACCTAATAGAGCCTTCACTGAATTTAGTGAATGGTTTTAATATTTCAAAATGCATTAACTATGTCACTGGTGACTATTTTTTATACTCTTACAATAAAGCCCATGAGAACGCAGTCAGCCCCCAGCTCTAACAATTTGCTCTGTTCCACTTCCCTGATGATTGTGATTTTTCTGAATTTCAGTCTCTCTTCCATTTCCTGATTTCCAGCTATTTCTGTGATGTAACATATTCTCTGTAAGTAAGATTGATGCAGAATACCTGTTCCATTCAGCTGCCACCTTGTTTCGAATTCTCATTCCCCAAACTCATTTTCTATAAAACCAATGCTCACTTTAACTCTTTTATAAAAACACACTCTTTCCTATACATTTTTATTGTGAGCTTTCTCTTGTACTCTACATTTCTTTCCTTCCTTATTAAACTTAAATCATGCTTTGCTTTTCATATCATATCCAATCTTCTGACCTGCCATCAGTAATTTGCACAATTATATGCTTTTCCTTTTCTGTCTAATACTATCTTTAACATCTGTTTTAGTAACCAAGAACGATGTTTTTTTTTGGAATATATTCTGTGTATTCTAGAATATTCTCTTAAATCCATGCCACTACATCTCTCTTAACCTATCCCTTAACCTAATTTTCCAGTTCATCTTTAGCTAGTGTTGCTTCTATGCCTTAATAATTGCCCTTATGTATATTTAAAATACTTGAACCCACTCTCTTTCTAGACCTAAATCATCATATGATTGTTGCAACCTTCACTGTGATATCATTCAGTAAGTGAATCTTATTACAGAATACCACACTTAGTTTACAGTTGACTATAGAAAGTGCTACTCTAAGAAATTTGCAAAACCATTTTATGAACTCCTCACTTAGGTTGCTTTTGCCTATATGATATCTTTCCAGTCTATATGTAGATTTAAAACACCCATGATGATTATGTGCCTTTCTGATTAGCTCCCATTATGTCTTCCCTTAACCACACAGCAAGGCACAGTATATTCTTATGGGTCCCCTACATCATGTTTACAAGAGATTTCATGTCTTTATAATTTCATAACCTGTAGCTGACACTTTCTGAGTGCTTGGTCAGAACATCTTGCTACTAGATTTAATATTTCTTACAGTGAGACAAAGAGAAACTGATGAATGTTTACTGCTGAGAATGTCAGAAATGACCTGTGCTGCATTTACGTTAAAAATCACCAGGCGGAATGTGTCAGAGGGAAAGAACTCTGCATATTTGTATAGTAACTGAAACATTTTGACCTGTGAGTACGTAAGATATGTCAGTAAAGAAAAGGAAACAGTCTTTGGATGGCACACCAGTGTGGCAGCTCGTTCTAGCTTCAGTATCGTTTCATAGGCATTGGAAATGACTTTCCCAAATGTTCTGTTGTTCATGTGTAGATATTGACTATCAGTGAGCTATTTGATGGTGTGGAAAATATCGTCTTTGCATATTCACTTCACGACAATATTCAATAGATACCCATCAGCAGGAGAAACCTTGGCCATTTTATTCTCTCTCTCCAAAAAGTGAAATGCTGAACACCAAATCTTTGTAGTTGTCTCCAGGTAGAAGGAGATGCCAGAGGTGTGATGGGGAGAGAGACTACATCATATCTTGGTTTCGTATTTATTGAGCTTGATTCGTGAGTCCAAGTTCAATTATTTTTCAGATTTCTCCAGGTTTACATGAGAGTTTCTTTAAGTGTAAGTGTGAATGCGACATTAGTTTATTGTTGACCTTAAATTCTAATAGGAGCCTAGTTTTAATGTGCTAGAGGGATGTTAACATAGCACTCCTTTAATTCTTCCAGGAGATAGTCTTCTTATATCTTGATAGTGGCTTGGATCCATTCTGACACAAAGACTGACTGATATGAAAATAATTCTGAGAAAATACGATACTGTGAGTTCCCACATAATACTGCACTGTTTAAAAAACACATTTTCACCATTGATATTGGTGGGATGCTGTGCAGATTTTAATGTCATTCTCTCTGAAAGTTACCTTGATGGTACTGAATAAAAACCATTTCATGTTACTGAAATGGATTACTTTTAGGAAGTTGTCATGACCATGACCTGTTTAGTCTATTCAACCTCTACGCTAGTGAAATCTGTGTTTATGTGAAGTTGTATGTGTCACACTTCCTGTCTAATCCACATTACTAAAGATGACAACATATGATTTAAAAGCCCATTTTTCACAATCTGAATCCTTCCAAACTATTACTCCTGTATTTTCCTTCACTGGGAATCATTACATTGTATACTTTGCTGTTAGTAATGACCTTAAGACATATTTCTTGGGTTATCTTCCTGCCAGGCTGTAGCTACCAGTGTTTCTCTCGGAGGGTCAAGTGGAAAGCTTCTTCTCCTGGGATTTAGTGCATTGTCTTTGAGAAAATCATTAAAATAATTCCACAGAGGCCGGTATCCTGTCACCAAGTCACCCTTTATTTACACATGCATAGTACTTGAGACTGGTTTGGCTTTGTCAGAACCAGCTGTCAGAATGAACAGAACTTCTGCAACTCCTGTTTATATCTGTCAGCCAGGGCTCCCTGATTGGATGGGGTTAACAACCTCAATCAGGGAACTCATTCAATGAGGTCCACCTTCAGTCTTGTTCATTAATGCAGCTTGTGACTGATGGACCTGTATTAAAAGTTTTAAATGTAGTGCTTACAAAGTATTTGAAGTGCAGCATTCTTTATATTATGTATTCCACTAAATTCCACTAAACAGAAGGACAGGATGTGCTTGAGTGTCAAATTACTGCTGCAGAGTTAGGGTTAGATGATTTTCTCTCCCAATTACCCTGAAAAGGTTGACTCTTGCCGCAGCTCAATTCTGCAGCTTCTGAGTGGCCTGTGCTGTTTTGTCTGAGTGGCCATTGGAAGTTAGTGCTGAGAATGAATAGTCAAATAAATGGTTTTGAGCTGAAGTCATTTTGTTTTGTGGGCATATAGTGGAAACCAATTGCAGAAATCTGTCAGGAAAATGTGGCTAATTCAAAGAACTATACTTTTAAATAGAGTTATTTCACACACATTGAATCTTTCAGATGCAAATAGCTGTTGGATATAAACTTGGCCTAGATTATTTCAAGCTATAAGAAAGAAACTCTGTAAAGTAGTTGTTTAGGAAGAGACCAGTTAATAAATAAAAAGGGATTTTCAATTACATAGTACTCTACATGACTTTAGAAGATCTAAAAGCATAATATAGCCAATGAAGTATCCAGATCATGATACATTAGGCTGGAAATTACTGGATGATGGTTCCTTACCTCCACCCCACTGGGAGAAAAATCAGCAGCTAGTTAGAAGCCTGCCCTACAGCCATAATGCACTCTGGGCAGGCTAAACAAGCACTGAGTAGGACCTCTGCCCCTCAGAGGTGGAGTGGTGGGAGGGTGGGGTGGGTTGGGGGGTGAATGCATGTGTAGTGTGGCGTGGGTACCCTCCCTATATTACGTAACCCCTCCTGCAAAAAATGCACAAGGTATGGACACACAACATCCGGCCTGTTACTAATCCGAAAACATATAATACTTTCATTTCGGGGAATGGGAAACCACGTTTTACAAATCAAATAAATTCAAGAAAATGAAACATCATATTAAAAGCAGATAAAATGACCAACTCAGAGCCCTGAGGTAATCTATGTTGACACCTGAGTGAGAGGATTCCAGATAAAACTGCGAGGTATCTTTGCTAGAATATTAAAGTTGCCAGAATCCATTATTCTGGCAGACATCCACCTCTCAACATTAAAAATCAATTTAACTCAATATTTAGCTACTGCCGATTTGAATTTATTCATGGAATGTGGGCATTGCTGGCTGGGTCAGCAATTATTGTCAATTCCTGATTGCCCTTGAGAAGAAATGAAAGCCAAAATTGCTGGAAAGGCTCAACAGCATCTTGGAGAGAAACCAGAGTTAATGTTTCAGGTTCAGTGACCCTTGCTCAGAACTGATAGTATCTGGGAATTGAAAAGACGATGGTGAGCAATACACACCTTAACTCTTTTCACTGTGTGGATCTATGGTATAGCAGTGAGATCTGAATTTGGAGAAATCTTAGGAGCTACACAACTTTGGAGACCTGTCTTCTTGAACTGCTGCAGTCCCTGAGGTGTAGGTACATTCACTGTGCTGTTTGGAAGGGATCCTACAACAATTGAAGGAATGGCAATCTGGTTCCACATCAGGTGTGTGCCTCATTTTGGATTTTCATGCTGTTGCTCAAGAAACAAATGTTGGACTCAAAAATAAATCTCCAGTATTTCATGAAGATATCCTGGGATCTTTTCAATTGGGCCCATGTTTAACATCTCATAAGAAATTCATTTAAGTGATCAGGTAGGGCCTGATCAACCCTGCCGCTCCTCCTCCCCTCCCCACACCCCTCACCTTCCAGAATTAGAGAGTGCAATATTGTCAAATTTAAGCATTATTTCTGGGCGCTGGAGTGCAAAGACAATGCAGCACTATCACTCAAAACTGAATTGTCTTTCTAAAAGATCTTTGCACAGGCTTTGCCAGTTGCATTTACAGTTTTTATTGAATCCTGGATGTTGATTCTATTTTTCCTGATCAATAAAGCACATTATGGGCAGCAGAAAATATCATAGATATCTGTGAATATGAGAAAGATACGTTTTTGGTGTAATTCATTTTAAGATGTTCCACAGAAGTTCTGCTTGATAACTTCTGTCTATCCCCAGGAAATCCAAATATTCCATTAATTCTCAAATTGGAACAACAATAAGTCAGTTCGGGGAAATTGCAACTTGAAAATCTTCAAACCTGAACCAAGGTAGAACTGCACTTGGAAGCAGGAAAGAAATGACAGAAAACAATTTTGTGTTTTGTGAGTGCCATCAACTGTAAGTTCTTGCGTGCTCCTCAGTAAATTACCATGTTAAGCCAATTTAGTTCAACTGTGTGAATTGTGCATTGTGCTGAAGATGATTTATGTGAATTGCCCTTTGCCTTAACTCTCTCCTGTAAATACTGGATTCGGAGATGCCGGTGTTGGACTGGGGTGTACACCTGATGAAGGAGCGTCGCTCCGAAAGCTAGTGTGCTTCCAATTAAACCTGTTGGACTATAACCTGGTGTTGTGTGATTTTTAACTTTGTAAATACTGGAGGCTGTTTCAGAAAAGTGGGAAGGGTACATGGACTGAAGTCTCTATTAATGATTTTCTCAATCGTTCATCAATGAGTGCATCTTTGAATGGAGACAAGATATTGATTTGGTGACCCATCCAACAAATGTAAAATGACCTTGAGGGAATCTATATCATCCTCAGGACAATGCCTTTGTTTGGTAGCTACAGGGTAACAATGTCCAGGAAAGTACCAATGAAATTTGAGAACTTAACACTATTCAGTTGTTTGTAGAACCTTAAGAAAGAATTAAGTAATCAACATTGGTCAACGAACGAATTATTTGAGCTGTGTTTCTGGCATTTACCAAATTCAAATGAAAATACTTGGAGGATGCAGGATGCTTTTTCAAACTATTGAGTGAACTCCTAAACCTATTTCATACAATACAAGATAATGATTTAGGCCTTGACCTACATAGTTATATTGTACTCCTTCTAAAGTCTGCTTAGAGGAGCTTACAATGGTGAATGTTGACTACAAATCTGGCTAACACCATTTCATGTTGTCTGCTTGGACAATTAATAACAAATGGGAGCATGCCAATCTGTCACCATGAGCAAAAAAGCAGTGGTTTTTAAAAGGTGCAAGGGATGAGTGTTTTCATGCTGCAGCTACTAATGCAGTTTGACTGAATCCAGCAGGGTGTGAAAAGGCTCTCATTCTTATTTTAGCAAATTCCTAATCTTCATGGTCCTAGGAGCTGGTACCTAAAGTGGTGAGTGAATTAACATCAGGCTTCAGTGCCTGACATATGAGATCTTGGCAATCTTTGAATATATGTTTTATTAATTTATTCTTCACGTGTTCTGCCAGAAACTACTACTTCCTATTTTAATCACACTTTCTCACACTAGGCCCATAGCCTTAATGTTATGAACTTCTCAAGTGCTCATCCAGGTACTTGTTAAAAGTTTTGAGATTTCCAGGCTCAACTATCCTCCCAGGCAGTGCATCCCAGACCCCCAACATTGCCTGGATGAAAAAGCGTTTCCTCAAATCCCCTCAAACCTTTTGCCTTTCACTTGAAAATTATGCCCCCTTGTTATTAGCCTTGTGACTAAAGGAAATCACTACTTTCTATATGCCTTGGCCATATTCCTCATAATCAACTACACCTCTGTCTGGCTCCCCACTAAAATTCCCTGTTCCAAAGGAAAAGACAACTCGAGCTTCATTTCAGCTGAAATGCTCCATCCAATGCAACATCCTGGTGAAACTTTTGCACCCCCTCCAGTGCAATCACATCCTTCCTATAGTATAGTGACCAGAACTGCATTCAGTGCTTTATCTGTGGCCTAACCAAAGTCTATATTGCTCTAACATGATCTCCCTTCTCTTATAATTTATGCTGTGACCAATAAAGGCAAGCATCCTATATGCCTTCTTAACTACCTATTAACCTGTCCAACCACTTTGATGGATCTGTGCACAAGTATCCCCAGACCCTCCCGAGCATCCTAGTGTCTTGCCAGTCATTGAATACTCCCATGTCTTGTTCCTTCTTCTAAAGTGAATCAGCTCACATCATGTATTGCTATATATGGGGTACTGGGTGGAGGAGGAGATGAGGTGAAATAGAAAAAGGGCTAGGGAACCTAGTGAAGGGACTAAAAAAATTATGGCCTAATGTAATTTCATAGCAGTGGTTCAGTTTCTACCCATTTTGTATTCATGTTGCTACTGTCCCTTTTATTTCATGAACCATGAGTATGTTCACATATATATTGTGCAACACCTTATGACATACCTCTTGAAAGTCCGTGTACACCCCAGAAACAGTGCTATCCTCATCAACCTTCTCAATTTCCTCACCAGAAAATTGCACTGAGTTAAACATAATATGTAAAGCCATACTGGCTCTCCTTAATTAATCCATCTATACCAAATAAATATTCACTTTGTCCTGAATTATTATTTCTTGCAATATCCTCACCACAAATGTTTAAACTGCCTGGCTTTAGTTGTTGAGCTTGTCTTTATATCTTTTTCTTACAGGGGTGTAAGATTTGTAATTTTCCAGTTCTCTGACACCATCCTAAAATTTAAGAGGTTGGAAAATGTCCCTAATTTCCATCCTTATTTCTCTCCGTATCCTTGATATACCTCAACCAATCTTAGTGATTATTTACTCTAGGTACAGACAGCTTATTCCCTACCACCTCCGAAACAATGTTAAACACTTCAAGTGGTTAAATTACTTCCTTGATTTTTTACCAGGATCTGAGTAGTATCTTCTTTGGTAAAGACATTTGCAAAGTATTCATTTAAAACAATGCCTCCGATTCCACAGAAAGTTCCTTTTTGTTTGTTCCCTTATCAGCTCCACTCCTCCTTTTTCCACCTTTTCTTTAATTTATATGTTCATAGAAGCCCTTGGGATTCCCTTTTATGTTGGCCACCACTCTCTTTTCATACTGTCTCTTTGATTCTCCTAGTTGGTTTTTCCCTTTCCCTCTGAATCTTGAAAATCACACAACACCAGGTTATAGTCCAACAGGTTTATTTGGAAGCACTAGCTTTTGGAGCGCTGCTCCTTCATCAGGTGGTTGTGGAGTATGGGTGATAAAGGAGCAGCAACCCAAAAGCTAATGCTTCCAAATAAGCCTGTTGGACTATAACCTGGTGTTGTGTGATTTTTTAACCTTGTACACCCCAGTCCAACACCGGCACCTCCAAATCACCTCTAAGTCTTGCCTACTGAGACTGGTTCTCAGTTCTATTATCTACCTGGCATCTGTCATAAGCACACTATTCCTACTTCAACCTATTCTCTCTTTCTTTCAATATCCAGGGAATGCTGAATTTGTTTGTGTCACATTTTTCTTTCTTTGGAATATACCTTGACTGTGCCTAAATTCCCTCACACATCCCATTACAGACAGCCCCTTGTTCAATTACAGTTTAGCTTGATTCCAGTTTATCTCTCCCAGATTCATTTTCATCTCTTTGAATTTGGTTTTCCTCCCTTTAATTACTTTAACTGTAGATTGTTGCTTCTTCTTTTCCATAACCAACTAAACCTCATGATTGCTGTCAACCCCTATATTTATCCTACTGACTCACTTACCTCAGCTCATTCTGAAGAAATAGGCCCAGCAGTGCTTCCTTTTTAGTTGGACTGCTGTAGCAAATTTTCTTGAACACATTCTAGGAACTCTTCTCCCTCTCTGCCCTTTACACTACCACCACCCAATTCTCTATTCAGATGGAACAACATAGGAACATAGGAATTAGGAGTGGGAGTAGGCAATTCAGCCCTTCGAACCTGTTCTGCCATTTAACATGATCATGGCTGATCTTATCCTGGTCTCACCTCCACTTTCCTGCCTGCTCCCTGTAGTCCTTTATCCCGCTTTTCATCAGAAACATATCTATTTCTTTCTTGAGTCTGTTGATTGATTCTGCCTGCACTGCACTCTTGGTGGCAGTGAGTTCCACAGATTCACAACCCTCTCAGAGAAGTAATTTCTCCTCATCTTAGTTTGAATCCAACTCCTTTCACACTATATATGTATGATCTCTTTGAGACTGTTTGAGACTGTCCCATAAGGGGGAACATCTGTTCAATATCCACCCTATCAATCCCCTTTAGCATTTTATAAACCTCAAATAGATCCCTTTGCTCATTCTTCTGAACTCCAGTGAGTACAAGCCCAAGATAATTGAAGTCCTCCATTATAACTATTCTATAGTTCTTGAGCCTCACTAATTTCCTTACAACTTTGTTCCCTTACATTATTGTCACTAATTGGTGGCTGTAGATTACACTGAGCAAGGTAATTACAGCCTTTTGTTTCTGGGCTCTGGCCAAATAGATTCTGCCTCGACATATCTGCAACATTCTCATGTATGTTCAGTAACCCCATTCAGACTTTATTACTTTTTCCCTTCTGAACACACTTTCTATGACGTTGCTGACTTGTTCGCTGAGCTGGTCAGTTTGTTCGCAGACATTTCGTCACCACGCAAGGTAACATCATCAATGCGATGAAGCATTGGGGTTCTGTCCCACTTGCTATTTATGTGTCTGGTTCTGCTGGGGTTAGTGCTGTCATTTCCAGTTTTGTTGTTGGTATACGGGGTTCAAATCTACTTGTTTGTTAATGGAATTCCAGGTTGAGTGCCAGGCTTCCAGGAATTCCCATGCATGTCTCTGTTTGGCTTGTCCTTGGATAGATTTGTTGTCCCAGTCGAACTGGTGTCCTTCGCTGTCTGTGTGAAGTGACAAACGTGATAGCTGGTCATATCTCTTCGTGGCTAGTTGGTGTTCATGTACCCTGTTGGCTAATTTCCTTCCTGTTTGCCCTATGTAGTGTTTTGGCTAAGAAGGAAATTAGCCAACGGGGTGCACAAACACCAACTAGCCACCAAAAGACATGACCAGCTATCACTTGCATCATTTTACATAGACAATGAAGGACACCAATTCGACTGGGACAACAAATCCATCCGAGGACAAGCCAAACAGAGGCATGCATGGGAATTCCTGGAAGCCTCGCACTCAACCTGGAACACCATTAACAAACATATAGGTTTGGACCCCATATACCAACAACAAACTGGAAATGACACCATGAACCCCAGCAGAACCAGACACACAAACAGCAAGTGGGACAGGACACCAACGCTTCACCAGGGGCACACTGATGATGTTACCTTGCATGGTAATGAAATGTCTACAAACAAACTTACCAGCTCAGCGAACAAGTCAACAAATGCATCCACAACCTGAGCTACAAATCTTCTCATACTCTAAACACCTTATATCTTAATATTTTCAAGTCTCATGCCATGGGTCTCAACCAATATTCTATATTCACCTTGGTGCTCCTTGATTATATCCCCCCTGGGTTCATACAGCACTGACATGTTATTTTCAACTCTCCCTAACAGCACTCGCAAATTACACCAAAAAGAAATCAATCCTGGCACATATTTTGGTGCAACCAATCTGACCAGCACAGGTCCCATCTCCTCCAGGGAAATCTAAAGTTCTTCTTCCTGCATCACCTTTCCAGCAGCAGATTTCCCAGCCTTGTAACTGCATCATTTATTTGGCAGCTGCTTTTATTGTTGACTGCCAGGAACAAAGATGGTGAAGCCCATATAATCACACTGCAGGTCAGGGTCAAACTCCTGAAATCAACCTTTCAGCCTGTCATAACAATATGGCAGAAAGGAAATCCCAATGCTATAACATAAGCTGAGGATTTATACTGGGATAAAATGTAATTGAGTGAATTCTGGCAAAGCAGGAGGTTAGAAATCCACTAGAATTCTGGCAGCAGTGGTGGGGGCAAAGGGGAGGTGGTTGTTTGTGGTTGTAGCAAATTTGAAGTGTTGTCGAAATTTGTACAGAAGCACAGACTGGGTGAGTCGAGGTCCCCACAGACTGGGTGATCTAGGAGCATCATGCAAACATAGACTGCAGAACTTGAATTATCAATAGGAGCTGCTTAGATGTTCACTTGTTCAGAATGATCAATGCCTGGCACTTGCATGACATGAATGTCAAGTACCATTTATTAGCCATAGCCTGTATTTTGCCCAGGTCTTGTGGCATGTGGGCATGGACTATTTCAGTAACTGAGATGTCTGTTGCATTTTGTGTCTTTGTTGCCGAGTCAACAAAGAGTACCTCCTTCTAAATCCTCTTCCATTCATTTTTTTAGATTTGCCATGTTTGTGCTGCCACCAGTAGCAGCTAACATTGGACAATTAAATATTGTGTTCATATCTTGAAGGAGCTTGCCTCACTTTAATATGAAGGTAGGTTCAGTAAAAAGTATTAAGGCAGTTGAAATCTTAAGCTGACAATGAGCCAGAAATTCAATTTACTTTAATACACAGCAGCAATATAATATAAATTTGGAGTTAAGCTATCCTGAGTCAAAAGAAAAAAAAAGAAAATAGGCCAATTTTTCAGTTCAGTAGAGGAACAGTATAGTTACTGCAACAGATTGTGTTTAGAACTGGATGCAAATGTGAAGTTGGCTGAGGTATTGAAATTGGAGAGCTTGCCTTGAAGTTGGCCAAGTTAGTGTCTGCACTCATTACTTAGTGTCTGAACTCGACTTTTATGAGCAGGAAAGGAAGCAATCAAACCAATGCTTAATTTCTTTTGGATTTCAGTTAAATATTTTCAAAAGGATTATCTGTTCAAGCACACCAAACAAAATCAAAGAGTAAATGCATTGGAAGCAGTTCAGAGAAGGTTTACTAGACTAATACCTGGAACAGGAATATTGCCTTATGATGAAGGATCAGGCAGGCTAAACTTGGAATTCAGAGGAGTAAAAGATTACTAACTGAAACATGTCAGATCCCAAGAGGTCTTGACAGGATAAATGTTTCTTCATGGGAGAATCCAGAACTCTAGAGGTCATTGTTTAAACATCAAGGATCATCCATTTAGAACAGATGGAGTAAAATTCTTTCTCTCATTGTGTCATAAATCTTTGGAACTCTCTTCCTGAAAAGTTGCTGGATGCAGAATCATTGATGTTTTAAGGTAGAGGTAGTTAGATTCTTGTTAAGAAAGGAGTTGAAAGGTTATCAAGGGTAGTTAAAAATGTGGCTTTGAAATTACAGATAGTTTAGCCATGATCCTTTTGAAAGATGGATCCAGCTTAAGGGGATGAATGGCTTAATTCTAATTTTCTTGTTTATATCATAATTTCATTGTATTAGTACCAATAGAATAAGGCTTGTAGTGTGTTTTAAAATTGAACCTTTTAGTAATTCAAATTATAGCAATTTGATATTATGTATTTAAATACAAAAGGATACCCTTGCATATTGAATTATCCAGCCACCTATTTATAGCAAAACATCAAGTGTATAGATATCATTCAGAATGTGGTTACATTAGAGTCTGCAGAATGATTCAATAATGTAATCAACTGTTAAAGTTTCCCCTTGAAATGTTAACTGTCCATTGACTTTAACGTCTGGGAATTAGCTGTTCAGTCACATTGTCAGAGATATCCCACATGATCTGTATTTTTTAATACCTAATGTTGTTAAAGTTATAATTTGTCATATATTTCTGGTAGTGGTGGTGTCAGGAAAAACTATTCCCTTTGTCTATTTTTCTAAATAATGTCTCCTTGCAGAGACTTCAAGGTTACTGAAACTCCTCATGTGATTCTGACTACTGGTACTCAACATCTCTCACATCAGAAATCAAAGGTTTGCTGTCTGTATAATTTTCATTTACATGAAGTACGAAAGGAGTCATACACTGAATCAAACCATGCTGCTCTCCCTTGTAACTTGGAGCTTCCATTTCAGCAATAACTGTGATATTTTCAGAAGTCAGCTTTATTCCGTTGGATACCTAAGAACTGGCATTAGCTCGTCTTAACAACATATTTATCTGTGCATAGTTTTGTCCATTTTCTTTGTTCTCTCTATGGCTTCATGTAGATGCAAATCATGGTCTTGTTCATTCATCCCGAAGACCTTGGTATCATCAGCTATGCTGACTGTTCATTTTCATCCTTATATGTCTCATCAATTTTTTGTTGGAACACATTCTGGCTTACTTCAATGCCAAAGTGTGGATACAGAAATTTGTCACATCCAAAGGGTGTGTTCAGTGTTGCCAACAATTAAGATTCTTCATCTAACGTTTCGTTCCAGTATATTTTTCTGGCATTAAGTTTGCTGAGAACCTTTTTATTGCCACTGCATGCATGATCCCTTCCAGTGGTGGAAGGTGATATAGTGATTCCTTTTTATTGCCTGATGAAGATCTTTGTGATCCAGGCAGATTTGTAGGCTATCATTTTGCTTCTCTCACTCACAACCTTTCACTCACAATCTGTAACCAAACAGTTGGCTCTGTGACTCTAATCATCATTATCTTCCATCTCTTGGAGCTCTGATACTTTTTTGTATCCAGATTATAGCACAGTAATGACTGATGTCCCACACTGGATACCTTTCTTTAACTTATGCATGTACATATATTTCCTAAACCCTATTGCAATAATATAACAATATAACAACACTTAACATTCCATTATAGCAAGATTGTTGTTAAAATGTGGAATGGTGACAGTGATTATGTTCTGAAGAAGTTATTTTGAATTTGAAACATAAACTCTTTCTCTCCCCATAGATGTTCCCTAACCTGCTGAGTTTCTCCAACATTTTCAGCTTTTATTTTAGTGTTAAAGTTATGCTGGTTATTATTCCTGCTATGGGACGATAGTGGAGACACCAGGGATTGAGGAGTCAAATAAAAAAATAAAATGGGCAAATAAAAACAAAGGAGTTTCTTCAGCATTATCACTAACACTTCTTTGTTTTATATCTAGCTATATATGTGCAATTTAAAAAAAATCTTTAATTCATGTGCAGTTCAATTTTTTAATCTCAGTTATAAATTCCTCATCAACATAGAGTCATAAGAGATATACAGCACGGGAACAGACAATTTGGTCCAACTCGACTATGCCAACCAGGTATCCTAAATAAATCTAGTCCCATTTCCCAACATTTGGCCCATATCCCTCTAAACCTTTCCTATTTATATATGCATCCAGATGCCTTTTAAATGTTGTAATTGTACCAGCCTCCATCACTTCCTCTGGCAGCTCATTCCATACACGCACCACCCTCTGCGTGAAAAAGTTGTCCCTTAGATCCCTTTTAAATCTTTCCCCTCTCAAACCTATGCCCTCTGGTACTGGACTCCCCCAACCCAGGGAAAAGACCTTGCCCATTTATCCTATCCATTCCCCTCATGATTTTATAAACTTATATAAGGTCAACTTCAGTCTTTGATGTTCCAAGGAAAACAGACCCAGTCTACTCAATATCTTCCTATAGCTCTAATCCTCCAACCCTGGCAACATCCTTGTAAATCTTTTCTGAACCCTTTCAAGTTTCACAACATCTTTCCCATAGCAGGAGACCAGAATTTCAGACTGTATTCCAAAAGTGGCCTAACTAATGTCCTTCACAGCCACAGCATGACCTCCCAATTCCTACACTCACTGCATTGACCAATAAAGACATGCATATCAAATGCCTTCTTCACTATCCTATCTACCTGTGACTCTACATTCAAGGAACTATGAACCTACATTCCAAGGTCTCTTTGTTCAGCAACACTCCCCAGGACCTTACTGCTAAATGTATAAATCCTGTCTAGATTTGTCTTTCCAAAATGCTGCAGCTCACATATATTAAACTCCATCTGCCACTCCTTGGCCCTTTGGCCCATTTGATCAAGATCCCGATGTACTCTGAGGTAACCTTTTTTGCTGTTTACTTCACCTCTAATTTTAGTGTCATCTGCAAACGTCTAACTATACCTCCTATGTTCACATATGAATCATTTAACATAAATGACGAAACACAGTGGAACCAGCACTGCTTCTTGCGGCACACCACTGGTCACAGGTCTCCATTCTGAAAAGCAACCCTCCACCACCACCACCGTCTGCCTTCTACCTTCAAGCCAGTTCTGTATTTAAATAGCTAGTTCTCCCTGTATTTCGTGTGATCGAACCTTGCTAACCATGAGGAACCTTGTTGAACGCCTTACTGAAGTCCATACAGATCACATCCACCACTGTGCTCTCATCAATCCGCTTTGTTACTCCTTCAAAAACTCAATAAATTAAGATTCAAAATGTTATCATGCCACAACTGTAACTACGTCTGCCCCCCAGCAGAACTGCCAATTCTCTACAATAAAGACAATATAATCACAATGTGATAAGTTTACAATGAAAATTTTATTATTATAAATGTGGACATTGAAGGTTATAAGAGGAAGATAAAACCAAGGACAGATTTATAGGGCAAAAATTCAAATTCAGTCCCTGTTGCGTCTTCAGCATGGGCCAGAAAGAGCCACAAAATGGTGCAAAGCCTAGTTCAGTTGATTAAGAGGAGGGAATCTTTTTGGTGCTGAAAGCAAAAATTACAGATGGAAATCACAGCGGGTCAGGAAGCATCCATAGCGAGAGAGGAAGCTAATGTTTCCAGTCTAGATGACTCTTCTTCAGAGCAGATGTGAAGTGTAGAGGGGACAGTATTTATGCAATAGTGGGAGGTGGGGGTGTGGATTGCTGGGGGAGAAATGGTGTTCGCAAAGCAGATTAAGTGAAAGCAACAAAGATGTACACGGTGAAAGAAACAGTTGGACTTCCTGTCGGAGGGCAAACAAAAAATGCTAGAAAGCACAGTAAGTCAGACAGCATCCATGGAGAAACAGCAAGCTAACTATTCAAGTTTAGTTTTTTGTAATTCATTCACATGATGTGGGTATTACTAGCTAAGCCAGCATTCATTCTCCATCTCAAATTACTCAGAGTGCACTTAAGAGTTATCCACATAGCTATGAGTCTGGAGACATATGGGCCAGAACAGATAAGGGTGGTAAATTTCCTTCCCTACATGGAATTAGTGAATCAGGTGGGATCCCATATTCCGGGAGGTGTTCCTACTATCTTCTACTATGAAGTGGTGCAGTTAAATTTTGCAAAATTTTTTATGATACCCTTAGGTAATGCATTCATTGTTGCAGTGCTTAGGTACATAGACTAAGTCTGGATCAGCTGTAACCTCCTTGGGTTCATTGATCCATTTAGACTTACTCGCTGCTGGCTGAGAAAGTAGAAAGGACACTACATGTAGTGTCAGTGGCTCTGGGCAATGGAGGAAGAAAGATCAAGCAGGATTTTTTCACTTGATCACTGATTAAAGAGTGCTGCTTGAACATGTAAATTTCAGATAAAAACAGGCTTTGTCCCAGCAGGAACTCTGGAAAACAATCTGATTACATGAGAAGCATAGCTATTAGGGTGTTAGAGAACTACCTTTATCTGTAAATTGTATCAAAGTAAAAAGTCACTACATTCACTGAAAAGTGGTTCAAAACTTCATAAAACATAATTTTCTGTCAGTGAATATTCCCTGTATGTATTACTGCCAGTTAAGCAGGACAGATTAAGTGTAATGCTGTTTTAACCAAGATGTAGCTCACAAAATCACTTTAGTGATGTCAGGCTGCAGTTTCTATCTGAACTGTTTCTTTGGCAATAACAATAACTTGCAATTAGATAGTGAAAGCACCTTAAAGCACTTCACAGGAATGTTAACAAATAAAATTTGACACCAGAGATATTTAGTCAACAGCTCGTCTTTAAGGAGTGTTGTGAGGAGGAGAGAGGTAGTGAGATATAAGAGGGATTTCCACTGTTCAGGATCTAAATAGCTGCAAGCATGACTTTTAATAGTGAAAAATAGTGGAGGTGCTGGTGTTGGACTGGGGTGGGCAAAATTGTTGGACTATAACTTGGTGTTGTGTGATTTTTAACATTAGTAGTGAAGTGATGAATACTGATAATGAGCAAGATAGAATTGGATGAAGGCAGTGTAGGGCTGGGAGGTAAAGAGATAGGATAAAACAAAGACATGCAGTAGTACCTTTCACAACTCCCACACATAAAAATATGATAACCAGATAATCTGCTTGCTGTAATGTTGATTTGAAGGATAAGTATATGCAAGCACACTGGAAATAACTCCCTTATTCTTCATTAAAATAGTGCCTTGGGATCTTTTATTTCCAACTGAGAGGGCAGATGTAACATAGTATCCAAAAGCTGGCATCTCCAAGAATGTAGCACTCTCTGAATAAGAGGCTGCAATGTCAACCTAAATTTTGGTGCTCATATTGGAGTAGAGCCATGAACCTAGAACTTTCTGACTTTGAGGCTAATGGTCTTACAAATCAACCACTGGTTACACTAAAATGTTTCAAAACAGACGTGGAATTTAATGCTTGCTTGCACTGGAAGTGCCAGTGTAATGGAGTGGGAGGGTACTGAGTGAAGATCCCATAGCACTCCTGACCCTTGGTTCTAATTAGGTCAGCTCTTTTTTTAAATCAGAAGGCTCAGGGTTTAGAACAGATGAGATTTGAACTTGGATCACCTGACTCACGACAAGAGCTCTTTAAATCCTAGTCTAAGTTTTAAAAAGCAATTATTTGATCTATTTTTCTAAACAACCTGATTGCTACTATTCTTTCGCACCTCTGGAACAGGTGCGACTATGAACCTGGGTTCCCAGGTCCAGGAATAGGGACACTACCACTGTGCCATAAGAGGGCCCAAGGGTTAACCAGAATGCCTCCAAGGTTGAAAACATTGTGCTTTGTATTCAGTTCTTGCCCTTAACAGATTTTGCATGTCGATATTTAATTGATGGTGGTTAGTAGTTTATGAAAGAAACCAGTCACAGTGATTTTGATGGTGACAATGTCACTTAGTTGTGTGTGATGACACTTCTGGGTTAAAGACAAGCTCAGAAAAGCTTTGACTGTAAATGTTTGATTGGCTACACGGATGATTACTGGTGGTTAAAGGGGGATAAAATGAAAAAAGAAGCCAGGGTGATTTTGGTGGTGGGAAAGTCGCTCACATATAAATAAAGAGCTCAGTTCTAAAGGGCTATTTTGGTATCTCTGAGCCAGAAGGCCCAGGTTCAAGCTCACCATCTACTCCAGGAGTGTGTCATAACATTTCCTCACTGCTGGTTGGTAAATAGTGGACGAAAATAAAGCAGTCCCAGCTACCAAAAGGAAGAAAGAAATTCTATTCTAAAGAGTTCTTGTGGTGCAGTGGTAGTGGTCCTACTTCTGAGTCAGGAGGCTCATGTTCAAAACCTATCTGATCCAGAGTTGTGTAAAAACATCTTGGTAACCAGTTGATTAGAAAATAGGTTTTTTTTTTAAAAAGCTGAATTTTATGCCCTAGGAATCCTTCTGTCAGGCACAGAGGTGCTTTTTTTGTACAAGCTGCTGCACACCATTCACTTAGTGTGGGGGCAGGCCATTTGGCCCATTGAGTCCACACCGACCCTCCGAACAGAATCCCACCCCTACCCTAGCCCTGTAACCCCACGTTTCCCCTGGCTAATCCACCTAGCTTGCATAACCCTGGACATTATGGATAATTTACCATGACTGATCTACCTAACCTGTACATGTTTGGACAGTGGGAGGAAACTGGAGCACCCAGAGAAACCCATGCAGACACAGGGAGAACATGCAAACTCCACACAGATAGGCTGCCAAGGATGGAATCAAATCTAGGTCCCTGGTACTATGAGGCAGCAGTGCTAACCAGTGAGCCACCATGACACTCATATAATGCTTAATCCGTCACCTGACATGCCTTGCCATGCGTAATTATCAGCAGGTGGCAAGGATCCCCAGCGAATCCTTCCACTTTCCAGCAGGGTCCTGGGGTGCAGGGTTATTGCGGCAGGTAACCGCAGATTGCTGAAGTTCACGGACTCCAAACCAGCTATTTATTTTGGGATGCTGTGGAATCCATGGATCAATATATATAGGTCATAGGCAATCACACTCCCTTTTTACTGGTTTGAAAAGTCTTTTATTGTGCTTTTGGTTGCACTTCTATCTCACGCTCCTGATCAGAGGATCTCCCAATGGATCTGCTCGTGGGCCTGACCAAGTTGGCCATTAACAGGCTCAGGGAGTCACGGCTGCTGATTGTCAGACTGCAGCTAAATTTGTGCCCGGGTGCCCTTGGAGAGGGAGCATGTACAAATGCTCTCAATGCCTTTAGAGAGAGGTGGGCAGGGTAGAGTGCTTTATGTCTCCTTCCAACTCCATTTTGATTTAGCCCGCTCTCTCTGTCCCTAACTCTCCCTTAACCTTTAATGGTTTGCATTTAACAGGCGTTGCATGGACATTGTTCAGTTGGAAAACATGGGTTATTTACTGGTGGTGGTTAATAAAAGGAAATGGCAGGCCACGGGTGAGGTGGAGGGAAGAAAGAAATGCTCAGCAGTGTGTAAGATACTACCGGATATAAAAAGGTAAAATAAGCAAATAAAAGAGTTCAGTTCTCTATCTCTCCTTCTCTCCCTCACCTTTGATACTCTGCATCCATTCTTATGAGCATTGAATGTAGTTTAATCAGTTGGAAAACACAAATGATTTACTGGTGGTGTTTATTCGATAAAAAAGCCAAGGATGATGGGAGAAAAAGGTTTGGTTGCATGTAAGAGCACTTCTGAATACAAAAAACAGAGTTTGGTTCTCCTGTCTCATCTTTGGTGTTATTGCAATGCCCGTAATGGATTCTTTATGTAAATCGACTAACTAGAGGATTTACTGGTGATTATTAATAAATGAAAACTGGCGCCTTCTTGTGGTTCAGTGATAATGTCCAGGTGGTTCAGATTCAAATCCCACTGGCTCCACAGCTCTGTAATAACATCTTTGAACAGGTTGATTAGAAAATTGATTTAAATTTAGAAAATTAATAATGTCACAGGTGATTTGGTTTGGGAAAAGCCTTGGCACTTCCAGATGTAAAAATAAAGAGCTCAATTCTCACATAATTTAATTAATTGGACACACAGATGATTTACGTGGTGAGGGATATTTGATGAAAAAAAACGGGTGATTTGGTGTGAGGAACTAAACAATTCAGTTGTATGTGTTAACATTTCTAGATTATTTTTAATAAGTACTGAGTTGTCTAGGGTCAGTGCAGTGGTAGTGACCCTACCTCAGGGCCAGTAGATCTGGGTTTACCTGTTTAGGTGAAATGTCATATTCTGTCTGAGCAGGTTGATTGAAAGACCAAGTTCTTTACAACTTTATATTGATTTAGTCCCTTCATTTTCTCTCCATCCTCTTCCCTCACCTTTGGTGTTATTGCACTGCCCCTGATGGGATTTGCAGGTAAATTGGTCATTAATTGGGAACACGAGTGATTCAGAAGTGGGGTAAAAACCATTTATTGGTGTGTGAAAGCATTCCTGGACATAATAAAGAAAAGACCTTGATCCTCACAGCGGTGATTTCGTGATAAATTTTTTTTAAATTCTAAAGGTATTCTTGGAAGCCCTTTAGTGTAGTGACAGTGTCTATATCTCAGGGCCACAAGGCCCAGGGTCAGGCTCCACCTGCTCCAGACATGTTTCATAGCACACCTATGCAGATTGATATAAATAAAAGTAAATATCAACCATTTTTTGATATCTTGATATATAGAGTGGACAGCACAGTGGCTCAGTGGTTAGCACTGCTGCCGCACAGCGCCAGGTACCCAGGTTCAATTCCAGCCTCAGGTGACTGTATGGAGTTTGCACATCCTCCCTTGTTTCTGCGTGGGTTTCCTCCGGTTGCTCCAGTTTCCTTTCACAGTCCAAAGATGTGCAAGTTAGGTGAATTGGCTGTGCTAAATTGCCCATAGTGTTCAGGGATGTATAGGTTAGCTGCATTAGTCATGGGAAATATAGAGCAATATGGTAGGGGAATGGGTCTGGGTGGGATACTCTTTGGAGGGTCAGTGTGGACTTGTTGGGCTGAATGGTTTGTTTACACCTTGTAGGGATTCTACATTTCTATGGGATTCTTATGATTCTA
The DNA here is from genome assembly GCF_004010195.1 of Chiloscyllium plagiosum. Classification (NCBI taxonomy): domain Eukaryota; kingdom Metazoa; phylum Chordata; class Chondrichthyes; order Orectolobiformes; family Hemiscylliidae; genus Chiloscyllium; species Chiloscyllium plagiosum. The sequence continues at coordinate 69,788,239 of NC_057715.1, forward strand.
AAAGCTTGGCTTTCACTCAGTTTACTGGTTTGGACTTATCAGATGTCTCTGTTCATCGTTTTGGTGTGTTTTTCCAATGAAAGAGAATTGTAGTGATTGTAATGAAATCAGTCAGTTGAACCTCATAGAAAATGAATTCCCTGATTGGGACTATTAATCTGGCCCAATTAGGGACCTTTGTCTCTTATAAAAGGATAAATGTCAGGGATATTGGGTCCATGAATGGTTGACTCAGTGCTATTGTCAAAGGCAATGCATTTATAAATAAAGGGTGATTAGTAATGGGATGCTAGCCTCTGAAGAGTTATTTCAAGAATGAGTTTTTTTTAAATTTGAACAACAACAAAGATAAGAGCCTGGTTCTCATCTCCTTCCAACCCCATTTTGATTGCGTTTCCTCCTTTTCTTCCTATCCTTCCCCAGTTGCGATCGTTGTACACCCCCTGTTGAGCAGAGCTTGTGACTTGGTATTTTATTCGACAGGTGATTTGGTGAAGGAGGTTGGTTCCTACCTGGCACTAATGGGATTGTGTGTGTGTAGGCTGGTTAGAGAACTTCTTCATGGGCCTACTAATGGGCTTGGCTAATGTAGCATCAAACAGCCCAAAGAGCAGGCCATAGAGGGGGTGGCAATTCTTGATGGCCTGCCTCATTTCTGCAGGTCCGTGCAAGCCAGGTGTCCTCGGAAAGGGAGAACACATAATCTCCCCACCTAACAACATTTTTATTTAGTTCCCTCCCTTGTTCCCCCAAATTTGGTTGGATCTTTGTCATTGTTACACTGTTGCAGGTGGTCAGTACTTGTAATTTGTTCACATTGGTAAATATAGTGGTGTGTTTCTTTATGGATTAATAAAAAGAGCTCAGTTCTTCCCCAGTTAGAAGTTGACTTCCAGATAGGGAAAGAGTTCAGAAGGGAGAGGTGGAAACTGGTTTGTTCAAAACATAGATTTACAATAAAACCTTTGTAAATCACTGAAAGTCTTTGATGCTTTATTCAACATCTGTATATCAGTCTTGAACAGCCAATCTGCCAGATATGACTCCTTCTCATGTAACATGCATCCAATGGAGGGACTTCCAGAAGAGAGAGACTCTCATGAAGCCATTCCAAGTTCTGAAACTGACTCTCCTATAGCTTTGGAGCCTCCATTGATGATCCTTTTACAAGCCCTACTGCAGCACCAATAGTAGCCACCACTCCCAGTACCATTGCTGGTATTAGAGAGAGTGGCACCACCCTGATCCAGAAAGTGCTGCCAGAAATTGCCCCTGCTGAAACTAGGAACCCATAATTGTCCCAACTGGTCTCTTGAAATTGGCTGTGATGGGGTTACCAATGGCACGCCAATCAATAGACAGGCAAACAGTGCGATTTTTAAATCCTGTCCATAGATAAAGGGCAGAGTTTACTGCCCTCTCTGTGGTGAGCTTTGTAGTAGACCACATTTCCAGTGCTTCCTGCCATTGCCTTGATTCTATCCATTGTGGTAAGGCCATTGGACAACCTTTCTGCACTACTGCCAATTGAGAACCTAAGTGGAAAACTAATGTCCACAAGGGCTTCATTCTGCTGGAGCTATGTTCACCTTGTGGCAGCTAGGAGGCTTGTGGCAAATCCAAAGTTGCTTGGGGGTTTCCAGGAGGCACATTCAAAGGCATGTGGTACCTGATTGTGGCACTGATATTGGAAAGATGCTGCCAACACACTCCTGCCTGGTTCTGTTAGCCATCCAAGGCCTCTGGTGGGGGGAGGGAGGGGGTGAGGGGGGGCAGTACCAGCAGCTGCCTAGTGCCACTGCAGAGCAAACAAGAACTGCCTGTGACTGGCTGGTAGCTCTCATTAGTGGGTCTTCCATCTTCATGGGGTTTTTGATCTCAGCGATAATTATTAATTATGGTGACCCTTCCTGAAGAGACTCTTGGTAACTTTTCAGTTAATGGTCAGACCCTGAGCACTGCAATTAACTTCCATCCAAGCATTTTAAAATTGAGGCATTGCTGTGAGCCACTGCAGGTCAATGTAAATACATTGTTGGATGAATGGGGCATAGTATAAGTTATGAAAAGGTAGCAGTGTTTGTTTGACAATTAGTATAAAGAGGATTCAAGGCAGGTGGTCAGCCAGACGAGCATTGGAATTGAGAGCTAACAAAGGGTTGAGGATTTTAACAAACTTCAGAGAACTATTTTGCAAGAAACTATTGAAATGTAAACCTTTTTTTTGGAATATAATTACAGTATCCTTTTGAACTTAAAAGCTTTCTTGGTCATGAAATTATTCTATCTTCTAAGTTAATTTTTACAAGGTGAAAAGAACCTCATCAGGCTTTGCATACTGTGATCAATAAGCCATTAAACCAGAAGAAGACTTAAAATTAATGATTGAAGGTCAGTTGTGTTTCCCCATAATGTGTACTAGTCTCAATGATGTAAAGTTTTCATTTGCAGCATAACATACTCGTTTATAGTTACTGTAGGCTTTCAAATCTGATTACGAAACATGTGTTGTTTGCCCTCAAGTTATTAAAAGTAATATATTCTTTTAACAAGCATATTTAATTAAAATTCAGCAAAACAGAATGAGAATCAAGGAGCCATGAGAATCCTGTTGAACAGGTCTAGTCAACTAAAGTAAAACTTCAGGTTTTATCTGAAGTAAAGCTTGACAGTGTATTGGGAGTTTCTTAAAATGTAGGCAAGCCAGATGATTACAGAAGTATTAGCCTGTTTTGTCCAGTAACTCGTAACTATGGAGCATCCATAGGAAGAAGGCATCTCATCACAACAATTACCAAGATGAGCAGGTCAATCAGCAGATTCTGCTGCTGAGTCACCTTAATCTGGCCTAATCGCAACCTGTAATCTTAGGTGATGCCAAAAATAATTTGTCCACTCTACTGCATGAAAAAATCCTCTCCACTGTGCCATGAGCCAAAACGCATTTGATTTCTATTAATTTGTGTCAGGATCTGGGCATTGCTGACTGAGCTAGCATTTATTGCCCATACCTTGAGAAGGTGTTGGTGAGTGCCACTTTAAGCCATTGCAATCCATGTGGTATAGAAATACCCACTGTGCTGTTAGGGAGAAAAATCCAGGATTTTGATCCAAATTCAATGAAGGAAGAGTGTTATAGTTGCAAGGCAGAATGCCGTGTGGCTTGGAAGGAAAATTGCCAGATGATGGTGTTCCATGTATCTGCTGCACTTGGCCTTCTATATGGTAGAGTTTCGGGTTTTAGAAAATGTTGCCAAAAGAACCTTTATGAGTTGTACAGAGTACACAATGCTGCTGCTGTGAGCCGATGCTGGAGTGAATGAATGTTAAAAGTGATGGTTGGGGTGCCAGTCAAGCAGACTGTTTTGTTCTGGATGGTGTGAAGCTTCCTAGGTGTTGTCAGAGTTTCACCTATTCACGCAATGGACAGTATTCCATCACACTGCTGACTTGTGCTTGACTTTGAGGAGACAGGAAGTAAGTTACTCTGCAGAATCCTCAGCTTCAAAACTTTTCTTGTATATCCGTATTTACATGGCTTGTCAAGTTCACTTTCTAGTCAGTGGTAATCCCTAGGATGCTTTAGCTAGAAATAAATTATCAAAAATCCTATTCTCATCACCTATTGATACTTTATCCAGCTATACATAGACTGTTCAGTACAAACAGACGGATGAACTTGGAGCCTGGATTAATGCATGCAATTATGATATTGTTGATATCACAGAGCTATGTTTGGAAGAGGGACAGGATTGGCAGCTAAACACTCCAGGATATCAATGTTTTAGACAAGACAGAGGAAGAAGCAAAAAAGATGGGGAGTTGCATTACTGGCTAGGGAGTGTATCACAGCTGTATTGAGGGATGATACCCTGGAGGGATCTTGTAGTGAGGCATTATGGGTAGAACTCAGGAATGGGATTGTGCTGGAGACCTCACAGCTGCCAGTGGGAGACTGAGGAAGGTATATATAGACAGATTCCGGAAAGATGTGAAAATAACATGGTTGTTGTGATGAGTTATTTTAACTTCCCCATGTTGACTGGGACTCTGTTAATGCCAGGAGTTTGGGTGGGGAGCATTTTGTTAGGTGTGCCCAGGAATGTTTTTAAAACAGTATATGGATAGTTCAACAAGGGAGGGGTACCCATACTGGATCTGGTGTTGGGAAATGAGCCCAGCCAGGTAATTAGAGTTCAGTAGGGAGCATTTTGGGAATAGTGATCATAATTCCATTGGGCTTTTGGATAATTATGGATAAAAACAAGCGTGGACCTTGGATGAAAGTGTTAAATTGGGGGAAGGCCAACTGTTACATAATTAGACAAGAATTGGAGAATGTGTTTTGGGATCAGCTGTGTAATGGTAAATTCACATCTGATATGTCGGAGTCTTTTAAAGACCAGTTGATTAGATGCAGATCAGGTATGTGACAGGAGTGGTAGGATTTGGAAAACTTGGATGACAGGGGAAATTATCAGCTTAGCCAAAAAACAGGAAGGTATAGGTAACTAAAAACAGACAAAGTCCTTGAAGAATATGGAAAAAGTAGGAAGGAGTTCAAATAGAAAATTAGGAGAGTGAAGATGTATCCCAAGCATTGTAAACCTATATTAGGAGCAAGAAAGTAACTCGGGAAAAACTAGGCCCACTCAAGTAGGTTATGTGTGGAGCCAGAGGAAATGGGTGAGATCCCTAATGAGTATGGTACACCTGTATGGGGGAGGGATGTTGAGGTTAAGGAAAGGTGTGTGAATACGTCCAGGCAGGTCACCTTAATGAAGGAGGAAGTATTGGGTGTCTCCAAATGTATTAAGGTATAAAAGTCACCAAGACCAGGTGGGATCTATCCTAAGATACTGTGGGAGGCAAGGGAGGGGATAACTGGGCCTTAACAGATATCTTTGCATCCTCTTTGGCCTCAGGCGAGGTACCAGAGGAGTGTAGATAGGCAAATGTTGTTCCATTGTTTAAGAGGAAACAGAGATAATCTAGGTAATTACAGGGCAATGAGCCTGATGTCAGTGTGGGGAAGCTGTTGGCAAAGGTACTGAGAGACAGCATTTATTCACATTTGGAAGCAAATGGACCTGTTAGTGATAGGCAGCATGGGTTTGTGTGGGGAAAGTATGTCTCACCAACTTGAGGAGGGGACAAGAACGATGATGAGAAAAGGCAGTGGATGTTGTCTACACAGACTTTATGAAGGTATTTCGTAAGTTACTTCATGGCACACTGATACAAAAGGTAGAATCTCATGGAACCTGGGGTGAGCTAGCTAGATGGATATAAAATTGGCTTAGTCACAGAAGATGAAGAGTAGTGGTGGAAGGTGCTTTTTTGGAATGGAGATCAGTAACTAGTGGTGTTCTGCAAGGATCAGTGTTGGAACCCTTGTTGTTTGTAATATATATAAATGATCTGGAGGAAAATGTAGGTGGTCTGATAAGTAAGTTTGAAGATGAGGAAAGCATCTTTTCTGTTATGGAAAAATCTGGAACTGGGGTCACTGTTTAAATTGGAAACCAAAATAAGGAGAGAATTTTTTTCTTGGACAGTGTTGAGAGTCTTTAGCATTTTCTTCCTCAAAAAGCTTGAGTCCTTGAATATTTTTAAAGCTGATGTAGATAGATTTTTGATTAGCAAGGGGGTAGAGGTTATCTGACAGATGGGAATGTGGAATAATCAGATCAGCCAACATGTTACTGAATGGTATAGTAGGCTTGAGTGGCTGAGTGGCCTGTCCCTGCTCCTAATTTGTAAGTTCATAATAGAGGGGATAATGCATTAGTGTCATGCTGTGCTTGACCGGGAAGTATATGCATAGGACATTAGATGCAAAAGTGGAAAAGTATTGCATTTCTCTGCTGTGACATGGATAAAGAAATTCACCTTGCTCAACTCTTCCTCTCATTCCAAAATAAGCCATTGAGGATAGTGTACCTGGAAGACCAGTCAAGAATAACTGAGAAGATCTGAATCAATTATTTCTGGCAAGACTGTAATTTGAAGCCCAAAATGCCAATCTTTAAAACAAGTCTTAACCATTTGTCTGTAGAATGTACAATAAGGATGATGAGAGAAATAAAAACAGTACACACTCACTGACATATTTTTGGTTTGCATAATTTACTCGTGAAGAGATAAAATGGTCACCATTGCTGGCAGACACTGGCATGATCTCATTATAATAAAGGGTGCATGTTCATTTTCAGGACACATCAGCCAAGGGTTACCTTGGATTACATAAAATGCTGTTGCCAGTCTGCATGAGTTCAGATTTAAGCTTTTGCAAGAGGTTCATACAGGGATGTTTCTCTACCCATATAAATAATGGATATAATTTCTGTATAGAACATTTTATTCCACAACTGCTTAAAATACAAGTTATAATTGAAACATATTTTGTTATATGTTTTTTCATTATATTGTCTACAAAGATACTTAGTTATTGCATGTCAAGTGGATTTGTGCAGCATCCCTATAGTCTGCAAACTCCTCCCTGTATTACATTTCTGATGCTGTTGTGTATGTTAATGGAATACACATGATCCTCTCGTTATAGACTACCTTTCACTTTTCACATCCTCTATTTAGCAAAAAAACCCATTAGGGGTTCAACTGTAAATCATTCTACATAAGCAGTTATAAAATCAATTCTCCATGTTTATTGTTTGGGCCACTATATATTATGTGGTGTTCTGAAACTTCTCAGGAATACAGACATTTATGACATATTAATGATTACTCCTGTGGCTAGCTGGGAACTTGTTTTAATTAGTCTCTGTACTAATCCTGAATCCAGAAGCAACCAGCAACAATTTCAGAATAATGATGATGATTTGCAGAACCGACATTGCAGTGATGTCTGTGTAGTCTGTGGCCAACTAGTGGGTAATTAGTTGTTATGTCATGTGTGGCATGAGCAGTTTGTACCAGCAGCCCACATTGTATCTGTATAACCAGACTCCTCATTGTCTGGCTGCCAAGCAAAGTTTGACACTTTAATATTGGCAGGTTTCTCTCCTAAGCCTCTGGTCTGGCACTAGTCTGACAAACTATTCAAGCATCTGACTGAACACAAAATGTTTCCTCCACAGGGACTATGGACTGAATATCAAATAACCATTCTGTCCATAACCTTGATGTGTATTGAGCAGTGTGTATATTCCCTATTCAAATTCTTAAATATTTGTAAAAACATAGCATACAATCAAGTTATTTTGCATTCTATTTGTGTTACTTGTACCACATCATACAGATGGATCTTCTAAAGCATTCCTAGGTGTTGAGAAGAGGTTGTTGAGACCACTGCCATCTGGAAAGTAAGACCAATCAGAAATGGGATGCTGTCCAATAATTCTAACTCTTCTTTAGACTTTGTTTAAACATAGTTGTCACCTACCTATAGACAGATAGGTGTTGTAGTACATGTGATCTCTTTCTGTTCTGTCCTTGCTGTTTCAGATGTCTCATCAAGCACTCAGTGAACAGACTGTGCTGAAAACCCATTGAGCATAATGCATTTAATATTTTGTTTGAACTTTGTTTCTTCTCTCTACTTTTTCTGTATTTATTTTTCGTCATTTTGCCATGAACAACCCAAAAACCGATGAAAATTCAAATCGATTCCAGTGGGGAATTATCCAAACTTACCCAAAGCTGTCCTGATTTTCTTCAGTTACATAAGGGTGCATATGATTGTAAATTATTGGAACTAATAAACTAACTGATCTGCCATTTTGATAATTCAACCAGTTCTGTTTATTAAAATGCCTGGGTTTCACAATTTGGAATTGTCAACAGGAACAGGAATAACTTTTGAAGTGCTTCAGGTGATTAAGAATAAAATCTATGGAATGGTTCCTTTAAGGAAAAGTTGGATCAAGAAATAAATGTTGCAAGGGACAGGATACAGGGCTATTACTTCTCAAGCAGAGCAATTAGCTTTGAAGCTGCCTTTCCCTTGGAATTCTAATCCTTGGAGCTTAGTGTGCTGATTTGAAATGGTTGTTGTACTGTACTCTGGTGGAGCTGTTAGGGCTCCCAGCACATGTTTAAGCAGTGAACCTGGGTTTTTGATTGTAATCTATACTAAGCTACTTTAAGTCCGTGTATCCCATTGAAACTAAATGTGAATCGCTAATGTAAAACAGTCTATACTGTTCAGAACTGAGACTCTGGTATCCATGGAAATTTCATCTGAAATCAGACTGTGGTCCTGAGTTTGCATTTAACATGTCTTCCTGTTCTTACAAATGATGTTTATCTTCAAATGCACTTTGAAAAAGATCAATGAGAAAAGACGCAGAATTCCCTACACAGCAATTAAAGATGTTGGAGTTTATCAATAATTGCCTTATGAATATTTCAAAATCTGGACATTCTTAAAACAATTAAGAACAACAGGGTGATTCCATGCAGAAATGAATAATGGGAAGGTGCCAGTAATAATACATTTACACTTAAACCCCCCCACACATACGCACACATATTCAGTTCAAAATGTAAAATTGTATGTATAAGGGGGAAGTAATTTGTTCACTTAGCACCACAGTCTACACAGATTTACCTTGCTTCCTCATGGCAGGCAGTACAATGGTCTGCTGTGTGTGTCCACATGTCACAGTGATACCTTTGAAGAATTGCATCATGGGTTGTGCAGATAGTGGCCAGCAGCATTGCTTAATTCTAGAAAATTGAAGAAGGCTATGAGTACAAATTTCTCCCCTTAAAAGTTTTGCGTGACACGCGCATTTCTGGGAAATGTCGCACCTTTTCATTATTGTATGTCACACTGACTGACGCACTAAAACCAGCTACTCATTATACTTACTCATCATTCTCGCTCCATCTCTTGAACAATTGGCATAGTAATATTGCATTGGATAACCATTCAGGGAACTCAAACACCATGCAATGCAGCATTTGAACACTGGAGCATTTTCTGAAGCTACAAAAGAGGTGCGATGGTAGCTGCTTTAATAAAGATTTTCATTTTTGTTTCCTTACCTAACGAAAACTGAACATGTGTATCCTTACCATTCAACCGTCACTATTTTTCTGTCACTCAGTTCAGAGAAGTCTACTGGGAGGTGTGGACATTTCTGATATGAGATTAGGTAACTAGCAGAGACCCACTGAGAGTGATATAGTTCATGAGAATACCAGAGGATTTAGGAGTAAGTATGGAGTCTTGGCATTAGTGAATGCTCTATCGAAGACAATCCAGATTGCAGCAACCACAGACACCAGTAAGATAAATATGGATGAGCATCATTCTGCTGAAGGCTTTCAAGACCATACAAAGACAAATCGAATGCAAGATTATGATAGGGTTCCGTTTGATGCCCAGTGCCAATGTCTAAAAATGGTTTAACCCTTTCTAACAATCCCTGAGTGAGAGGACCAAGAACATCTGACACTGTCCTACCTCTCACCCACTATCCACTCTCCTAAACAGCCATTTGGATTAATAGCTGCTGATTTTGATCACTGATTATTTGGTCTGGAACCTATTTGGGAAGTTTGGTATCAATTGGTTTTCAAAAGCTCTGGAACGAAATTTCTCTGGTACTCAGATCCAAGATTTAGTAGAAGTGGTAAATTTGGAATCTATCACATGAGGCCAGTTTCTCTCTTCACATTGACTCTATGGAGTTTTTTCAGTCAGCGTCTTCAAATATACACTCATATCAAGGTAGTGCTGCCCATACAATTACACTAGCACTATTGTCTGCTGACACAAATCCTTCTGGGATTTATAAGAGGACTACCTCAGCTCCACAGAACTCATGAAACCACAAGGCAGCCGCACTGGCCTTCAGGCATCACTTCAGCACAGCACCAGGATTCAATTAAGAAAACTACAGAGAGGCCTCAAGGGTGGGTACTGAGTTAACAAGCACAAACTGTAAATATAAATGTGCGCTGTTTAAACAATTTTGTGGTATTAAATCCATTATTCCAATATTAATTTGTTGTTGCTTTTTTGTGCTTTAGAATGTGTTTATGAGCTTATTTATAATAGGATCTACTTCCTTCTGTGCCTCCTGACTGAAACATTGCTTCTCCTATTTCATTGCAAGGAAAGAACATATTTTGTAGATCCTACTTTAAGGTATAAGTTTAAGGTAATACTGTTTAGAAAGAAAAGACTTGAATGTGTCACCCCTTTCATGACCTTGGGAGTACTTTTCAAGTGTGATGACTATTACAATGCAAACAAATACAGCAACAATTTGGCAATAACAAGGTCCCACGAACAGTAATAAAAGCAACATGTAATCTGTGTGAGTGATGTTTGTTGAGATATAAAGATTGGTCACAACACTGGGGACAGTTTTCTTCCTGATCTTATTTGAGTAGTGTCATGGGATTTCATAGCTGTTATGTTCACCAGAGATAGCAAGCAGGACCATTGTGTTATATTGCTTTCAAAACCTCTGACAACACAGTACTCTTCCAGCACTGTGCTGAAATATCCACTAGATTATTCAAAGTATGACGGAAAAACAAGATTTTCTGACTCAGAGGTGAGAATATGCCACCATGCCAAATCTGTCAGCTAAGTTCAGCATCTTCTCTTTTTACGTAGTCAGTTCTCATGCAGTGTTGTAACACTTCTCTTTAGCTTCTTACTGTTTCTGATTAAGACCTTTTGTATGCATATGGGCACAATTTCAACATTTGCAGATGATACAAAGCTGAGAAGCAATGTGAACTGGGGAGGATAATATGGAACTTCAAAAGGATAAATGTTGGAATGGGCAGAGAAGTGGCAGATGAAATTAATGCATAGATGTGGGTAGGGATTCATATTAGTAGGAAGAAAGTAAAGAGGTATTGCAAACCAAATGGTACAATTCTGAAGGGAGCGAGGAAGCAGCAGAACCTGGCCTAATGGTATTATCACTGGATTGTTAATCCAGAGACCCAAGTAACATTCTGGGAACCTGGGTTCGAAACCTGCCATTGCAGATGATGGAAAATGATTTCAATAAAAAAAATCTGAAATTAAATATCTAATGATAGCCATAAATTGATTGTCAGGAAAAACCCATCCTTACCTGGTCTGGTTTGCATGTGACTCCAGACCCACTGCAATGTGGGTGACTCTTAAATGCACTTGGGCAATTAGGGATGGACAATAAATGCAGCAACTTCCTCATCCCATGAATGAATAAATAAAAATGAAAAAGCTGCTTTCCTTCAAAAAGAGATGTTTGAGAGGAGATGTCATGGTATTCAAAATCTGTTCAGAGTAATGGGAAGACATTGTGGCAATTGGGAAAAGCATCGATAGTGACATGGAGGAAACCATTTTCATGCAGCAAGTGGTTTGAGTCTGAAACACATTGACTGAGAGTGTGGACAGCACAGGATTATTGGAAGTGTTGAAAAGAGAATTGGATTTTTATCTGAAAAGAAAGAATATGCAGAGCTATGGAGAGAGCTGCTACCACGTTGAACTGATTCAAAGATGGCAGGTCATTGGTCACCCTCTGTGCTGTAGGAATGCTATGATTGTGTGAAATTAATTCAGCAAAATGTTTGTGTAAAATTAATACTGAGTATTTAAAAAGTAAGTGCATTGTTTTTCAAAATAGGCCACATTGTTGGTATTTATGAATATGTTTAAATGATCATATACACTCTAATATCTTTTAAATTGTACATCCAACACAAAATGTCAAGTTCATAGTTATAAAGAGTTTGATTTCCAATCTGTCCATACCCTACAACTTGTCCCAACAGTGTTCAAGCTTTAAACTAAAGGAGAGTGTGTCCCCAGGTAGCTTTGGTGGGTAATGAGGTAATGTCCTGAGTCGTCGTGAGCCTGATTTACATTTAATCAATATTGCTGGAATAGTGATCAAGAAACCTGACAGCAAAATGAACAATGGAGCTATTGACTTCAGAGGTCAGTGTTTTTTACAGGAGTCTTTGTGGGCCAGGAGAAGGAGGGATGCTTCATCCAGGCCCTCAGAAAGGCTTCATCCCTCTCCCTATCATTGTCAATCCATCCCCAAGATCCAAGGAATGACCTACGTCCTGCTTTACAATCTGATCAAGACCTGTTGCTTATTTTCCGAACAATTTAGCTAGCTGCTGAGCTAGCAAATGTAAGGAGGAATGTGAGAAATGAAGAAATTTAAGGAAAATATGAGCTCTTTCTGTTAAATTGGACACATGCATTCCCATCTGTGGCATTGCTGGGATTTCCCTTGCATTATGTGCTGCCCCTCCCCCCCTCCTAACCCTGCACTCTTCCCATTGCCCTGTGAATGATTGAGGGGGCGGAGTATTTCTGCTCATTGTAATTGAATAAAAAATCTCTAACAATCACCTTTTTGGATTTAACAGAATGGTCTTCTAATTATTGGGCTGTATGCACACAAATTTGTCAGAAGACCACAGAGAGGAATGTCTGGTTGGGTGAATAAGAGCTGATCAGTCCACAATCTTACCAAACTTCACAGCGGTTGTTTTGTTTCCCCCCTGAATTAGTTTATTTTTCAAAATTTTGGAAGCTATAAATATTGTCTCTGTTTTGTTGATAGTGGTAGAATGGTAATATTCGTTATGTTAGTAATCCATAGCCCTGATGTTATCTTCTCTGTGGCATGAAAACTTGCAGATCTAAGACAGACACCCTGCTGACTCACGATGAGCAATGTCATGGGAGATATGCTGTCAATTTAATAAAATTTCATGTGACCTTTAGCATGCTTCCCTATTACACCTCAGCATCACACTCATATTATCATTTTTACATACAATTTCTCTGTGTCATTTTGCAGACTTTCAATTTCTTCCCAAGTAATTTATTCAAGCTCAGTGCAAATTTCTCGCAGTTAATTGGCTAGTATGCAAATGTATTAATTATGCTTTCTGTTTGATAAATCAATCTTACGTGCAGCTTTTCGGAAAGGAGATAATGACCTATATGAAGCAGTTAAAGTTTGAACTACTTTTTGACACCATTTTGTCTACCATTCTGTTCCCATGAGCCAATCTATTAAAATAAAATTTCCAACCTAATAGAAAAACACATTTCAGAGTAAAGATAACATAATTGCACTTCATATTGTCTTTTGTGTATTTGTCTAGCATCGTTAGATTATTTATATAAGGTGGAATTTCAGAGAGCTGCTGTCTTTGCAGAATTTCTCACTTTGCCTCAGGATTAGTTTCTCAGTGCATCTGAAAGTGGCAGCTGGCATCTTGTCATGGTGTAAAAAGATTTTTCAGTTTCTTTTCTTTCGAAAGCAATATGAGAATAAATTTTCAATTTTTCACTGACAAGCTTACGTTTAATTAATTATGGATTCCTTCACCTTCACTCGAACAGGGCTTGGTCTGGAGACAGAAAAGCAGAAATATTAGTGCCTAATAACACGTTAGTTCATTATTTATATTTTCATTTTTGTCAAAAAATTTCTTTGTTCAATATAGGAAGCTACAGTTGAATTATAAGCTCCGGCTTTGATCATTTCTGTTGCCAGTATCTTAGCTCCTTCTGATGCATTGCTATCCATGTCAATCACCATAAGTCCCTCTGTCTTTATTTTGGCTCCAAAGATAATAAGGGATCTTTCTGTTTCACAGTTACACTGTCTGATCCTTTGCAGTTGACTTGAAAGAAAAGTACGTTTCCTTATTAAAGAAGAATGCTTTTAAAGCCAGACTCTTCCAGAGTCAGAGACGCAGAGGCAGAAGCGCACAAGATGAACTATAAAATTGAGTTATTTTACTTTAGTTAAGTAGAATACTCTACTTTCCCCAAGGAACCAATCAAAAATAATTGATATTTAATATCTATATGCAGTCCTTCTATAAAATGGCAAATCAGTGCTTCCAGACTTTTTACATAATATTTAGCAATTACAGGCTATCCCAGTTCTGCCAAAGACACAGCTATAAAATCGCGTGACCCCCTCTGTTCATAATCCCAGACTCCACCACTCAGTCCAGATCAGTAGTGAACTTAAAAGCCACACTATCTTTGCTGAATCTCATACCTTCCTACAGTGATACAAAACCTCAGGAATCAGTTAGCATTCTCATCCCAGACCACCCCTCGTATTTCAAAAATGTTTAACCCTTTCCTATTGCAGTTAAACACCAAGGAAGTGCCCCCAGCCCCACATCTTCTTTTGTTTCCACGTGCTGCTAAACATTTTCAACTTGAAATGGGAAGGTGTTTATCATCTATTTCCCAAATCAGCAGGCATAAATTTCACCAACATTACATATCAAAGTAATTATCCAGGATTTGTTTATAGTTTCCTTGCTTATGTTTTGAAAACTTTTTGACAACTGTCTGATTTTCAAGTTTTGACTCAGTGCTTGCACATGACCAACCTGTACATGACCAACCTAGAACCATGTTTGAATAATACTGGCAGTCAGTATAACTATTCTGCTGTAGATAGAGTAGACTTGAATAATCCCCCTTCAGCTAACCACATACTTAAGACTTGTTCGTGCAGAAATTTAACTGGTATTTTGCAAACTGTTGCTTTCAAGTACTCCAACACCAGGAAAGTGGAAACTTGAAATCCAATTTATCAAGGTCTTGACATAGTGATATTATGAGCAGTTTTTAAAAAAAATCTGTATATTATTTAGCACCAGTATTTAAAAGATTCAATTGTTTCACATCCTACTTCCTTTTATGAAGGACAAAATGTTTCTTTATAATTTGAAGATTGTCTCTTTGGGAAGATTTTAACTCCTTCAAAAGCTATCCATTGGCGCGGAGTTAAAAATTAGGTTCTTCGTTTTCCTACTTTTTAATTACTTCAATTGTGCACCTTTCTTTGAAGATCTGTCCCTTTTATTTCTCTTTTGAACTATCTGTGTTGCACATTTTCTTTTATTAAACAAAAGGACCATAAATAATCCTGCCCTAGTCAGTACTTGACGAAACCAGACATACTTTAGGAGACCTCTTTTTCCTCAGGCATGTATGTTGTGAGATGATACTCTTTTAGACTGTGTTCAGTCACATATCACTGAGTTATGCATAACCCGTGTTTGACATGCCTTACTTCTGTCATCCTCCTTGTATTACAAAAAAATGCAGATTTGAAGTCTACATTTTTTCTTTACCTTTCAAGGCAGTCAGGCAACTACTGTGGTTAGTGCAAGGGTGTTTTCAGTTTTGTTGTAATAAAGAAAACAATCTTTTTGTTACAATTGTGTAATCCTCATGGAGGTCTTAACTTTCAGATGTCAATATATGTAGAGTCCGCAAGTGATTATTTTTGAAAATATACATATTCATCTAAGATCATTGAGGTTGTTCAACAACCTTTGATTTTCCTCGGGTCTTAGGCAGTCCCTCAATCAATAAGATTTGGAGACGCCAATGTTGGACCAGGCTGTACAAAGTTAAAAATCACACAACACCAGGTTATAGTCCAACAGGTTTATTTGGAAGCACTAGCTTTCGGAGCGCTGTTCCTTCATCAGGTGGTTGTGGTGAATACATGAAGGAGCAGCACTCTGAAAGCTGGTGCTTCCAAATAAACCTGTTGGACTATAATCTGGTATTGTGTGATTATTAACCTCAATCAACAATGATTCACTTCCAACCTAGGTCAGTGTGTTCTGAGATGGCTGAGAAGCCCAATACTCAATCTGCCGAGTCTGCCTTATGTGGGGAAGGTGGAGTTTGAAGGGGAGCTTCATTGTTTGGAACATCACTTGGAAGATAATCTTAGGGTGACAAGGTTAAAAGAATGCAGTCTGGGTGGGGGACTATCTTTTCCCTGCTCAGCAAAGCTCCGACGTTCCTGCACAGTAGTGACTTCCAAAGTCAGTGTCGGGATGGCTGATCAGTGGGTCCAGAACCTTTGAGCAGTGGCTGCGCAGCTTAGAGGGAATATTGATTGGTTGAAGGTCCATAATTTCAGCTCAAGGACATCGCCGCAGGAACTCCTCAGAGGAGTGGCTTGTACTAAGTCTTCTTCGGCTGCTTCATCGATGATCTTCCCTCCATCATAAGGTCAGAAGTGGGGATATTCTCTGATGACTACACAATGTTCAGCTCCATTCATGACTCCTCCGGCACTGAAGCAGTCTATGTGAAGCAAGACTAGGACAATACTAGGTTTGGTCAGATAGGTGGCAAGTATCAATGGTGCCACACAGCTCCCATCCCAACAAGAGAGAATCTAACTATTGTCCTCTGATATTTGATGGTATTACCATTGCTGAATTCCCTCACTATTGATATCCAGTGAGTTCTTATTGAGCAAAAGAGCAGCATGGTGACTTAAGTGGTTAGTACTGCTGCCTCACAGCGCCAGGGACCTGGGTTTGGTTCCAACCTCTGTGCAAACTCCACACAGACATTCTCCCTATGTCTTGCATGGGTTTCCTCCAGGCGCTCCCATATCGTCCCGTATTCCAAAGAAGTGCAGGTTAGATGAATTAGCCTTGGTAAATATGGGGTTACAGAGATAGGATGGGGTGCTGGGTCTGGGTGGGATGCTCTTCAGTGGGTCATTTATTCAACTCAATGGGTTGAATGGCCTCTTTCTGCACTTTGGAGATTCTGTGATGCCATGAGTAACTCACCTGACTCCCTAAAGTCTGTTACCATTTATAAAAGACAGGTCAGGTGATGGAATATACCATACTAACCTGAATGAATGTGTTCCAACAACACTGGAAACTTGACACAATCCAAGACAAAGTAGCCTGTTTGATTGGCACCCACCCACGCTCTCCATCACTGATGTACGATAGGATAGTATGTACTATGCACAAAATGCACTGCAGAAATTCATTAAGGCTCCATAGATAGCACCTTCCAAACCTTCAATGTTACTATCAACAAAGACAAGGGCAGCAGACACATAGGAACACCACTATCTGAAAGTTCCCCTCCAACCCCCTCACCATCCTGAAATCTTGGAAATCTCTCAATGTTCTTTTAGTTTTCCTAGATTGAAACTGTGTAACTGCCTCCCTGATGGTTTTGTGGATCTCCCAACACTAAATACACTGGAGCAGTCCAAGAAGGCAGTTTATTTCCACCTTCTCGAGGGATGCTAGGGATGGACAATAAAAGTTATGCCCATTTCCCATGAGCTACTAAAATATAACCTGCTCATTGATGCTTAGTTTGAGTTGACTGCCCTTGACTTCAAGGCAGCATTTGACTGAGTATGGCATAATGGTGTTCTGAAGAAGTGTCTTATTGGACTTGAAATATTAACCCTGGCAGCGTTTGTGGGAATAGAAGCAGACCTGGTGAATTTCTCAAGCACTATGTTTTTATTTCAGATCAACAGCATCCATAGTACTTTGCTTTTATGTTGCATTAAGGAGTCATAACAAAACTGGAGTCAAATTATGGAGAACCCTCTTCTGGTTGCAGTCATACTTAGCACTAAGGAAGAATGTTGGAGGTCAATCAATCCATGCCAGGCCATCACTCCTGGAGATCCTCAGGTTAGCATCCCAAACCCAGGGTCAGAGGTGGGGATCTTTGCTCATGATTGCATGATGTTCCAGACCATTCCTACTTCCTCAGATATTGTAAATGTGTGACCATATGCCATAAGACCTACATAGAGTTCAGTCTTCGTTTGATGTGTGATGTCACACAAATGCAGGGCAATTATTTTCTCCAATAAGGGAAAATCTAAACATCTCCCTTTGACATTTAATAACATTATTATTGTTGAATCCTCCAGGATTGGCCACAAACTGAACTGGACTCGCCATATAAAAACAATGGCTACAAGAGCAGGTCAGAGGCAAGGGATTTGTTTGTTTTACTATTTTGGAGGTCTGTGACCAGAGTGTTCCACAGGAATCAGTACTGGCTCCATTTTTGTTTGTCATTTATATAACTGATTTTGGATGAGCATATAGGAGGTGTGGTTGGTCAGTAAGCTTGTGGATGTCTCCAAAATTGGTGGTATAATGGACAGTTAAGAAAGTTATCTAGGATTACAAAGAGATCTTGATTAATTGGGTCAATGGGCTGAGGAGTGGCAGATGGAGTTTAATTTCGATAAATGCGAGGTATTACATTTTGGTAAAACAAACAAGGGCAGGACTTATACAATTAATGATAGGCCTCTGGGTAGTGTTATAGAATAGAGAGACGTAGGGGTTCAGGTACATAATTCTTTGAAATTTGCACCACGGGTAGGTAGGGTGGTACAGAAGGTGTTTAGCACGCTTATCTTCATTGCTCAGAGTATTGGGTATACTAGTTGGGATGTCATGTTGAGGTTGTACAGGATGTTGGTGAGGCCTCTTCTGGTGTATGGTGAGCAGTTCTGGTTGCCCTGTTACAGAATGGATATTATTAAATTGGAGATGGTTCAGAAAAGATTTACCAGAATGTTGCTGGGAATGGAAGGTTTGAGCTATAGGCTGGGACTTTTTTCAGTGGAGGAGGTTGAGGGGTGGCCTTATCGAGTTTTATAAAATCATGAAGAGCATGTATAAGGTGAATAGCAAGGGTATTTTTTCCTTAGGATAAGGAAGTTTGAAATTATGGAGCATATTTTTAAGATGAAAAGAGAAAGGTTTAGAAAAGACATGAGGATCAACTTTTTTACACAGAGAGTGGTTCGTGTGTATGAACTGCCAGAGGAGGTGGTGGAGGCAGGCACTGTTAGAACGTTTGATAGATATTGGGATAAGTACATGAATAGGAAAGGTTTGGAGGGACATGGGCCAAATGCAGGCAAGTGGGATTAGTTTGGTTTGGGGACATGGTTGGCTTGGACTAGTTGGACCAAAGTATCTGTTTCCATGCTGCATGATTTAGTGACTCTATGAATCATGCAACAATTTACTCACTAATCTCCTGACTCCTCAAGACCTATCCACTGTCTGGAATAGTATTACCATATTTCTGGCTCACTAAATTGCTTCAGACAGCCCCATTTCTGCTCTAATTTACAGCTCATTCATAGATTTTGCAAGGAGCTGCTAACCGAAACAGAGGCCCTTTCTCTCTGGTGTGCGCTGCTACATGCTTACTGCTGGCTGCATCAGGGGCTGGGGAAGGAGCCTCTCACCCAGATTGCCTTTGCCCTTATTCCAGGGCACCTTCCTGATGACATTGTTGAGAGCCAGGTTGTGGCAGATTGAGTTCTGCCAGCCTGCAATGACCTACTTGGAGGCAATTCCTTTGCCACAAACTGAGAAATCTTGTTGATGGTTAGCACCTTACAGGGAGCATTCTGGATGGCTATGGCCGAGAGAACAGGGATGGATTAATTTCAGCAGCTCCTCTTGGGTTCGTCAAGGACAGCTAGCCCAGGTCATTGTGGCTGCCAAAAAGTTACAGAGGAGGCAGATAGGAACTGCTTCTGAATACAGTGCAAAGGTGGTGGGGAGTGACCCTATCTCTGGCCACATAGAAAAGCTGCCAGGGAACCACTGACCTTGTAGAGCCAGTAGTAAGGATGAGGCAGCTCCTGGGGACTCCCCGGGCAGGTAGCTGGCCTAGTGGTACATGCTGATGTCCTGGCAGTGGACTGCCATTCTTGAAAACCTGTGGTGTTGCCTTGGCACCAGTCTGGGGTTATAATTCATTTTCAACAACTTCCGGAAGCAGTTTTGCTGTTTCAGGTCATTCATTTTCCTGATGAGTATTTTTGTTAGAAGTTATGTTCAAGAAGGGGGTATCTTTAATCAAAAAGGCAAAACATTGGTTTAATTATTAAATTATTAAACTTGGCTACTTGGCACTTTTAATGGTGATTTCTATTAATTACTCATTTAAATTATCATTTTATTGATTTGAATTTTTTTGATGAAGTTTATATTTACTACTGTGGCCCTTAAGGATGATAAACGTCGCCGTTTCACAACCCATGTGAAAAATATGGTCACCACTGACCTACAAGGCACAAGTCAGGTGTGTGATGGAATACTCTCCACTTGCTTGGATGAATGTGTGCTAACAACAGTCAAGTTTTACATCATCCAGGACAAAGCTGTATTAAAGCTTGATTGACACCCTATCTAGAAGAAAGTGAGGACTGCAGATGCTGGAGATTAGAGTCAAGATTAGAGTGGATCCGAGGAGCAGGAAAATGGATGTTTTGGCCAAAAGCCTTCCTCCTCCTCGGATGTTGCCTGACCTGCTGTGCTTTTCCAGCACCACTCTAATCTTAACCCTATCTACCCTATTCACTCCCTCCATCACTGATGCATGGTGGCAGCAGTGTGTATTATCTATAATTTGCAGTGGAGCACTCATCAAAGCTTCAGCACTTTCCAACCCATAACCTCTACTACCTAGAAGGGCAAGGGCAACAGATATGTGGGAACATCACTAATTGCAAGTTCCTCTCACGACCTATCCTGACTTGGGACTAAATCAGCAATTTTCTTTTTTGGGCTGTCACTGGTCAGAATCCTGGAACTGCATGCCTAACAGCATTGTGTATCTGTACCACATGAACTGCAACAGTTCAAGAAGGCAGCTCACCCCAACCCTCTCCAGGACAGGGACAATTCAGGATGGTCAGTAAATGCTGGCCAATAATACTCGTGATACCTTGAGAGAAGAAATTTGAAAAAAAAGGTTCCTTTGCAATATATCCACATTTTTAAAGGGAGGAGTATGCCAGAAGTCCAAGATCTCCGCAGTATCATCTGTCGAAGGTCTGAATCATTTCAAAGGTTGAGAGGCTGAGGATTTTCATTGCATATAGACAGCTTATCTGGGGACTGGGGGAAACAGGAAATCCAGAACCAATTAGTCTATTTGGTTCCAAATTAAAAGGAAGCCTTCCCTAATCGTAATCAGAGCTAAAATTATGGAGATTTAAAAAATTATGTAAATAGCTGCTGTAAAATGCTCCAAAACTTTGCACCATCTCTTTTGATCTCAGGTCCCTCACAATCCCATTCTACATGCTGATTTGCATGTGTTGCTAGGATGCAGTGGGATCTGCTTGCACCATTTAACACATCACAAATTCATTGGGAAATTAGTTCTGTCATAGGATCTTAATTTTCATTTTAGTAAGGTGACTGTTCATGTACATATATTATTTATGCATTATGCAAGTTATTCTTATGATTTAATGAATTGGACCTCATTTTTGTTTCATCTATCAGTCTCCCTGTGAAATAACTGATTCATAACAGCCAGTGATCTGAATGTGAGTCATAGAATCATAGAGATGTACAGCATGGAAACAGACCTTTTGGTCCAACTCGTCCACACTGACCAGACATCCCAAACAAATCTAGTCCCATTTACTAGCACTTGACCCATATCCCTCTAAACTCATCCTTTTCATATACCCAAAATTCCCAGGATGTATAGGTGGAAAGTTAATGGAAGACTGATGTGATACTATGGAGTCAGGGGAATAACACTCTTATGACTTGTTTCAGAGTGACAACTTTGCAATTTCATTTTTTTTAACCTTTAGGAGTAGTCACCCAGCAACCACTTTGCAACCCAAGTGAAGAAGAGTCAACTCTAACTATAATCCATTATCTTAAATATTGCAGAAAGGGCCCAAGACAAGAATTAGGCTCTTTGGTTATATGTGCTGAAAATGTGTTGCTGGAAAAGCGCAGCAGGTCAGGCAGCATCCAAGGAACAGGGGAATCGAAGTTTCGGGCATAAACGTCGATTCTCCTGTTCCTTGGATGCTGCCTGACCTGCTGCGCTTTTCCAGCAACATATTTTCAGCTCTGATCTCCAGCATCTGCAGTCCTCACTTTCTCCTCTTTGGTTATATGTGTATGGCACGTAACAGTAGTGAGATGCATGGCTGGGGGCTAAAGAAAATTGCAGGACGCTGTAAAAGGTTGAACAACATGAGTCCGTAAAATTGTCTGTGAGGCCAATTGTACCTCAAGAGGTCAAATTCATGTAATCTTTGATGTTCGATGTAATACCAGGGTACATTCTGTTTGTAGGATGATCATTTGGTAACTAAAGTGATACTTGAGATTTTCCCTCAAAGCTATTGATGATTAGAGTCGATGCTTTGGCTATAGAATGCTGAAAAATTGGCTGTAAATTTTAGTTATTCAAAGCCCATAACTCTCTCTGTTCTATTTTGGGCCCTCATTTCATATGGAGGTTGGAGGTTGGATTCAATGCACTAAATATCATTTATAATACATAATAGAGTTGTGAATGCAGTCCAGTCCATCATGAAATCCACCCTTCAATCTATTGACTCAGTCTACACTTCCCTTTGCCTTGGAAAAGCAACCAATAGCATCAAGGACTCTTCCCACCCCAGTTATACTCTCTTCCACCCTCTTCCATTGGGTGAAAGACACAAAGTTTGAAAACATATACTGACAGATTTAAGAACAGCTTTTTCCCCATTTCTATAAGAGTTTTGAATGGATCTCTCATATTAGAGTTGACCTTTCTCTGCACCTTCTCTGTAGCCGTAACAGTATATGCTGCATACTGTTCTATTACCCTGATGTACTCAAATAAGGTATGATTTGTCTGGTTAGCACACAAAACTATACTTGCATTGTATTTCAGTCCATATATAGAATTTATAGATATAATCCCTACAGTGTAGAAACTGGCCCTTCTGCTCAACAAGTTCACACCGACCCTCTGAACAGTAACCCAACCAGACCCATTCTCCCACCCTATCATTCTACACTTACCCCTGATGTACGCACCCTGCCTCCACATTCTTGAACACTATGGGCAATTTAACTTGGCCAGTTCACCTAACCTGTGCATCTTTGGAGGAAACCAGAGCACCCAGAGGAAACCCATGCAGACATGGGGAGAATGTGTAAACCCCACAAATACAGTCACCACAGACTGGGATCGAACCTGGGTCCCTGGCACAGTGAGCCACCATGCCGCCATGTGACAATAATAAATCAAATCAAATAATAGGCAGTCGGTTCAATTCCACCAGGTTAGAATAATGGCCTACTGGAGACAAATTCAATCTCCAAATTATTTTAAGGAACATGTGACTACTCAAAGCATAATATTTATATGGGGCAGTTAAAGCCCTTTCTAATAAGGAACAAGACTGTACAGTAATACAATAGGTAATCTTATGTCTTACCAAATTCCTGAGTATGTTACAGATTATTAAAGCACTAAACTGGCTTTTTATGTCATTGTAACCCATTCAATATAAATAATGACTATCTCCCACAACTGATGCCTATGCTGTTAGCTGAGGTCTGGATAATGAGCCGCAGTGCCCAGAATCCCATGTTGAAGCATGTTTTGGTGCATTGATCCACAGGAATGAAATAATAATAGGAATATATTTTCTGCCTCTAAGACAGTCATTGGGGAAGAATATTGGAAAATTATTTAGGTTATGGACCATAATTGTAAAAATTATATTATGTAATTGATATTTGGAAGTATTCCTGGATGTGAGCAATTCACCCAGGTTAATTGCAAAAACATAATTACAAAAATCTTTGAGCATAATTGTCATGCTGGGGAGCAATGTATGACTTTTAAGATTAGATGTAAAGCCAAAGTCTTGTCTGTCCTCTGTGGTGGATGTAAACTATCCAACTGCAGATAGCCCATGGAGTAGAGTAGGGACATTAACCCAGTTAACGTTAGTAAAACGGGTTATCTGGTCATTAACACATTGCTGTTGGCGATTTGGCTGCTGAGGTGCCCCGCATTATACTGGGCCTACATGTGTGAAAGCACTTCATGGGCAATGAAGTGTTTTGGAATATCAAAGTTGTGAAATCTTTTGAATACGCTGAGTTTATTTGACAATGGATTAAGTGTCGCCTCTGAGCTAAGAACGACTTGCCTACATATATGTAAGACCCTCAGGGTCAATTCTAGGTTTATCTCATTATGTGCCACAATTCATGTTTAGAGTTCCTCCTCCACTACAACTTCATCCAAGGCTGACCCTGACTAGCCAATCAGAGTGCAAAGCTGAATGACTAATTGAGATTCACAAAAGCTGTTCTATTTTGAGGGGGGTAAAGAAATTCATGTCTCAACATGCATCTCCCCTTGACACTTGCTCTGGCTGCCTCAGAGCCAGTGACCACAAATGATCAGACCATGATTTAGAAACCTCTGCCCTATATGTACTGCATGTCTAGTCTCTAGACTTGGAAAAACAACAATTACTTCCAGCCAGTAAAGCTATTTTGTTTAGCTCTCCCCTAGTCCATAACCCTTGCCATCTGTGCTATACCACATGCAGTCATTGTTGCAGATGGAAGCAGACTATTTGTGACCTTGGCATCTGTTCAATGCTCAGCCTCATCATTTTCATTTCTCGTTTGTAAGATTGGCCATCTCTGCTTAGGAGAGAAAGTGAGGACTACAGGTGCTGGAGATCAGAGTCAAAACGTATGGCGCTGATAAAGCACAGTTGGTCAGGCAGCATCGAGGAGCAGAAGAGTCAACCTTTCAAACATAAACAGGGTACCTGTGGCCAAACACTTCAACTCCCCCTCCCACTCCCCCAAGGACATGCAAGTCCTCGGCCACCTCCACCGCCAAATCCTCGCCACCCGATGCCTGGAGGAAGAGCGCCTCATCTTCCCCCTTGGGAACCTCCAACCACATGGCATCAACGTCAATTTCACCAGTTTCCTGATCTCCCCTTCCCACACCTTATGCCAGATCCAACTCTCCAACTCAGCACCACCCTCTTGAACTGTCCTACCTGTCCATCTATCTTCCCACCTATCCACTCCACCCTCCACTCCGATCTATCACCATTAACCCTCACTTTCATCTACTTATTACATTCCCAGCTACCTTCCCTCCAGCTCCACTCCCCTCCCATTTATCTCTCAGCCCCCTTAGGCTCCCTCTCATATTCATGATGAAGAGCTTATGCTTGAAACGTCAACTCTCCTTAGATGCTGCCTGACCGGCTGTGTTTTTCCAGCACCACACCTTTTGACTCCTCTTTGCTTGTATTTCAGCTGATCTCTTGAATTTCTCCTTCATTCACTTATTACCTCCAAATTCAATCATTTCAGTGCTGCCCTCACTAATTTCCCATTATGCCCCCTCCTTAAGACCAAATGCATTTGACTATGTCCTGTCTTGTACCAAGTTCCAAGCATTGAGCAGGGGCAGCCAAAAATGCCTTTATGAGCCAGTTCCTCCTTTTGAGATCATGGGCCAGATTTACATTGAGTCAGGCTAACTCTGGAGCCAGTTAAAAATGTTGGGTAGGGCTCCATTCCTGCACTGGCAAATCTCATTGGTGTGTGACAGTGGTGAAAGTTATGAGCCCACTCTCAAACTGACTAGTTATATTCTAGGGACATCTCCTAGTCTTCTATCAGTGGAATCGTTTTAGGTAGTTCCTGAAGCCTTGAAGGGAAATAGAGCAGTGAACTTGCTTTTGTGGACAATTCCGTGAAGTATTAAATAAGGTAATGGATGTGAAAAAGTTAATCTAAGCTGAAACTTTGAAATATTACATAGCCTCTGGGAGGAGCATGACGCACTTTGGGCAGATAGCAGTTGGGTAGTCTCCTGATGGATATGAGTCCAGCTTATTTCTAGTTAGAAATAATAAGTATATCTACAATTGATGCAAACTTCAGCTGGATGGCCACCAAAAACGAAAACTCTGATGGAAGGCTAGGAGATCTCTTCAGAATTGAACCAGTCAGTTTGGTTCATTGCAAACTGACATCAACTGTGTGGGGTCAATTCCCACACTGGCTAAAGTTACAACGAACAACTCTCCTTTTAAAGCTCTCCCCTTGTCTCTCTCGCTCACTCTCACTCTCTCACTCTCACTCTCAGCCCTATGGTCCTCTGGGACTATGTTGATTTGACTTTTGCTGAGTTGTAATGAACTACATCTTGTTGTCTCGGATAAACACCTCTTCTGCTGAGACATATTTGTGGCCCATCCTCCACCACAAACTATGGAACAGCCTCCACCACAAACTATGGAACAGCCTCCTAGACTAGCAGAGGAAGGAGGATTGGTGGCAATACTTTACACCAACCACAAACTACCAATAGTTGATACCTAGACATACCACCATATTTATAAAGTAGAGTGGGAGCACTGTGACTCACTGATTAGTTTTCAATGGTGGTCAAAGGGAATGGGTAATAATAGTGACCAGTGTCAGTGCGACTTTCCAGATAATGTGTTTGCTATCCTTCTAATTGAATCCGTATTGTCACTTGTTTCTGTCAACAAAAATGCTGCATCTTCTGATTTTTTTAAATTTGATTTTATTGTAGTCACTTGTATCTAAGTACAGTGAAAAGTTTTATTTGTGTGCAGTACAGGCAGATCACAGCAAACAAGGACAAATAGATCAAAGGGTGCTCAGGCAGAGTGAGGCAAGGTTATGGCTGCACAGGAGGTGTACAAAACAAGATCAACATTATTTGAAGTTAGAGAGGTCCATTCAGCAGTCTAATAACAGCAGGGAAGATGCTGTTCTTGAACCTGTTGATGCTTGTGTTCAAGCTTCTGTATCTTCTGCCTGATGGAAGAGATTGGAAGAGAGCATTACCAGGCTGGGAGGGTCTTTGGTGATGTTGGCAGTCTTTCCGCGGCAACGAGACATGTAAATAGAGTCCATGGATGGGAGGTTGGTTTCTGTGATGGTTTGGGCTGTGCACACAACATTCTGTAGTTTCTTATGGTCATGGGCAGAATAGTTACCATACCAGGCCGTTACGTACCCGGATAGTATGCTTTCAATGGTGCATCTGTCCAAGTTGGTGAGGTCCTTATGGACATGCTGAATTTACTAAGCTGCCCAAGGAAGAAGAGGCATTGTTGTGCCTTCTTCTTGGGAGGTCCGGGATGGATTGTTGGTTATTGTCATTCTTAGGATTTTGACGCGCCTCTTCACCTCGGCTCCATTGATGTAGATAGGGATGTGTCACCCCCCTTTCCTCCTGAAGTCAATGATCAGTTATTTTATATTGCCGACATTGTGGGAGATGTTATTATCATTGCACACACGACACCAAGCCCTCTATTTTCTTGCTGTATTCCGACTCATCATTGTTTGATATT
This sequence comes from Chiloscyllium plagiosum, assembly GCF_004010195.1. NCBI lineage: Eukaryota > Metazoa > Chordata > Chondrichthyes > Orectolobiformes > Hemiscylliidae > Chiloscyllium > Chiloscyllium plagiosum. The sequence continues at coordinate 69,815,253 of NC_057715.1, forward strand.
ACAGAGGTGTCATCAGCAAACTTGTAGATGCCGTTTGTTTGGAATTTGGCCACACATTCGTGAGTGTACAGGGAGTACAGTAGGGGGCTGAGATCGCATCCTTGAGGGGGCTGTAGTGTTGAGGATTATTATGTAGGAGGTGCGGTTGTCTACCTTCACTGATTGCGGTCTGTGTGTGAGGATGCTGAGGATCTAGTTGCAGAGGGCAGAGCTGAGATTTGAGATTAGTCTGGTAGGGATTATGATGTTGAAGGCAGGGCTGTAGTCTGTGAGTAGGAGCCTGATATAGATGTCCTTGTTACCCAGATGTTCCAGGGATGAGTGTGTGGCTAGCGAAATAGCGTCCACTGTGGACTGGTTTTGCCGGTAGGCAAATTGCAGGGGGTTGAGGGAGGCCAGGAAGCTAGAGTTGATGTGGCCATGACCACTCACTTGAATAATTTCATGATTATGGAGGCCAGAGCGTCTGGGTAGTAGTCATTAAGGCACATTACATGTGTTTTCTTTGGTACTGGAATGGTGGTGGGGACTTCAGATTGTAGTAAGGAGAGGTTAAAGATATTGGTGAATACCTCCACCAGCTGGTCAGCACAGGATCTAAATGCATGCCCAGGGACTCCGTCAGGGCCCATCGCTTTCCTGGGTTGACTCCCAGGAACACCGATCTGACAGCTGCAGCGCTGACCGAGGGAACATGCGTCTGGGGCTCTCAGGGCAGGTGACACCACACCACTGGCATTCTGCTCGAACCGAGCATAGAAAGCGACTAAGAGAAAGTGAGGACTGCACATGCTGGAGATCAGAGTAGATAAGTGTGGTGCTGGTCCTTCTCCTGATGAAGGCCTTATGCCTGAAACATCAACTCTTCTGCTCCTCAGATGCTGCCTGACCGGCTGTGCTTTTGCAGCACCACAATTTTTGACTCGAGCATAGAAAGCATCCAGCACATCAGAGAGGGATGTGATCAAAACCAGTAGCAAATATTTTGAGCATTAGAATAGTGATTGGCTCCTGCTGAACCTGCAGGGTTAGCGCCACATTGAATCCAATGTATAAGCTCTGAAGTTCTGCACCTATGAATAAACCACTTCAATTTGAATCACAATTTTTAAAGTACTGCAATTATCTACTGTCTCTTGCTGAAATAGCAGCCAAAATAGATCACTCCAGAGGTCAAGTAATTTATTTCAGAGCACGAAAGGCTTTAATGCTGAGTACATAACAGTGGCATCAACTGCTATTTATTACTGTGACTTAATGAAAATTACCAACAACTTAGACCAGCAAAGCCTGTGCAATATATGAAGTAGGGTTGGGTAAGTACAATGGATCTTTGTGTAGATGTGTCTGATTTACTGTATTTCCATTCACTGGCATGGAATACTAACAAATTTCAGCAGTTTGATTTCCTTTTGCATCTCAGAGTGTTTTCTTTGAGTCCTGTTAAATGTACCTGTCTTTCTACATTGAGAGAGTCCCAAATCAGGCTACCAGTCCACTGCTGTTAATCTCTATTGGCTGTTTCACACATTACCAGTTCTTTGTGAAAAAACCCAACTTCAATTAGCCTTTCCAAAAAGAAAATCCCAATATTAGAATCATTGACTTCTATGAAAAAAATGTTTGGCTTTTTAAGAACATAAGCCTAAGTAGACGATTCAATCCTCAAGAGTCACTGTCAGTCACCAAAATCATTGCTGATCTTCTACCTCAGATAAACCTTAGTACATAATCCTGTCCTTTGATCTCCTTGCCTTGACTGTATTATTGATTTCTGTCTGGAATATGCTGAATGAGATCATCTACATCTGAGGTAGAGAATTGTCACAAACCCTTTGAGGGAAGAATTCCTCCCGTCCTCTCTCCAAAAATGCTCCACTCCTTATTCAGAAACTGCCCATATCCTATACCAGTGGTTTGCAGAATTTGTGGTCATACACCTGTATTCAAATTTACTTTGAGCTTATCTTCATGGACAGCTTCTTTTTAACTACGACACATTGTAATTACAATTCCCAATCTCCCTCCCCATCATCCTCTCAACAGTCTTCCCAACCCCCTGACCAATCCCCAGTCCCAACCCTCCTTCTCCCAAAACGCTCACTCAGTGGCCCTATTTCCCAGTGCTCTGCCCTCAATTACCCCTCTGTACCTTTGTCAGAATCATGGAATAATCTGTATGGCCAAAAATATACTACTACCTACACTAGCTCCAACTACCCGCAAAAGGTCCATAGCCTTGAATATTATGACACTTCAAGTGTTCATCCAAGTAATTCTTAAATGTTTTGAGGTTTCTGATCTCAATTAACCTCAGGTTCCTTCTAAACCACCTGCCTTTCACTTGAAAATTATGTCCCTTTGTGACTGACTTATTGACTAAGGGGAACAG